>NC_134423.1:26795000-27095000 GCF_030867145.1 Opisthocomus hoazin | reverse complement strand
TACGTCTGAAATTTCCTGTCTTTCTATTACATCCCTGCCATACCATTCCCATGAACTGGGGGCTGCTTGAACAAATTTTGGACTGGGGAGGTGGAAAGCAAAACCTGATCAATTGTAGAAACTAAGCTGAGGGTTTTGTGGGGAGAAAACATGCTGGTTTTTTTTCTTCTCCGACTCACCTGCCATCAGCTAGGATGATAAATACCTGCGAAGCATTTGCTAGAAAAGTTCCTGGGAGTTCATTGTAATGAGCAATCCTTCTGGCCTAGATTTGTATCTTCCTTGAGAATAGGTGTAATTTTAGATCTGCTTTGCAAGCTCTTTTTTATTCTTTTCCCCCTTTTCTTTCCAATATTCCTCAGTACAATAGGAATCTTGTCCCATGGTGTGAAGCCCCTGCAGAGTTATAAAATTGTGTCACCTTCCCTGCCTCCCTTATAAGTTACTCTAAGTGACACTATTAAAAAGAAAAACCACAGGATCTCCTGGGATCAAAACAATGTCCTGTTGTTATCTTAACACCACTCCGTTTGGCTTTTTTGGCTTTTACCTTTCATTTCCTACAGCTCTATGTAAGCAGAGCTTGCCTTGCATTGTGCTTCATTCCATGCATGCATTTTCTCAGAGAAGATGCTTTTCTTTCTGAAGGATATGCTGGGTGGCCGGGGGTTTCAGATTTCTTCAGCAGAGATTCATCTCTTCCAGGAAGGGGGAGGTTGGAGTGAAGAGGCCAGCTAAGAAACTTTCATCTCTGTGCAAGAAGGGAGGAGAGACTTAGATGCTCATCACTTCCTCAGATGAAGATTTAAGCTCAAATATTAACTAATAAACTCCCTATCCCGTGGGAGCTGAGGCAGGGTGTGTGGGGGAGGGAATGGATTGAACATGTGGAGTTTCCCACTTTGAGCAGCAGTTTTGGTGGCCTGGAAAATGTAATGTGTTTTTCTTTGCAGATGCTCTGGAGTGTGACTCACAAGCCTTTGCAGCTCAGACAGCTTTGCAGAATGAGCTACCAGCAACCCCTTTGTCCTTCGTCTGACCTTATTTAATAAGCTTAAGGTAACTCATACCTTAGAGCAACCTACCATTGTAAGTAAATTGTTGCAATTGGTGTTTTCACACTTGTTTCCCATCTGTTGACAGCAACAGAAGTTACCTATGCAAGAACAGGTTTATCACTGTGTAAATGCCCCGGTTCAGAATACATCTACATGTCATACATCATTTTCTATATGTTACACATTTTTGCGATGTGATTCTATTACAAATTATTATAACTTGAGGATGAAACTCTTCATAATGTCACCTTGCACTTCCTATTTTTGACCCGAAAGACCACAAAGTGTCTGAAAAATGTTACACAGCTTTACCAGAGACCCTGGAGGTCATTGATTATAATTATATCCATTTTACACATATGCTATATGGGGGTTTCAGTAATTTGTGCTAGAGCATGTGGTGACTTGGTACAGTGCTTGGAGTGAAGTAGAGAGAAGCACCAAAGTTTTCTGCCAATCTACAAAACCTCCCTATGTCTAATGTCAGCCTTTCAGATCACGTGCTTGAGGACTGGATGTGGACCAAAGCACCAATTTTCTTGGGAAGGACCCATGATTACATAGTCAACAATCTTTCAGCATCCCAGAGTTGTACTATATCATGGCACAGCGTTGCCCAGAGTTGAAAGAAGGCATTCCCACCTTGGCCCATGATCTCACCCTGCAGTACATGTCCAGCATTGTTCTTTTTAAGAGGTATGCACAGAGCTGTGGTCAGAAGCAGCTTCAAACCTACGTGCGTGCAAAAGGGTCTTTGAAATGAGAACGATGAAGTAGGCTCAGCGTTATTTGCACTTTGGGTGTTGGGTCGTGGATTTTAGTCCTTCTGGAAGGAGAAGACCTGTAGAACTGCAGCATTCTCCATTTTGTCTGGCATGTTGTGCAGCCACTCTGGGAACTGATGCCAGATCTCCTTATGGACTGGAAGGATTGTTGGGCTGGAGAAGAAGCATTGCATTTCTTGAAGGTCTCTGTAGCAATGACAAAAATATCTTACAGACTGTACAAAGCTAACTCATCTTGATGATGATATCATTGTAGTGAAAGCCCATAGGTGAGATGCTCCGTCAAAAATTTATTCTGTCCAGGAACTTGTGTGGTCCTGTTCACCTCCACACTTCAACACTTTTTTGTCATTACTGGTCTTCCACAGGAGAGGCTATTTACTCACAGTTCTACAGAAAACGAAGTGGATGAGGAGGAACCTAACCCAGAACAGCTGCATCCCCATATAGGAATCTATCCTTTAAATAAATCCTTCATAATCTTAACTTTTTGAACAATTGAAGTATTAATAAACTAATTATGGACTTAATTAATACGAAAGGTAACAGACTGAAGAAGTAATATGCTGTAGGCAATCTCATCTCTTCTTGTTAAAGACAGCTTTAGCCTCTTAGTTTCCAGTGGCCGCTTCCAGCACTGGAAGATGTTGCAGTGGATGTGCATTTACTGGCTCTTGGCCTGTGGACCGCTGCATCAGACCAGCCCTTCTAGTAGAGAGGTGAGCACAGTCTGGCCCCTTGTTTCTACACAAAGACTTATTGTGATACGTATCTCTACCGTTGTCCCTTTTACCTTTGTGTGACATTTCTGAATATTTGGAGGTTGCTTTTTTTTGTTTGTTTATTTTAATTAAACATGACTAAACAATGATTCTCTGGGTGGGAATCATTCTTCCTAATAACCACAGTGTGCATACTAACTATACTAAAAATAAATCTTGTCTCTGACTAGTTAAAAATTGCAGTGATTTGTTGATGCTTTTTACCTGTCACTACTAAGATATAAATATAAATAAGTAGAATTACATTTAAAATATCCATCACTTCACATATGGAGAGTGGCAATGAGTGGGCTGTAATAATAAAATATACTTTGTAAGTGTCATAATCATTCAGACACCAGGAACTCATAAGCCACAGATCTGACATTCTGATGACGAATTGTGATTTTGTTTTAAAAGCCAGACATGTCAACTCCATGTACATATTGGGAATTGTAGTTCAAGTGACCTCTGCTAAAACATCGACCTTAACAATGACTTTGTTTAGCATTTCCCAGAAACTTTTTAAGTAGGTGTGATACTTTCCAAACGTAGTTGTTGCACTAATACTAAAATAAAGTAATTCAAAATATTTTTGACACCTTTGTTGTGGTCATAGATTATATGGCACAGAAAATGAGATTCAGTGAATGGCTTAAAATTAATTCTATTTTAGGGTGTTGGTAACATCATAAACCCCTTGAGATACACCTGTGTGATATATGATATCACTGGACAAGATGATATTCTTCTAAAACTGTACAGCTCATCCATTCTTGCATGCAATAAATAAATACATTAAATATACATGCGGAGGAGTGTTTGTATTGGTACATATGAAAGCAGATTAGATAACACTCAAGGGAGACTCCATGGACTGTAGGGATCTTAAATTTAATGGAGGAAGTTTGATTCAGTGGACTTCGGAGACCTGGATTCTGCTCCCCGCCCTGCTGCAAGTTCCTCCTGTGTGACCTTGGACACGCCGTTTAAATTCAAATCTTCAAAATATTTAGGTTCCTGATTCCTGTCAAGATGCCTGATTCGTGCTGACTTCAGTGGGAATTTAAATCTGAAAAGGAACTGGGCATCAAAATTCCTTGAAAGATCAGGGCTGTGCTTCTATGGATTTCAGTTTCCTACTTTCACAACGGAGGTACTACTAATTTACAGGGACTTTGCTTGGGTAAGAGCGTAAAGAATCATATGGCAGCATGGTCCTGGAAGCAGTACGGATGTGTGAAGTCCTCTCTCTGATTCTCTATGAATAGCTGCATTCACTATATAGGTATAATTATAGTCATATCGAATGAAAACACAATTAAGTTCCAGAATTGGAGCTGATTGGCATAACAAAACTGAGATTTACTGCTTCCTTCACCAGACCAGCATAGGTTCTAACACAAATCATGCCTCTTAGCCTTCAATTTGATAAACTTTCAGCTATTTTGACATGTAGAGCCAACTGCAGCCTACTCCATCCTGACAAAAAGAGCCTAACAAATGGATTTTCAGTCACCCACTGAACAGAGCTAGATGACAGATCTACACGAAATCCTCTTTGGAGGGAAGGCAGCCTTTTAACTTGATTGATGAAATTATATCTAAATCTGGTAGATTTGGGACTTCAAAGGCATTTTTGCCTACTTAGGGCATCCCAGATGAAGGGAGTATGCTATTTGTACCAAACTCCCATGCTCAAGTGGTTTGCAAATTGACCTCTTTGTAATAGGTTAAAGGTTCCGTGCTAGATAACGGTGGTTCATTTTGATTAATTATGTCAGGGAATTAATGTATGATTACTAACTTTTAGCAGACCCTGCTCTTTCTGACCTCGAGCTGCTTGTTTGTGTGGCTGGTTGTAATTTTCGACCAATGGGTTACGAGAGGTCACTGTGTGGTCAGCATATTTTAAACAAAGAAAAGGGAGGTGGGGAAGGGGGAGCAGAGAAACAGCAATCTCAGATCAGAGTGGATGGACCACAGTTTACTGGCCTGACAGGGGAGATTTGTTAAGTGTTTTAACAGTAGAATTTTATACATTTACCCTCTCCAATAAAATATTCTTCTGAAGAGCTAAGAGAGTGGCCTGGTAAGATGTTGGGACGATAATTTAACTGTTGAATGTTAAGCTCATAATTGCACTTCATACGGGTTTCAGTAGTAGAGAACCTTGTTAAAAAATAAATTGGGCAGTGTTCTGTTTAGCGCTTGGACTGGGTGAGAGCAAGTCTGGAAGCTTCTTATTAAGCCAATGCCTGGGAAAAGCCACTTACAAATTTCTTAACCAATCACTGAAGACTTAGCAAAAGTTGATAAAACAATGTTTTGTGGGGATTTAGCTCCATTTCATATTTTGATCTCTTGGGTGGGTACATGAAACCACCTGAGAGTTTCTAAGGACTAGAAAGGAAATATGCGAGGCCCAATCCTGTAAAAGCCTCTGTACACTGAATCAGCTGTGTTCGCTGTGTTCAATATCGTATTCAATAGAATTGCTCATGCTGAAAGGCTATGCCTAGGTCTTTACAGGACATTAGCCATAATATGAAAATCGTGGTAGACCACTGTATAAATGAAGGGACTAGGAACCAGAAGCCTTAAATTCCTCCAGTCCCTGCACAAACTTGTGGTCTGATTCTGGCAGAGATCTTGAGACAGAGGCATCTAAGCACTTACTTTTAAAGCAACGAAAGTAGGATTGAGTTTTAGAGATCCACATCATAAGAGCCATTGGAACTGGAAATACTTATCACTTCTGAAAATCAAGCAATACTTACTACTGGGCCTAAATGTACATAGAATTAAGTAATCAACAGCAAATGTGAAAAACAAATTGCTGTTATCTTCCCTGGGCCTCACTCTTACGCTAAAAAATGGGTCTAAAATATTTCCTTGTTTATAGGAGCACCGAGAGGCTTGGTTCATTAATGTTTGCACTGTGCTTTATGGTCCTTAGATGAAAGGCACTACTGATGCTTAAAGAATGATTATCATTGTAATACTTATTCTAGAAACAATAGGCACATTTGTTTTATTTTCCACTGAGCCCCTTCAAACACCAGGGTGTCCAATTAAGCTGTAATCAGAATAAGGGCTAGGACTTTGCTGAAACTTTTCCAGTTTGCTTTGGAAACCCCAATTCTGCTTTACTCTTGGTTGTATTGTTCTGCTTGCATGGGGCTCTATAGTTGCCTTTGGATACCCTTAATTTTGTTATTCCTTGAAAAAATGGGCTGTTGCCAAACTATCTTTTGTATTTTAAGTGAGAACACTATAACAAAGCTTTGTAAGAGCAGAAAGGGGTTCTATCTGGACAAAAATGTGTGGTGTTAGTAGGGTCAGGAAGGAACACTTAGAACTAAAAAGATGCGGAATTTGAAGAGTGAGAGGAAGAATTGAATGGGAGAAATAGATGGGAAAGGTAAGGACAGTGAATATGACGAGATGTCTGTGTACGGAGAGAGAGATGGCAGAGGTGGCAAAGAAACAGAGAAGCTGAAGTAAAAAGAACTCTTTGGAATTGTGTGCATGTATATATATATATACACACACACACACAAACCTGCATACACATCTGTTACTGTTTGCTAAAATTGCCTGCTTCTTTTGAAAAGTCAGCTCATACAAAAGGAAGATGAGCAAGAAGACTTAAGGTTTGTTTTAGTGGCACTGGGAAAAGCGAACCTCAGGCAGGACTGAAGGCTGAGCTCTTGCAAACATTTGGCACACTGCTGATCATTGCTGATTGCCCTGCAGCTTTTGCAAGCCAACCCACACTAAGTGTAATTCAAACTAATGTCTTTTGCTTCTTAGTAAAGGAAAGACTCGTGTCAGGCTGAGAATTGCTTAGGCCAGTGTCCCATTCACAGAGGGAGCTATGAATTGATACTTCAGGCAGAAGTAACCTACAGTACATCCTGAGCCTGCTCCGTGAGTGACAACCAGAAATTCAGCTTCCTACTCCCTGCTTTGACTATTAGATGCAATAGCCTCTTGAGCTCTTCATTTAATGGAAAGTCTCACAGCTGCTGTCAGAGCATGAATGTCACTATTATTTACTTATTTAGTCATTTTACAGTAGTGTTAGGAATCTCAGGCAGGTCATTGTACACACATTTAATAAATGGCAATCCTGCCTCCAGTGATTTACAATCAAAGCTCTTGATTCAGGAAAGTACTTGCACATACATGCTCTTCAAGTAATCACAAAAGCTCATGCTAACTTACTGTCATACATCAGACGAAAACTTCCTTTAATGCTATCTGTCTAGAATTACATCCTGAGCTGAAAACACAATAACTTGTGGGAAAATAAAGAGCTGTAGGGGAAGTAAGGATTTCAGGATGTGTTACTTTCAGCTGGGTTTTATAAGAAAATGAGATTTATGCAATGATGTTGTCTGTATGTCTATCTACCTCTAACAACTCTTAAACTTGGACAATGTCAACCACACTTGGCAGAGGGATAGGCAGCGCTGGATTAAACACAGGTCTATGGGCACAAGCACAAAGTCCTCGATTTCTATGGTCCCCAAAGCGCATGTAGTGCTTAAGATTGCGTGACACTCGAGTGGCTGGAATTCCTCACTATGAAGCAGTAGTGTAAAACAACACAGGCACAACCATGCTTCTAGCTACAGGAGAATCTACATTGCAGAAAGGTTAAAATACCAGTTTTTAGAAGTTCCACTTCCTGGGAAACTGCTTGCTTATTTGGTTTTGAGCATAAGGGGATGAATTTCTGAGCCCTTTGAGGGTAAATGGAATTTGGCGTTGCTTTCTATGGAGCTAGGATCGCACCCTGTAACACAGCCTGTAGGGACAGAAAATATTGGTTTCCTTTGTTAACAGGCAAAACCAAAATGAATTATGAGCTACAGTCTTTGGAGCTGGTAAAGAATCTGTCAGGTATTGATTGTTTTTTAGGTGTTTGTACATCAGAGACTTGCATTTTCACGCTCTTGTGTGTGCGTCCAGGTTTTGGTGCTTGCACATGTCCTGATTAAAGAACTACTCTGAACAATGTGCATTAACTTAATGATCTTAATAAGCACATGGGGGAAGTGTCTTTACTGTATAGACACAAACAGTGCTACATGCTTCAACATGAAACATAATTAGGGTGCGCAGTAAAATAAAGGGGTGAGGGGGAAGGGGACATTTTTTTAAAAATGAGAACAGAGGTGACTTCCAACAAAACTTCAAAACCAGCTTGGCTAACAATGAACATAGCCCCATTCTTTTTAATCATCAACAAAATCTATCACACATGTTCTTTCAAGTAAAGTTTATTAGAAAGAAATTGCTACTAGAGAACCACATGTGAGCTCTGACTTGGCAAGGTCAGGCCAGGGCAATAAACCCTTGAACTTTACAAATATGCAAAGCTGACATAAATAACAAATTAAACCCAGCCAGGTGTAGAGCTGCAGCGAGCTGCTTGCCAGAAAGATTCAAACTCTGGCCAGCGTGACCTCTGTTAGCTTGTGTGGAAAGCGGGGGCTTATCTCCTTGGCTTGTTGTCCATTAGGGTTCATATCTGTGGGCTCAGGTCACCTCCTTCTTCTCATTAGCTTAGAAAAATTATATCACTTCATTAGAGGTGTTTATTCAGCTTCTGAGTGTCCTCAGGCATTTGGATGGGTTGTTGGATGAGTGCTGATTTTGTCAGAGCTGGAGACTGCCCTTGGCACAGGCAGTGCTTCTGCCTGGGTGTTTTGGGTCCTCTCTGAGGGATCAGTCCAGCGTCAACCAGCAAGGGAAAGCGTGGAGACGCCTCTGTCAGAGGATTTGGTGAGATAAAATGGGGAAGAGAGGACTGGGGTCTTTGCTGTACGGGGTGACAGATACCCCGGAGAGCTGAAGTCTGGACTTTAGCAAACACAAATGTACAAGAAGCTGACCGACCGGTCCTGTGAGCTCTCTGAGAGCCGCTGTTCGTGTGGCTCACAGGATCACGCATCACCAGAGCGCTATTTTGGCTCGAGCTCCGAGAGGTTCTTTAGAAAACAGGAGCCAATCCTTGCACCAATTTTAGCCATATCTGTTGCAAATTCTCTGTGTAATCGGGACTTCATTAGAGGTGTAATTCTCACTGCAGTCAATCACTGTATGATTCCGAGCCTCACTGCCAGATTTCCAGAGGCATTCAGCTGCAGATACACCATCTCGGTGGGATTTTCCAATGTCTCTTAAGCGCATTAAGCACCTAACTTCCACTGAATGCTCAAGGGGTTTTTAAAATCCCACTATGTGTCTCTCTACATCTTGCCCTTAAACAAGTGCTTAATTTTAAGTGCAGGTAGTTTCATTGATGTGTATAGTACTACTTGTGTGGTTAAAGTTAAACATGTGCTTAAATGTGCAGTTAAACCATGGATGTAATGGGTGGGCGAGGAATTTGATGCAAACACACACTGCTTTAGATATAAATGTTTCACTATTGCCCCCTAATTTTTGGATACTGGTTTGAGGCAGAAGCAGTAAAAAAGAAATGTCTCTTTAGACTTGAAAATTGAGGAAATTTCCTCTGAGAATCACAAAAAAAGAATAATGTGGCATGCTGGGACACGATGTTCTACAGAATCCCTTTACAAGTGCAACCAGACTTTGCAATATCTTTGCCATGAGAATTGCTTTGACTTTCTCTTTTTTTTTTTCAAATGCAAAGCGAGACCTCTTACAAAAACACTTACCCTGACAGGCCATACTCTGTAGTGACTACTGAGCTGTCGTGTCATCTTGAGCAACGCATTTCACCTCTCTGTGCTTCTATTTTCCCTCCCACTGTCTTTACTATTTATATTATAAGAACTCTGGGGCAGGGACAGTGTCTGTGTTTGCATAGCTCTCTCTGTAATGGTGTTGTCTCTCTGCTGGGACCACTCAATGCTGTCGTTAGTAAAATCTAGTGACTTTCCTGCACAAACTGTCAAAAAACTCTAGGACTAAGTGATGGAACAAAAAACCCTCTTCAGGTTTTAGTTTTGTCCCTGAGTTACAGGTTAGGGCTCTTCAACATGTGAGGTTTATATAGACTTGTTAAAGAGCTCTGTCCTGATAAATGGGTCGGATGCTTTTTATAGAGTTCTCCACTGGGTCCACTCCATCATAATGAAGCTTCAACACAGGCCTTCACAGAGCTCCAAGAGAGAAATCCACGAAGGAGAAAGTGAAGGGAGATTGGGTGAGTTTACACTACGTGTTAAGTGGAAGAGCTGCAAAGAGGTTGGGAAACTTGTCATGACATGCAATTAAAGGCTCCTCTGGGAGTGTCTGTATAAACTCTACATGTAGCAGAAAGAAAACAGACAGCTGACAGTTGTACTGTGAAGTCTTAGAAGAATATACAGTGTTCACTGCTGACACTCAAAGGCAATTTTGCTGAGTTCTGTGAAGTCTAAACACTTTTACTTAGAGTTAGGGACAATTCCTGTCAAAGAAGAGCTTGAATTTCTGTTCTAGCTGTTATGGGTTAACTTCCAGGAACCTCTCTTGAACTGAACCTGACACTCACTTTGTTTGTTTTAGTTATATTTCCATTTGATGAAGGCCCTTGCTAGTGCTTTTATTGCCTTTGCTATTGATTGTGGCTGGAGCATGTGGCAGGTGTCCCATCTGCCTGGGTTCCTATTCAGAACACATTCTGAGATTCTTGGGTCGGGCTTTTGTTGTGTGTCTCTCAGATTTTCTAGCAGGGGTGTGCGTGCATGTGTAACAACCAGAAGTGCAAATGGGGAGATACAGGGAGAGGACAGGTTGTGCAGAACCTTGAGCACCAGGGAGCAAATAAATCTTGCCTGGAAGGACCCAGTCCTTAAGTACCTTGAGATCTGTGTTGATGGTTGAAGCTGCTGGTTGGGAGAGGAGGCATGAGAGGAAACCTCTGATATGCCAACTCCTTCAGCCCCTTTTTCCTTCATAGTGTTGAGAAGCCTGAATGAGGATCTGAAATGGTTTAAGACTGAGTGACTACATGATATATTTAATTAGGAGGAAATCTCCACAAGTCTACAGTGGAACTTGTGGTCAAAATTAAAAATAGCTTGGCAAAGTCAGTAGAGACATAGGTCCAAGCCTCTATCAGTCTTATTCAAAGCAAGAGTTTTAATCCATATTTGTTTTAGTGACGTGGGTGAGGTCCTCAAGCAACAGACTGTTGGCTGTTTTGATCAAGACCCACATTTACCATAGCACTTCAGTGGGTCAGTATCACAAGGTGGCTTCAGTTCTGTGTCACGGAGCCTATTGTTTCTCTTCTTCCTGAAGTTACTAGGCCAAAGAAATAGAGAGAGAAATCACCCTTTCTTTGACTTCTTTTAGCATTCCATGTGCAGGTCCTTAATAAAAAAGAAGCAAGATGTAGAGAACGTGAGCATCATTCACATCATCAGAGACATTATCGCAAAATATTCTGGCTATTTATTTTTGGAATGAGATGACTTTACTATGCAAAGACCTTAGAAGTCCTATAGAAGGAACTCAAGCAGATTTTTATTTCTTTGTAGATATAGGGGAATGGCAAATGAGAAGAAAACAACTTGGAATCCACTGGAGAATCCAGAGTGCAAATTTAAATTATATGGGAAGACTGTGGTAATGGGAAATATAGAAAAATCTAAGTTTTGATCGTTGGACCGGGCTCAGAGCCTAAAGGCATATATCACTGAGTATTAAATATTTAAAAGAAGGTTTATTTAGAGTCCTCAAAACTGACAGGAACTTAAATACAAGATCATATGGCAAGAAAACTCAGCATCATTCTTGTCAGGGTGAATTAACTGTGGTGTATAGCCCTGTATAAATAAGTAGCCATGGAAATTCCCAGCTTCATTTAAAGTCCTGAAAACCAAAATTGGCTTCAGTCACAAGACAAAAGAAAGAGGCCAGGGTAGAAAGAAAGAGGATAGACTCAAGCTCTCTGAGCAATTTTATCAGCACGTATTTCTCAGATAACTCCTCAATTATTTTAGCAGCAGAATACAGAAGGATTGTATTTCAAGGGTCCATTGTTTATTGCCCAGAACAACTGACATTTGTTGAAATGAATGACATTTATAATGCATTTCATGATACAGTCTTTCAGTTAAATCTTTCCCTTCTAGGTGTTTCTTTGAGCTGTTGGGGAAGTACTCCTTCTCAGGGGAGGAAACTTTTATTATTACTGTAAGGAGATTCAGCCAGGCTATCCCTGAGAGACTCATTGAGAGTATTCATCTGTATCTTTATTTTTTAATCCTTCTCACTACCACATCTCCTCCTGCCTCAAAAAATGGCTTCCCTTGCTTAGATAGCTGAAATTTGTGGCAACATGGAAAACAGTTTGGCCCAGTGAATTCTGATGAATACCGGTGTGTTGGTCATGCTGGTTTAAAGGAAATGGGACTCCCCCACAGAAATAGTAGACCCTGGAAAGGAGCCTTGGCCAAGAGCCGCAGTGGTGTAGGTGCTGTGTTATGGCAATGTGGACCGCCTCTTTCCTTGTTTGTGCATCGCAACTTGTCTTAGGAGGGTTTCAAGGATCTCTGCCGTGCCAAAAAATCTCCTTTCTAAGCTACAGCAGAGAGCTGCCAATGTGGTATTTGTACTGCTGTGGAAGCCTTTCTCCAGAAGGTCATTGGGGGAGTGTAATCAGTTTAGAACTGGATGTTGTAACTTACTTGAATGAAAGATTTTTTCTAAAGGTGACATTAAGATGAAATATTTAAGATAAACCAGAAGATTTGACTGGAAATTCACAGTGTCCCTCTGAAACAGTCCACACTGATTTACTGATCTTCCATTTTCAATTTATGAGCTGAGACCAGAGTATACCACTGGAGGATGAGAATAGAGTAGTCATATTAGAGCCAGCTCATATATCCTACAGACAGACTTTGGAAGAATTAGAAAGTATAATAAAGTGCTTGTCCCTTTAAGACACTGCTTGGCCCCTTGCCAATTTAGATCCTGGAGTATTAGATATTTTAAAAGCCCTTAAAACTGTCTCTTGTCCTTTTTTTTTTCCCTCGTTGTCTGAGGTTTTCACCTTTTAACAATGAAGAAACAATGGTGGGAGCATCCTTTGCTTTATAGATTTCTCCCCCTACAGCTTACTGGGGGATGAATTCTGTTCCTCATCACATTATTTTAAATATGAGATAACTCTTTTGAAGGCAGAGCATGTATACTGCACATTTAAGAGACAGAAAATGCATCTTGTTTTAAAAGGCAAATTCTTGGTTTTACATAAGAGCAGTAACACTGAGATACACAAAGGCACCCAGGTACTTTTCAAGCATATAAATACTGCCAGGGCACTGCAGTGACCTTTGGTCTCTGACATTTTCAGCTAATGGTCACCGTATGTAGCAAAAAAGCTGACCCTGCAATTGCTGTGGGACCTGACTGGAATTTTGGATGTCCTCTTGGAGGGCAGCCGCCTTATCAGTGAGCTCAGTGCCCCATGGGTCAAATGCACAGGTACAAATGTGGGCTCTACTGCAGCGCCCAGTACAATGCACTCGATGCGGCTACTTCTCCCAGGGAGAGTCAGCGGGCTTTAATGATATCATGATTGTGGAAGTACTTCTAAAGCAAATTTTGTTCAAAACCAACCCCTCTGCTAAGGGCTTAAATGCCTAAATAAGGATTTTTTTTGAAGATACTGTCCCAGAAAGATTTTTGGAGGATTCTGTTTTGGCTGAGCTCTGCAATATATTTTGATGCAAGATAGAAGGAATTTGAAGAAAGATGAAAAGTGGTCTGGGGCAAGGATAAACAAAAAGAATGCTAATAGACCATCAACCTGGGGTCATTTTCTGAACAATACAGAGAAAGGACCCAGGGATCTTTCTGTGTCGTAGCAGATGAATGGAAACTTGAGATTCACTCCACTATTTGCTGCTCCTTCAGACCTGACCTCTCTTCTGATTGGGACTCAGGCAGAGGTCCCCTCCAGTTTCAGGCAGCAATTTCTTCTCATGCAGTGGGGAGATTAAGCCTGATGAAAGACCTCTTTAAGGGAGGATTCAATGTTCCTTTCCTCTCTTCCTGGAGATTATAAGATAATGCATCTGGAACAACATTAGCTCATCCAGGTCTGTGGTTTTATCTTTGATAATCACATCCCAGCAATCTCATTCTCCATCTGCATGAACATGTTTTTGGGTAAGGGGTAGATATCAGCTAGCACACATGGCTGTGGTCAGATATTGTGAGATCTTCTAAACATGAACAGAAAATTTCCGTCCTCTAAGTTCTATCTAAACATTCCTTTTTCTCTTGTGGTGTATTTTCTTTCTGCAGCTGAGAGAGTTGTGGTAGTTCAGGCCAACAGAACATGTTTATTTCTCCTTTGGTAGTGTTTACTCAGCAGACTCCCAAACTTGGGTTCAGGCAGCCTTTACTCTCAAATGAGAATTATTTTGATGGCCTCAGCCTTCTTCGATATAGTGCAGTGTCTATTTGTGTCAAGAGCTAACGTTAAGTCATTGTCTGTCTGGATTAAGTGTTAAGGGTACAATGAAGAGTCTGTGGACGTCTTGTTAGAAGACAGCTGGCCAAATGAAAGTAGGCTTTCTTCTGAGTCTCAGCAACATCTGCATTCCTAAACAAGAGTATTTCTTACAAAAGCAAGTGGGTTTTCTGTCAAATTTAGCCTAGAAGTGAGATAATTGTAGGAAAAAGGCTGAAATGCATCTTAAGAGCTTTTAGGAGCTTATGACACTTTGTTTGGCCTTTTGTGAAAGCTATTAGTCATTTATCCCCTTTCAACAGCAGAGCATTGGCATGCAACATCTGTGCTCTGCTTCACCTTAGAGCTTCCTCAGGGTCACTGCAGCAGAGATGGAGTCAGTCTTCCTACTAACATCAGCCTCCAGTCTTGGGCATCTGATTCACCCTGTCTCACAAAGTTTTGTATTTTGTTGATGAGGACATCACATTTTTAGTGACTTAAGCAAAAGTAACTTTCTTATAATGTTCTTTGTATAATGTTAAATCTTTCTAGTCTTAAAACATCTCTAATTATTAGTCATACATCTAATAAACAAATCCGTAAAGGGGAGTAATTTCAATTACTCTCACATAAATTACAAAGAGACATAAGATTTTTGCTCTTTTTCATCAGTCATGATGCTCTAATTTTTAACCTTATCTGAAGCTCTCTGTCAATAGCACTTTATTTTAGAAAGCAGAGAATCATTTTCTAAAAACCCTTCAAGATCACTCAGTCCTGTAGAAGACATACTCAATGCAGCTTTCATGTTGTCCAAACATTCCCAAATACATTTATTCTTAAAAGAGTTCTAAGGGAGCAAAAAATTCATCTTTTTTTTTCTTCTAATGAGATTAAATTTTGCTAATATTTAAGAATTATAACTAAAAAGAATAGTGTTTTCTTCAGTAAACCAACTAATTTCAAAGTTGTGTTTTTATCTATATGAAATATTGGTTCTCACATCTCAAATTCTGTTCAGAATGAAAATTAATTAACAAACCAATCTTCAGAAGTTGCCTGGATTTACAGTGGTGTCAGAAAAATTTTAGCTTCTTCTTTTGCTCAATGTTTTTTTCTGCATAGGTTGCACATACCCATGAGATGATGATAAGCAGACTGGGGAGGGATCTGAACAAATTGCCCTGCATTTTAGCCCTCAATTGTACAAGGTGATCTTATGAAAACAAGAAGTGAAGTCTTGAAGGGTCTCTGAATAGCAATGGGAAATAATTCATGCCAGATTGTTCCTTGTTAGTACCAAAGACAGACTCCTGTGAAGTGGTTAATTCATCCACAACCTGTACAGCTGAAAAATAGTTTCTTTGGTTTTCCAAAGTAGTCAAAACACTCAGGTGCATTAGGAGCCTAAATGCCAGTGAAAGTAAATGAAGAATAAAATGCTTGAGTTATGAAGCATTTGAAAATTGCCTGGTGGTGCAGTGAATCCTGACTATGTAGCAACAATATCAACCAAGCAAATAAAAGGTCTTCCGAGTTATGAAGTCTGTTACTATTCAGAAGTTGAACTGAGAGAAATCAGAGTGTCTTTGTGACAATTCATCTGATAGCCTAACTGTCAAAATAACTGCTTTATAAACTACAGGAAGATGCGTGTCAGGGCCTTTGCCATCTCAGATCTGTAGAAGAATGGAAAGATACCATGGTAAGTTATCGTAACAATATTTTTCATTCACAAAATTTTTCGGCAAGTCTATAGATGTAGCAAAGTGAAAAAGGTGCCTGGTCAAACCTATCTACCTTTGCAAATAAAGACTAGTTGTAAAATTACTTACACCATTTAAAGGCAACCACCTAACTGAAGTTCGATTTCTGTCAAGGTAGCTTTTCACTTGGTGAAAGCACATGGCTGCTGTTTGGGTGTCCATATCAGTTCAGGTACCTGCACAACAGAGTCATTTCACAAACTGGTGCATATTCACAAGTAGTACTGCAAATATGTTAAAGTGGAATCTGGCAAGGAAGTGTTTTTTCCTCATCATATACTTCTTGCCACAAGTCATCATACAGTTTATATAGCTTTGGTCAGTTATGGACTAACATCATCAGAACAGGGATCTCAAGACATTCCTGGAGAGAAGCATTGGTAAACAGTTCTAGGTTGCCACTTGATCCTATAGGCTGCTAGCAAATATTTATGGTTAACAAAGACATTGACTGTTTTGATATACAAACACTTTCTGGCACAGAAAAATTTGTCCAAACACTCATGGAGTAATATTTGAAGGGAATAATTAGAACTGCTCTGTAGGCAGGCTACATCTGAAAACCATATCTTCTCAATCAAAGTGTCTTTGGAAGCACTCAGTTTTACCTACACCAGCACAAGCCTGTGTAATTACTAAAAAAAAAGAAAAGTGAAAAAACCTGAAGAATAATTTAAATAATTCAAGCAAGCCAGGTGAATTTGAATTTGTCCAAGATGAGGACTGCACTATATTTCTTCAGAGGTTCTCAAGTAGGACAGAAGATTCCAAAGAAAGAATTAATGCAGGGGGACTTGCTCTTTTCCTTTGCCATACATAAGTTTACTCCTCCATCAGCACGGTTCCTGCTTTGCTAGCTCATTCCTGCCTCAGGGTAAGGACATTATTTACTAAATCTGTTTTGGGTTTTAAATAGGAGGTTTTGCATTGAAATACATGTCTGAGCCAACCCAGCAGAACTTGTGAGATATGACAGGAGCAGAGGAGAGGCAGCGGTAAACCAGAATGGCTGCCCTCAAAAAACAGGAGATAAATATTACAACTGAAAGGAAACCTCACTTCCTGCATTTGTGGGCTTTGTTAATATATAACATGCACATATTATAACTACTTGGTGACAGACTCAAAACCCCCTCCGGCTTTGGAATTCTGTTCACTATTTTTAATCATAATTTAGGTGTGAGGGTTAGGATTAACAGCAGGCAAACATTAACCATGGCCGTTGGACCTCAGTGAGCCTACCAAAATTGGAGAGTAGGTTAGCCAAGAGAATAGTCATTGGGGAAAAATGAAACTCAGATGTATTGAAAATGTAAGAGAGAATTGCAAGCAGCAGAGGGAAGTAAGTTGATTTGACAAAATAGGGAACATTTGCAGCTCTTGAC
This sequence comes from Opisthocomus hoazin, assembly GCF_030867145.1. Classification (NCBI taxonomy): domain Eukaryota; kingdom Metazoa; phylum Chordata; class Aves; order Opisthocomiformes; family Opisthocomidae; genus Opisthocomus; species Opisthocomus hoazin. The sequence goes on along the minus strand of NC_134423.1, from coordinate 27,077,805 downwards.
AGAAAAGGTGAAATTCAGTGAGAAAAAGCAAGAGAAAGAAGGAATAGGAGGAAACCAGAAAATAATGATATGTCAAAATGATGCTTATCCTCTACGAAGAGGGCTCTGAACCCAAGAAACCAGGAAAGAATTCATATTATCGTCTTTTGGCTTTGGTGACTTGCACTGCAGCAGTGGAATAAAACTCAGGAATACATGGGAAAGCTCTGCTGATGTGGTGGGGCTAGGTCCAGAACATGGCTAAGCAGGGTGAACAGGCAGAAAGTAGGAGAGTTGTGTGTTATTTGTTAAAGAAATGAAGTTACTGCTGCTTTGCCAGGTGGGTTGAGGCAGAAATCTCATACCTCTGAAAGTAATACTAGATCCCAAGGGCTAGCTACATGGAAATCTCCTCTATCCACAGCATTCATTAGGCCATTTGCCTCCATAAAGATCAGACAAATTTATGTTGAGCTAGGTCACATGAGGCCAAAACCTCACCTGCTTCAGGCTTTCACGACTGTACTTTAATGACAATTTAGGATCTAATGGAAGGTCACGAAAAGGGTCATTTTATATCTGGAATATACTAGTAGCTAACGCAGAAATGATGTAATATATCTGATTGCACATTATGTATAAATCAGGATAGCTCTTAGTAGAAGGACCATATGTTCTCCACAACGGCAGAGATTTACACAAATTCCTGGGACTACCCACCCAGGTTAAGGCAGTGTGACTCTTTTTCTCCTTTCCCAAAAAGCTTCGCTGCAGCGCTGCAGTCAAGCTGGCCTGAAAAAAACAACCAACAATAGCAACAACGACAAAAAAAAGCCCCAAGGCCAACAAGTGTGTAGTCAGGCACTGCTGCCATAAAGCTCAGCATTGGCATTCTTTTGGAGTGGGGTGGGGTGGGCGGGGGAGTTGCTGCGTTCCCCTGGAATGCAGTGAATGGCTTGTAAATTAGAGTCCCTAATGAAAGCGCACTGGTGTCCAACTGCAGCAATCATCTGGTTAAAATCAGGCAGTAATTCCACTAATTTTACTGCCCTTCTCCCAGCCCTCAACGCCTCATTTAGGAAAAAATGTTTATTTCCCCTCAAAACACCTGCATTTTAACTCTGGTCCCCAAAGCAATTATTTTGATTTTATTTTAGTTTTAAGACTTTCTGTTTGAAATGCAGCATCCCTCGCTTTTCTGAGCTGAAGCACATGAATGCCCTGGGATTCCCAATCTTCAGACATGTTTAACTGGCACTGTTTTTCTTGCACACTTCACAAGCATCACTATCCTATATATTTTCTGCCCACAGCTGCTGTCCAGAAGTATTTAGGATATATTTTTTTCCCCCCTCCCAGTAAATGATGAAATAAAACTACTACGCAGAGCTGTTTACATTGTGACTAAGGAAGTTAAGGTTGATGGAGGTGATAGTGACTGACACTTATCCAATTTCAGGCTTTCCAAAACGTCTGTGGCTCTTATCATGATTTAGTCTCTACCAGACCTTGTAGACACTAAACAGCAAGAATGAGCACTATTCTCACTCAGAAAACGAAACATTATATAGTGGATGCTGGAACACTACCATGATGTGCTGTGAGATCTTACCATCTGCTGTTCCATTGGGGTGAGTTATTCATTTTGTCTCCTTGGTTTCTGTTCATTTAAAGCTTTGATAGATTATAACTAAAGATCTCCTTCAAAAGTTGTAAGCAGATATCCCCAGCCCGTGATGATACCACTTTTTGAAGCACATGCATCCCAGGCAAGGGAAATAGGATTCACATAAACAGTCAAAAGTCTTCCTTTCTCCTCAGTCCTCACAATCATGAAATCTTTGTCCTGCCAGCAAATTCTGGGAGAAAATACATAAACACAGGGGCCCACCCATTCCCTAGGCATCTGCAAATACCTCCATCCACTTTACTGAATTGCTGCAGTCCTTTGAATCAGAGCAGAGCTTCAGCCAGGCCAAGGTGTGCTGTGCCAGGGTATAGGTCATCTGCTCAAGGCTCCTTGATACAATAAAGCCATACCAGGTAGGAAAAACTGGGAGTAGGATCAAGTTCCCACCCTGTTTCGCCTTGGAGAATAAAGAATCAAGACCATGCAAAGTAGTGTAACTATACATATGACCGTTTTTTTGCAGTTATAACTGGGTGGAATGGGAATTTTCAATACTAAGCAAATTCCAGAGGGAACGCTAATCTGTTGCAGCTAACAATTAAGCTTTCTCTAACTAGAAAGGAAAATACTGCCCATGGTGATTTATGAAGAAGCAGCTCAGGGCAGAGACAACAGTGTGGCTTGAAAAGCTCAACACAAATGTGGAGCAACCACCTCCCAGTTCCCACTTTCTTGCCTTCACACCAGCGTATCATGCTCTCACTGTTGGTATACCTGGTGTCAAACGTGCCTGGAGAGGAAATGAAAGGGAAAGTGGTTTGTTTTGGTTACTCAGTCTTTTGGCAAACGGCAACATCTTTGATGCCCTCCCAGTAGAGAAGATATTTAGAAGTCTTTGCCCCCCACAACACCAGAAAACTATTTGCTTCCTTGTGCTGCTGCTGCTTAGATAATCTAGTTATTCTGAATGCATGGCAAAATATTAAAGTCGGAAGGCAGCGTGCTGATTCCAGCTAAGGGCTGATGGAGACCCAGGGATCCATCATCCTACAAGCACGCCGAGAAGCTCTGCCAGCCCTCAGGGAGGGACCTTTGCCCTTTCTTTGCCGAGCTGAAGGGTAAGAGCAGAAGCTGGTCATACACACCAAGGGCTGAAGCCCACTATGAGATAAAGGAAGCACAGCAAACTCAACTCCTTGCCACACCTGGTCGCAAGGGGAGATTGAGGAAAAGGAGAAAGGCCAGCACCCAGAAACACTGCGGGGAGGAGACAGTAGCTCAGACAAACCAGCAAAAGCAGGCCATGCTTAATCTCAAACTTCAAAGAAGAGAATTCCTCAGGGCTAATAGGTCCCAAATCAAAATATGGTCAGGTATGGAACATGTGGTCACCACAGCATCCTGGAGCCTGCGAGAGGCGAAGGCTTACAAAAGCAACTGGGCTTCTTCCTTCTTTTTTTTTAAAAACATAGTTTTGCTTGCCTGCTTTGTTTTAGCCTTTGTTTTGGCCTCACTGTATCTGAACTCCCTTGGACTTGATGGTGCGGGCCTACAGCTGAGCGGGATATACAAATGTAATCCCAATAATAAACGGGAATGAAGGAAATATCATATTGAGCACTGTATCTCATTCAGTTTTAATTAAAATTATCACAAGCAGATTTATGTTCAGTATAACTTTTCCTGCTGTTTCCAGGTTGTATTTATGTTCTAATTTGATTGCTTTTCAGTGCTGTTTGTGAAAGCTGCCTCCCAACCAGAGATAATGTTGCATTTTAACACTTTAGCTGAGTTTGTACTTTCAATGAGCTTTCTGCTTTTTGAATTTTTACTCAATTTGACATCTATCTGGGACCTGGCAGAAGCAATGTGTTGCTTGATGGTTTAAAACGTGGAATTGTTGGAAGGTAGGGAAGCAGCCTTTCTTCAGCTGACTCTTATTATGAACTCACTGCTGGGCCTGAGACTCCAAATCAGCAAATAGCATCCCATTAAGGTCAAAAAGCCTGTTGAAGAGTGTGGTGTCTGCATGAGAAAAAGAGAAGGTAGGGGAGCTTCCTGTCTAAGGTGTTAAAGAAAACCTGTTTGAAGGCCTAATTTTTAAATTTCTTTGGGGAATATCATTCTTCTTCTTTTAATCTGAATGAACTCAAAGCTTCAAACTCCCAATATTTCTTCCGATGTTTAGGTAAAATATACCAGAAGTGATAATGGTTCCCTTTTACCTTTGAGATTCATAGTTGATTGAGTCATTAATAATCTCCTAATTTCTGTATTTTCTTTTCTTTCTGTCTTTAGGGATCTCTGGAAGCTAAATAAGAAAAAAGATATTTTACTGGGAGCTTTTTTGCAGTTTGACAGGTGAGAAGGAGAGAAAGAAACTGCTTTTCATAAGGAAATAGCACAGCTAAAATTAAAAGTAGGACTTGGCTCTTAACAACCCTAAATTACTAGACAATTTGAAACCCACATTTCACTGCCTGACTTTCTGCTTTGAGAAGTCAAACCAGAACCCCAAACACATCCATTCTCAAACCTTGGGATATTTCACATCCTGATCTGAGCTTTGCAGCATGCTCCCATTTCTGATTAATGCATACCAATCCTACTCTGTTATAAAGTCAAATCAATGCCAAATGTGGTGGTGATTTTTTGATAGGGAATAAGCAACATCCACCAATATATTTAACACAGGTCAGTAGACAGCCTACAGTCATGACAGTCTTGAACTAGTGACCTAGAAATGAAAGACTCCTTAATCCCTTTACCAAATCCTAAACCACTCAATTCCTGCCCCACCTCAGCAACCAAGGTCTTTTATAGATGTGCTGGAGGGTAAGATGTAAACCAACGGAGTGTAAATTAAAGAGCAAAAAAAGGCTTTACTTGCAATAACATAGTAATTGCGGAATTTGAGAAAATAAGGGACTCAGGAGAGGTCTTCCGTCAGCTTGTCTCAAATTCAGTGCAAATTTATTCTGAGAATATTTTGGCACCTGCAAACAGCCCAAAACTTTTATAAACATCACAGCAGGGGAAAAGTGATGCAAGTGAAAGACTGCAGATAGACTCAGAAAAAGGTCTTGATTGTTCATCTGACCTGTTGGCTTCCTATGTTGCTACTTGAGTTTACTTCTGTGGCTGTCTAACTCCACCAATTACCATGATGACACTATGAAGTCACCCTGGCATGCAACTGGAGTGTTTAACCAGATCTCTTATTTCAACTCTTCAGGAATGAAACTCATGCCTTGAAAAAGAAGAACAGCAGCCACAGCCCATTCATTTCTTTCATCCTATGTTGTTTAATCTGGTATCTTCATCTTTGTCCTGGGATTGCCATGTGAAGAAATCCTCTTCTGCATTTTCTTAGTCCTTCTCATAGATGTACCATAAGAAAAGTATTCATTTCAGAAGCTGTTTTCTACAACAAAAGAGAACCCTAAAAAACGAGTGGGTTTGCATTCTAATTGAATTCAAAGCTACACAGCACAGAGCAACAACAGCAAACTGTGTGCCTGTACAGTTGGAATTTTGCTGCCAAATGTGGTTAAACAGTTTTTCACTTTTCCCCAAAACATGAACATTGTCTAAGTAGAAAAGTATTTCCATTTGTAGAAGGGACTTTTTTTCATTTTGTACATCTGCAGGCATAAAAGGACCATAATAGACCACAAATTAGATCCGGGAACAGAAACAAGCTCAGCTTGTAACTGAGACCACAGGTCTGTAAAAAAAGCTATAGCATCATTTTTGGGTGAGCTCTTTTTTTTCTTGTTTGTTTGTGTTTTTTTTTTCTTTTATGGCAAAGCAAATGAAAACTCATTTTATATTCAAATATGACACCATCTGTTCCCTGAGTTAGAAAAACTGGGTGAACTGATCCAATATACATTGCGCTAGAAGGAGGGGAACAAATGCAGAAAATATCTCTTTCTCTCATCTCTGTCCTGTTTTGTGTCCCACTATTCCATGACTTGACCACAAAGGACTTGCAGATGGCACATTTTTTTTTGTTTGATCTGGTCTCTCCATTATTCTGGGCTCGAATTTTCCCTTCCCCAGACAGAGCTGCTGTCTGTCTCCGCTTCCTTCTGACACAGACTCCTCTAATGCCCTTCTCCCTGCAGTGATGGAGACCAGATCATGTAGGACCTCTTACCAGAGTCCTGTGGCATACTTAGAGTCGTGATGCTCCTGGGCATGAAGGAGAGGTGGTTTGTCATCGGTGCTCTTTGTGCTCACTTCTTCTCCCATGATCCCATGTAGTGGAGGAGGCTACCTTCCAGGAACGGCTTTGACCAGCACAGTGGCCACGTGCTGTGCTGCGGGCTGCATCCATAGAAGATGAAAGTCCTGATTATGGCTTCTGGATCAGTCCTGTGAAAGCAACAGAATAAAACAGATCTCTTGCAATCATCTGAAGCACTGGATGATCATCAGGCTGGGGAAGGAGGAAGGGGACAACTGAAAACCCACCATGTATGTAACTCTCTGGGAATGTGGAAAGTACTCCTATATAACTTTTGAGCTCATCAGTTGAAACAGCACAACAAAAATTTTCTATAACAACCACTAACCCAACCTCCCCTCTTCAAAAAAAAAAGAAAGAGTCCCTAAGCTAACCTCAGCCTGACAATAGCTGGTTGTGAGGCATATGTTAAACAGTTTTCAGCTAACATGGACAAAGGAAATCAGCTATGAAACTCTATTAAGGAAATATGAGACTACTGTAATCTGCATAAAAATAAATTTGGGTATATTCCCAACACACAATCGCGCTGTGGAATTGCAGGAAGTGGGCTAATAGGAGGGAAGCTTTGCTTTCCCTAAAAAAAAAACCTGCCCAGGAATTTTTTTTTGTAAAACTAAAGCTACTTTCATATTCTTCTTACATTGCCATCCTATGTTTGGAGTTGAGTGAATAGTTTGCATTAAATAATTTCCTCTATGAAATGAACCTTATATTATTACGGCTCAAGGACTGTTGATAACATGCTTGGGTTTCCTGCACTTACTATTCTTTTCTAATTTTTCAGCAGCTTGAAATCAAATATGTGTATTCCTCTAAGGATTGATCAGGGTTTGGGTCGAGTGTTTGATATCTTTGCGGCTTTGGAGCTGTGACAGTTACCGTGACAGGCTCCTTCACTTTTCACCTTTTCCTTGCCCACTTCGAGGGGGAGGTGCCTCTGGGGACCCCAGAAGAAGAGCAAAGCCAAAAACAGTTGCTGCTGGGGTGGGCTGTGGGAAAGATGATGCAGAGAGAAAAGGCTGTGTGGGCTTCCTCCTGTGCTCGCGGGAGAGGGGGATGTGGCGTAGCTGCTATGAGCAGGCACCATCACCCAAGGGGACATTTTGTCCCTCCTCAGTGTTGTCCCCTGGCTGGAAGGCAGCAGGCTGCTACAACCGGCCGCAACACAGGCTTCCCAGTTTGCAGGAAACAGGTTTGTTTTTTGTTATCCTTTTGGCTTTACTCCCAATTGAACAGCAACCAACATTTTTTAAAACTTGGAGAGAGGCAAGGCCTCTTGTGTTTCCGCCCGGGAAATCCTTGGGGCTAATGGGGCGCAGATGCCGGGTGCCACCGCCGCCTGCTGCCGGCCGGCCCCTGGCAGCACGCACAGCCGCACAGCCGCGGGCCGTCGCAGGGACACCCTGGGCACGGGGTTCTTCGCCCGGGCCACCCCTTGCTGCTGCCTTGTGGTTCAGAAATCCCAAACCACTGTCCAAAACGTCGTTATCTTTGCCCTGACAAAATGCCTGGGAGGAAAAAAATGACCTCAGGGTGTTCAATAGCTCGGTGGCACATCAGGTGCTCATTAAAACGGGTATTTTACCAGGCTGCTGCTAAAACCAAGTTTGTTTTGAGCAGTTCCAGAATGCTCCTTTGGGTGCACCTGTGGTCCCACCCACCAAGGACCCAGGCAGGGCTCCCATGGTATCCCGCCTCGCAGGGACAGAAAACTCATCCAGTCAAAGATATTCCCAGCGCAGTTGTGCAAAAGCAGACCTGAACCCAGTGCTGTCCCTGCCACGCTCCTGTGAGCAGTTATTTCGCGCAGGGAAAAAGAGGGAGCATAGCAGAGGGAAATAACCATTTCGGCAACAAATGTGTCTAACGCTTTTACCCCGTGAGTGACCAAGGCTGCCAGCTGGGTGTTTGCTGAGGGAAGGCAGCAACAAAATGCAGAGCAGGACAAGGAAGGACAAAACTTACTCAGCTGAAAGCAAATCTGAACTTTTCATGCTGTAAATTTGGAGGAAGGAATGCAGTCCCCTCCTTCCTGCCCCACCACTCTCACACACAGAACAACCTGAAGCTTGTAGTTAAGAAAATAAACTGCAGAGAAAGGCCCTGAAGGGCCTTGGCAGCAAACTGTTCTCAGTAAATTGGGAATCTGCACACTCATAGTCTGAAATAAATTAAGATGCTGGGGGCTGGGGGGAGGAAGAAAGGAAGGGAGGGGGAGAAAACAGGGGAAAATCAACAGCTCTGGGGTGAAACGCAGGTTGATGCTGCCTCATCATTTTTAAACCTAAAATAAAACAAGCAAATTTTCTTTAACTGTAGGTCAAAATAAAAGGGGAAAAAAAAATCTTCCCTCATCTGTTTGTGGTAATTACTAACAGAAAGCAGCCCCTGCCAGCTGCAGAGTTCATGGATAAATGGAGGGACACATTATTCTCTCTCTCTGGGATCAAAAACCCAACTTTGTGTCTCAATTTGCCTGTGGTATGTCTTTCATATACTCTTGCAAAGTCGTTTCACTGAGCTGTTCAGTCGGGATTTTTTCATCAGACAAAAATTGTGATGTTTGCAGGCTTTCAAGTTTATTTGAAGTTTGCTTCTGAATGAGACACGTGACTCCTGCAATTTCCCAAAATTTTGTTATGTCATTATAGTGTATTTATTATTGGATCTACCCACTTTCCTTGTTAGCAGCCAGTCAGAGCCGAGCGAGTTCATACCCTAGCCTACATATGCTGGCTGCTGTGATTGCAGCGAGGTTTAGAAATCCTCTGGAGGTACAACTGCAAACCATGTGAATATTTGAAAGGGACAAGATTAGCACATATTCACCAGAATATCTCATCTGTTTATTCTGTGATACCAATGCAAAGTAGTTATTGATTTTTCTCGATAAGTCACTTGTAAATCCCGTGGTACAGCAGTCTCTGATTCATGTACTGTTGTGGAAGCGATGATGATAGACCTTGCTGAGCATAGTGTAGCTAGATGAAGAGGAAGGGAGTGATAGCCTATTCCTGATATTTGCCATCAGCTGATTTTTAAGGCAGCTTAGAGTCCTGGTCCAAGCACAGACAAACAGAACAGCCTCGAGGCTTCTCTATGTTGTCATGAGAAGTGAACGTGTAACAAAAACAGTAATTGGGGGAAAATAAGTTAGCTTAAAATTCCTTGCGATTAAGCAAGCTGGTTGCACTGAAGAATCCGCACCATCATACTGCTGAACATCTCCAAAGATCAGTCCTTCCACCACGGACAGTAACAAGCAATTAAGAGTCACAAACTTTGAGTATACACGTCTGTGTCTTCGCGTGCACTGTTTCAGGCAACCCAATGGTGGGGCCAGTATATGTGTTGTTTGTGGAGTTAACAGATCAGCCCTGTTCTTTGCAGATTTTTTAACAAGACCTAGAAGACATGATTTCATTGTGATTTTGTGGTCACTGGTAAAATTGATGATTTGCAGTATTTGTTGAACCTGCCTGACATGTGAACATGGAGACCATTACCTTTTCTGCTGCAGAAATAGTAGCGAGTGATTAATGAGAATTATGAGAATTTCTGAGAAACCAATTACATCATTTTTCAGAGCGTGAGAAAGGAGGGATAAACAAAGGAACAGAAATCAGCAGATCTAACTATTATCTGTCTCATACTTGCTATGTGACCTTGGTCAGGGCCCGTGTAGCGGTTTCCTAGCCATAAAACAGATGGAGTTATCTTCTTTCATTGCCTTTCAGGGCACTAGAAGGTTTAATTCATGCCTCCTTGCAAGACGCTTTGAGATCCTGGGGCTGAAATGTGAAGACTTCTTTTTATGTTTCAAGGTTTTATTCATTTTCATGTAGGGATTTTTTTTGTGACACATACTACAGACGCAGCACTGTGGTTGGAAAGTTAACCCGCTCTGCGCCGCGCTCTGTCCCGGGAAGTCAGCCTGGTGGACCGCAGCATTTCATTGATGCATTTTAATGTATACCTTTTATACCTCTGCCATTCTAGAGTGGAAAACTGACATTATCTGGGGCGATCTCCTGCTTTCTCACTGGCTGATTACACAACGGAGGAGGCTAGGCCTGGGGCAGATCTACTTTCTACACATATTACACCTTTGCACTGTTGAAGTTCAGTCGTTAGCTGCTTTTAAAAACGATAAATGTGCTCTAATTTTAGAGCATCATAGCAATCATTGTTTTTATTCCAGTAGAGAGGAAAAGTGGAGGAAAAAACCAGCTTGGGACTTCATAAACACCTTAGCCTGCAGCCTTCGACTTTATTCATGAGGTTTTTTATCTTCTCTTCCACTCTCCATGCACTCACTGCATCTTCTTTACTGCACAGTCTTAAATTACCATTGCAAAGGTTATATGTTTATTTACAAAGAGCTGGCTATGAATGGTGATCCTAAAGGCGAGGAGGGTGTCTCGTGGCAATAAACATCTCTTGCTCTCTTAAACACCAAGGCCAAATGAATAAGGTGATGTTTAGTACCTCAGACATATTATGGTTTATGGCTTCATTAACTACCTGACCTGTATTGTGTGCAAATTTCATCAAAGTGAGATGCATATTTATTCCCTGAGGTGGGCTGGCTGATAATGTTCTTATTCTTAAAGGAACAGTGCAAGTAATTACTTATAATTAGTGTTGTGAAAGTAAGGGAATTTTGTGAGGCAAGGTAATTTCACATACCTGAAATTTCACTTAACAGACAAAAGGTAGTGCAATGAATATTTATACTTGGGTGAAATGGAAAATACATGAATATGGCTTCTCTTCACTCGTTGATGCACATGGGATATTTCAGCCATTTAAGGAATTTGGAAAAACATTCCCTCTTGACCAGATTCTTGTCTGGTGCAACATAGTTCTCCTCACCAGAGCTGAATCAGGTCTTCTAATCAATTGAATGTGAAACATAAAGCATTCAAACTTCTTGCCCCATCCCACGCCCTCTTCTTTGCTTTTTGCTCCGTATAGTCTTAATCTTAGGATCTGTGCTTGATTTCCCAACAGGGTGCCAGGGATATTAGTATCATTGTGGGTTTTTTATTATAATTGTACACACAGACCCTCACAAAACTGGAATTATACTGAAAACGTGAATTTTAGTCCAGTGGTTGACTGTAGACCAGCATTCACCCTCAGCAAGTTTGCTGATGACACCAAACTGGGAGGTGTGGTAGATACATCAGAAGGCTGTGCTGCCATCCAGTGTGACCTGGATAGGCTGGAAAGTTGGGCAGAGAGGAACCTGATGAGGTTCAACAAAGGCAAATGCAGGGTCCTGCACCTGGGGAGGAACAACCCCATGCACCAGTACAGGCTTGGGGTGGACCTGCTAGAGAGCAGCTCTGTGGAGAGGGACTTGGGTGTCCTGGTGGACGACAGGTTGACCATGAGCCAGCAGTGTGCCCTGGCTGCCAAGAAGGCCAATGGGATCCTGGGGTGCATTAGGAGGAGTGTGGCCAGCAGGTCGAGGAAGGTTCTCCTTCCCCTCTACACTGCTCTAGTGAGGCCTCACCTGGAGTACTCTGTCCAGTTCTGGGCTCCCCACTTCAAGAAAGATGAGGAGCTACTGGAGAGTGTCCAGCGGAGGGCTACGAGGATGGTGAGGGGACTGCAACATCTCCCCTACGAGGAGAGGCTGAGGGAGCTGGGCTTGTTCAGCCTGAAGAAGAGAAGGCTGCGAGGGGACCTAATAAATGCTTACAAATATCTGAAGGGTGGGTGTCAGGAGGATGGGGGCAAACTCTTTTCAGTAGTGCCCAGTGACAGGACAAGGGGCAATGGGCACAAACTGGGGCACAGGAAGTTACAGCTGAACATGAGGAAGAACTTCTTCCCTCTGAGGGTGACGGAGCCCTGGCACAGGCTGCCCAGGGAGGCTGTGGAGTCTCCTTCTCTGGAGATATTCAAGACCCGCCTGGACGTGGTGCTGTGCAGCTTGCTGTAGGTGACCCTGTTTCGTCAGGGGGGTTGGACTAGATGACCCACAGAGGTCCCTTCCAACCCCTACCATTCTATGATTCTGTGATTCTGTGATTCCTGGAGCACAAAGCACGTCTTGGGATGGTTTCATAAAGAGATGTTGTAACAAGGGTTCCACTGCTGTAATAGGGTTTATTACCCGTGAAAAAACTGCAGCCAATGCAAAGGCAGTTCTGTGGCTCAGAAGTGAGTTCACTGCCTTCTCTGCAGGTGCCTTCCCATTTGAAAGATTCCCCATGGCCACAGCAGTGTTTGTTGTAGGGTTCATAATCACGCAGCTCTATATTCGTCTGTCTTTACTGTAATGGAGGTGTTTCTTATGTCCTTGCAGGATGCTTCTAGAGTTTGCAATGATGAGCTTTGAATTTACTGATAGGGCAAAGCTAGCTTAAATGTATGTGGCCCTTCCTTTCCAGGGTCAGTCAAAACAGTGTGTGCTGTCTGTCCCGTAACATGATCGCAGCTCTCCAGCCCTTACATTTCCGTTAGGGCTGAGCCTACTTTTACTCTTCTAGTTGTTCCATGTACTTACATTTCTAATTCTATCAGACCAGGAAAAAAGATGCTGGTAACAACCGTGTTCACATGCTTAAAGCACAAGTTAGTAGCTGACTCTAGGAGACAGCAATAAGAAGTCCTGCAGAAAGGACTATGTGAGAGTTGCACTTAAAGTTTGAACATAAGTATATGATGTATTTTCCCATGTGCACTGGCTTAACCGGAGAATGTCATGGAGCTAATTCTGAGCAATTGGATGTCTGTGGTCTAACCACTGGCAGTAGCTGCAATGCATGATGAATGGTCAAAGCACATATCCTGAACATGGAGAAGCACAGTTTAAGCTGTTGTTCCTCTGTGGTAATGTTCTGTGGCACAAGGAAGTTTTCTTCTTCTGTGAATGTTTACTTTCCAGCTACTGTAAAAAGAAAACTTTAGCAATTAATTGGGGGGGGGGGAGAAAAAAATGAAGGAAGGGAAAAGGAAAGTGAGCTTTCTCAAGTGCTGTGAAATCTCTCAAATGGCAAGCTGAGCTTCAGCCTAGGACTGGATGCTGATCTCTGCAATCCATGAGGCCCTCTCATCAGAAAGCGGCTCAGCCACCTTTCAGATTGAGGGGACCCACGTCTCCTGCTACAGGGTCAGAACTAGCTTTTTAGCAAAGCTGGGAGAGAAATTCCGGTGGACATTCACTGCAAGTGAGCTGCAGCTCCAGTGACTGTGTTTGCTGGATGCTTGGGATACTTCGTATTTGACGTTCCTTGACAGTTCTCCAGGGGTCAAGCACAGGGTGTGCTTGGCCTTGTATCTCCCTAGGGTCTCTTGTTCTTTCCAGGGATAAACCTGGGACCTCACATGGGAGCTTTTGACTTAGTGATTAGCTTTGAGCACTGTTTTCTTACTATGGTTCTGTTATCAACAACTGGACTGTTTCTGTCCCTTGTAGGTCTAAATATGGTTGTTAGGCAAGGAGCATGTAAGATGTAATAAGGAAAAACAAAATGAAAAAGGGAGGCCTGCACATGGAAATTTTCCTTGGAAGCAAAAGCAACTGCAAGCAGCCTTGCCTCAGTATCTATCTGTCTTCAGCCACTGCTGCTTCGCAACTCCTTCCTTTCTGGGAAAGGGACTTCAATACATAAATGTCTCCTTGGCAATAGTCCTGGTCCTAGAAGACAAATGAACTGCCCTAGTCTTGCTGATATAGGTGGAACAGGCTTTTTCCCAACTTTATGATGTCCCTTTGGGAAACTTTCTGTATTTTTGCTGCTGTTACCTTAATTCTGTGCTCAGTTTCTTTTGCAATTGCCTCTAATTCATGTCATCGAATAAAAAACCCCAAAAAACGAACTAGGTCAGCTGCAAGATCTATAATAGTTATAGAAAAAATTCAGAACTCTCCCTGTCCTTTACAGTTGAAATTAATCTTTTTTTCTGTTTTATTAAAAAATGAAAAGAAATACAGCAACAAAGACAGAGCCACAGAGAGGACAAAACAGCTCCTTGTTTAGATAGAAAGTGATAGCATTTTCTCACAGTTAACACATCTGAAAAGCGGGAAAACTTGCTTTATTTTTTCTTTTAGAATCAGGTTCAAAACTGTCTAAATTATAAAGCTAAGGGAAGATTTTTTTCAAGGACAAAGAGCAGATTTTAAATCAGTATGCTCTGTATTATTGTAGCTTCTCCCAGTGCAGGCTGACAGTGGCACCAGTATGCTAGATACTACGTAGCCCCAAATACTTACACTTTTAGCTTTCACACATATATACAAGGCAAAAGCAAACAGAGGGAAAAAAAAACCCAACATAAAAAAGGAAGGACAAGTAACCAAGGAAGAAAAGAGAAGAGAGAGAAGAGTTATATGCCTAAGTAAAAGATAAAGTTTTACAAGGGCAAGGACAAATTTAGATAGACAGTGTAGAAAGCCAATGAAAGAAAAAATATGTGACCGTCAAAAACATAATGTCAGCACTGACCTGGCCAAGTAAGTAGGGAACAACAGCTTGTGAGTGTTTGAGAAGTCCCAAACCTGTTAAACTTCTTCCTTGAAAACAGTGATTTCTTACTTTCAAGTTATTCAACCATTCACCTGTTAGGCTTCTGCCCTCAGCCTTGACCCCTGCTATTTGTGCAACATGGAAGTAACTGAGGTTAGAAATCTGAGAAAGGGTAAGTAAATGTAGATGGGAGAAATGTCCAGAAGTCTGCAAAAATTTGGAAACTTGAAATGCATGAAACTTGAAATACATGCAGCTTTTATTTTCCCTTAAATGTTTTTTAATCTGTAGGAAAAAAATGTTTGCAGTTCTTAGCAGCTTTGTTCTATCTGATTTAATGGTTTGTCAGTTAATAAAAGTGGGCTAGGCATGAGATTTGGGCAAAAGAAATAAATCAGACCTTGGAGACTGTGCTGCAGAAAGTAACTCAAAGAAACAAGCAGGAACGAAGTTTGAAACTATGTTAAGGTAAGAAATTACCCTGATGGGAGGATTCTGATTTCCAAAGACTGACTTGTGATGTGGGGAGAGTCCACAGGACCTGGAACTCAGCGGGTTTAAATCACTAAGTGTAGAGGATCTGTTGCGCTTTGTCCACTGGCTTGTGGGTAATTCTCAAAGTTGTGGCTTACACCACCTTTGTCTGATGGAGTAGATCTGTAGAATCAGATAGCGTTCACAGACTAGATTTTCCCCACAACTTCGTGTCGTGCTGCTTGTGTCATGCTACAGGGAGTCACCTAGGATAAATGCATCAGTTCTTCAGGGGGTTCCCTACAGGTTCATATGTAGGCAAATAGAGGTGTACATGTACCAGCAAAAAGTAACTAGAAGTATTTCTGAACCTAAGTATGCAAGTGCAGAAGAGGCGATCAGGGGTTAGTCAGCAAATCCTCTTTCCCTGAATGGCAAATTGTGCAAAGAAAAGGGTTGGTGAAACTGGTAAACTGCTCCAAGACTTTCTAAAAATTCATCCACTGCCTGGACCAAAATCTGTTGTTTTGTGTGCAGAAGTTGTTAAGGGAAATTCGTGTGAAAGAAAATACAGTTAGAGAAGAAATTAAACCATTTGGAAGGAAAATGCTTCAAGCAATCGAATCCTCTTTTCCTTGGTGAATGCATGGAATTTTGGTGTCTAAAAATACTGTCTATTTTATCTTTTCATCTTGATTTGAGATACGAACATTTTTTTTTTTAATGTCAGATTTATACATGGGATGGGAAAAACATTTCCTGTCGTGATCTAAATTGTGAGCTATGCGTATGGAAATGTTGTGGGTACTTTTGTGGATTCTCTCTCCATTATGGCTGTATGCATGATTTCTACATTACATCATGGGCTGGACCCAGCACAGCCTAAAGCAGTCCCAGGAAAGCAAATTCTACCAGATTGTCCGGAGATTTTGTAAAGTGATAAAACACCCCTGGAGGGTTAATGAGACTTGGGAAAATTAATTTCTAGTAAGATTTCAAAGTCAAACTACCAGAAAATAATCTCCAGTAAACTGAACTCCTAGATTTCCATTCTCTTTCTGATGTTTATGCACACAAATAATTTTTGACCATGCTGAGATCCAATTTTCCCCTAGTCTGTTTACTGTATTCCCCTAAATTCTTGGTTTTTTTCTCCATTTACAATCAAGGGCAAAGATCTGAAGTATACATCATTTGCTGATCTAGTACATGATGATGGGTTTCTTATTAGCTGGTTTACATATAAGCATAGGCACCTATCTGGACAAAAGAGGATAATCTCAGGGATAACCATCAGGGCTTGCATATCAAGAGAGTTGAAGGCAAGTGTAGTTTTGGAGGCACCCACAGTAAATGTAATCTTTGTAGCAGAGAGAAGAAATATGTTGCTGAATTCTGCACAAGTTGAAAGATGCAGAAAAGAACTTTGTTATGTCCCATGGAAAAATAACGACAGTAAATGAGCTTCTGGTTCATGCAGAGGTACTCTTCTTGTTTGGCAAGGCCACTAAAGGATACACTAAAAGAACTGGTATTGCTGAGGGAAAATACTGTGCATGACTAGCAGCTCAGGAGGACAGAGCTGGGGCTTGCAGCCATCTCTTTGGTAACCAGGAGACTGGATGAAAGGCTTTTGAATAAGGTCCTTCTTTCCTGTCGGAGTCTTAGGCTTTGTCTTGACTAGGATTTGAAGGCACTGTTTGAACATGTTAGCTCACACTTTTTGATTAAAAGCTTTGAGGTGAAGCCTTAGTTCCATCTAAAGTTAACGGCAAAATTCTCACTGACTTTTCTGGAAGCAGGACACAATGTTTTTGTGTGAACAAGCCCATGCTTCTTACTTGTCCACACTAGATAGACTTTTAAATCAAGACAGTATTTTACGGAATATACCACCCAGCCACATAAATGTGGATTTTTAAATTTTAAGCTCCTTTCTATGTTCACGACACGCAGGTCACATCCCTTCTCGAACCTCTTACCCTAATATACATCTACATCAGTTAAAAAAGAAATCCATAAAATAGGCAAACCCTCTTCAACATGACAAGAAGTCTTGTTCTTCTATCTTAAAATGGATGTGACCGGTATATAATAACTGATGGCTTACTGTAATTAAGCTCCATATTACAACTGATACCCAGCAAACCAGTAAAACCAGTGCAGGGAGTGAGTTAAAAGACAGATTCCACCCTGAAGCAGGGGAAACAGCAGTGGCATCCACCTGAACAAAGAGATCAAAACAAATACAGGAATTTACTTCAGAACGTAAAGTAACATCTGAGATGGCACCACATCCATAACTCTCTCAGGAGGCAATCAGCTGTGTGGTGGAGAATATCTTGTTATTGATTGACACTCATATGCCCAGCTGAGATTTTCGGGCAAGAGATCTGGATAATTCTCCACATGATATTTTAACATTTATAACCAATTAAAGAGATCAGCTTGCACAATAAGATACTTTTAAAAGAACATCTGCAGACAAAAACCCAGCATGTGTTTAAGATACAGAGAAACAGAAAATGAGGCTGTGCAAAATCCCAAACTGACCTGGGAGTAAGTGAGCCCCCGCCAACCCCTTCACTCTCTTTGGACCAGGACCTGGTTTTGAAGCAGGGAAATGAACAATTTAAATCTTTCTGGTGCTAACAGAAGAAGGCCCATGTTATTTTGTGTGTTGTTAATATCAAGTAGTTGGGTGGGAGTGAGAAAAAAGGCAGCCGAGAAGGCAGCAGCATGGGACAGGCACTGCCGAGGTACGGTGGAAGCATATGTGTTTTGGTGCAGCCCCCAGCCACGTCTGCCCAGGCATCCACGCCAGTCAGGGGTAAAAGTCATCCCCTGCAGTTACTGTTTAACAGTGTCCGGAGAAGGAATGTGAACTGTTCAGGGAAATCCCCACTTCAAATCTAAGGCTGATGTGATGCCAGAAATGTCTTTGCGATTTTATAAAGGTGAAGGGAATCAAACAAAAATAAACAACGTCTAGGGAGCGTTACGCATCCCTCCTCCTGCGGTCTCCAGATGCTTGCTGGCCTGAGTCACACATGCCGAGGTGGATACGCTGCAAAGCCAAAGCAACGTCTCAGTGGAGCTGGAAGGTGTCTGGGTTTGGTTTTTGTGATTGCAGCAGCTAATTTAGAAAGAGACAGTCCCTCCTCGGTAGACGGTGTGACACAGTCCAGAACCAACACATTTTTTGTGCAGATGAACTCTGCAGGTCTGCAGCAGATCATCTGGCAGAAGGAGAGGTAAGATGTTACAGGCACAAAACCGAACACCACATGGGGCTGAGCGGAAGGAGAAGAAGCTGTCTAGTGAGTGCTGAGAAACCCTGACAGCTCCAGCAGCCGGACAAAGCTGCCCTGCCCAACAGGACCCGGTCCCAGCTGCCCAGTGCAACTTGTCCAAACTTTCCTTGGAAACCCCCTTTTCCTTCCTCCCACTCTTTCCTATTCATCAGGAGCATTTTTTGAGTGGAACAATGTTCGCGCAAGCATCTCCCTTTGAACAAAGGGAGATCCTCCTGTGCTGCCATCGGGACCGGGCTCTGGCATTTCCCCGGGCTGTCCGGGGAGTGCCTCTCAGCTCCTCCATCCCTTCCCCCTTCACTTTTTGTTGCAGTTCCCAGAAAGGAAAGTGAATTTTTGAGAGTGTCAGAATAGTGTAAACGCTGATATATAGGCCACAGTTGTTTGAGGGTCTTTTGAGAGACAAACTCCTCCCCGCTCCTCTGTTCCCTTCAAGTTTGGAATGATTCATCAGCTGGCCTTTAGCAAGAAAAGAGCCCTGCCCTGGGTCTCGGGCCTTTGACCCGGGTGAAGAGAGGGGTCAGGCCATGAGCAACTGTGCAAGCGCCGCTTGGCAGCTACGGGTCTGGGAGACACAAGGGAGAGGGGACGGAAAGAATGGAGTGGGACGGTGGGAAAAAGCGGGAATTTATAAAAGTTAAGAGTATATTTCTAAGAGTCTCAGTGGATCAGCTGACAACTGGGGTCAGGGGTCATATTTATGCTTGATTCCCTGGGCATGTTACAGTAACATCTGCTTGTTAAGGGTCTGTGGGGACCAAATGTTCCTGACCTTTGCCTACAGAAGGGGA
This sequence comes from Opisthocomus hoazin, assembly GCF_030867145.1. Classification (NCBI taxonomy): domain Eukaryota; kingdom Metazoa; phylum Chordata; class Aves; order Opisthocomiformes; family Opisthocomidae; genus Opisthocomus; species Opisthocomus hoazin. Next base: position 27,058,876 of record NC_134423.1, on the reverse strand, counting down.
CAAACTGCGAGATTAGGGGTGTTCATATTAATGTTTGTGTTTGACTTGATGGTTTCCCCTTCTCTGAGCCTGGTTTGTCAGTTTTGCTGAAATTCTTTTATGCTCTGCCCAAATAAACGGGTCAACCATGCCAAGAGTTTGGCCAGGATTTGAGGTCATGAGGTGGTTGACGTCACTTGACTCCTAGAAAGGAGAATAGGAAGGGTGGAAACCCTTGCTCTGGGAGGTGAGGCTCAGTCCACCCCCTGGTCTGAGCACACCACCAGCTGTAAACATCTGGAGCAAATGCTTGGTCCCTTGCCTGCATCTGTATTTAGTAATGAAAGAGCAAATGCTAAGATGTAACCAGCAGCTTATGTAAAGGGTAGGACCTCACTCTAACTTCTGTGGTAGATTTTGTGATTCTTGGCTATACCAGCAGACTCCATGTATGGAAATTCCTTATTATAGACAGGAGGAGTTAATGTCCCTTCACAGCCATATTTGAAATTCATCGCTTTATGAACTATAATCCCAGAACTGGAAAGATCTTCTTCAAACTATGTGGAACCTCAGAAAGGTGTTTTAAAGACCTTTTACTTATAGAGGTCTCCTTTGTTTTTTTCTACTAACTAGAAGAAGTTTGGTTCTTGGATAACAGGATGCAGAGTTGCTGAAAGAAGCATGAATAAACAGTTGTGAATATTTTTCCCAGTACCAGAAGCTTTGAGGAGACAGACTTCGATTAAAGATTTTGTTCTCTTGTTGATCTCATTGAACAAGAGATAAAATTTACTACCCCCTTTAATGGGGCCAGAAAAGCACCTGAGCATTAACATTACACATTGAGCATTTTCAGCTCATTCAGAAGTTCCTTTTAGTACCTAGCTTTATCCTCGTCACTTATGATGTTCAATCCATGACTAGAAGTCTCTATGAACATGCAGCAAGTGGTTACTCTTCTGGACCTGGGAAAATAGGACTGTCGATCCGTAACTTGTTTACGGACACTGTTTGTGACATTTGTGGTATTTCACTTCTGTCCAAAGTTAGTTTCAGCTCAAACCCCAGAGACCATGTAAAGTTTTATTTCAGCTAAAAACAGCCTCAACGCTGGAAACTTTTTGTTTGTAGGCTTGTATTTTGGCTATTTTTATCCAGCAGCAGCTACAAGTTATCTCATATCATGCTATCTCTTCTGTTGCCCTATCCTTGGGTCCAAAGTCAACAACAGTTAAATTTGTATTGTGCAATCCAGTTTTAGCTGTAGAAAAGAAAAAAGAATAAAGAAAAAAGAAAAGGGACTGGTTCAAAACAGAGAACCTGGCAAAGGTCCAGGAGCTGGAGGAGAACTAAAGCAAATTGGATCTAGGAGATCTGGGGTGGTTTAAAGTTGGGGTCTTGGAGTGAGTAGGCTGGTGAAGGAGAGGAATGTAGACCATTCAAACTCACCTTTGTGATTATAAATAATAAAAAATTTCATTCGGAAGTGCATTCTGCCAGACTTCACAATAAACCTCCTAGCAGGTCATTGAAATTCTCTTAATCAGGGTCAGAACCCACAAGCTGGGGTCTGCCCTGTGAGTTCAGTGGGAAAAATATTCCTCTTTCCAAATAGTCTTTTTTCCTCTTTCCTTTTCTCTTTCAGTTGGAAGGGACCCCCGCATAAACATGCAGAGCAATTTTCCAGTACATTAACCCGGGAGGGGGGAATCCTTACTAGCAACGCAACGGGTAGCCTAAAAAAAAATAAAAATGGAGCAACGGGGTGAGCTGAAGATGGATGAGCCTGGGATATAAGACAGGGTAGTTTTTCCACTGTCCTGCCCTATACACCTAGGACAAAGGCTTCATTGAGTGAGATGCTTGACATCAGCCTCATAAACTAGTAGTTGGGCACAAAAGGTCTGACACTTGAAAGTACCAGTCCCTGCCCTCTTTGCATTGCAGCTGCACAGAGGGGTTGGGTGTAACAGTTGTGTCCCTTTGTCATCCCGTAGGACAAGAGGTGAAGATAAATAGTGTTGACTTTAATGCAGTCACACAATTTTGCGTTTTCCCAAAAGACAACATTTCCTCCCAGGCCTTACTTTATTACCTCGGGCAGCTAGAACCCTCTTCCTTCTCTTGGGGGTGGGGACGGGCTAGAGGTAGTAGAGGGCAAAGGGAGGAGAGATGAAACCCAAGCCCTGGTACCTCCTCCCCAGCGATGAGGTGGGCTGTGAATTTCTCCCACTTTGTTATGGTGGCTTTCTTTTCTTTCTCGTGGGAAAGCTGGAAATGGCCTGAAAAACTTGGAAGGAAGATGAAACATGTAGAAATTTCTATAAATTAAAAACCCATCATCTCTTAAAAAAATTAAATACTCCCACAGAATCTACACCAGGAAGAATGGTTCAATTTTCTGTGGCAACATCCTGGAGAAAAGCCTGCCGTAATGTGTTTGCAAGAAGTTGCCTTGCAAAATGGTCATTCATTAGTTACTTCAGCGTCTGGTAACCAGAAACATGAGTATTTCACCTGGAAAAGCAGATTGAATCAAAATGCGTGTTGGAGACAGAATTGAAATTGTATCATCTTTACCAATGCAGACAGCTAAGGAGGAAATTCAGGAATGATGAGATTTCTGTTCACATCTGAACTTGGTGGGCCAAAGCCAACTTCAACTGTTTAGAAAATAGTCTGTCTGGTAGCATGCTCACTGGTGGCAGAATGCCCTTTTGGATGTGTCCATGTCACCCTGTACAGTGACTCATTCAGTGATGAGCAGAACATCCCGAGTCATTTGTATTTGTCCAGCTTGACCCTTCTCTTTCCTCCTCTGCGGTGGACTTGTGGTAACGACACCACAGAGGATGAATGAGCTAATTAAAAATGTATTAAAGGGGAATTCTATACTTGTAAGAAAAATAAATGCTAGACCCGGGACATGAAGGTTGTGGAGAAACAAAATAATCTAGCCTATGATCTATGCTGCTTCGGCTAGATTTCTTTTGGTGTTTAAGTTAGACTGTTTAAAGCTGAACTAGCTATCTTCCCAGCGCACAAGAGTCAAAAGCACAGGAGCACCTGTAGCTGTTTTTTCTACACAAGTATGCTGGAGGAAAGCTTCACAGAAAAGATTCTGCCTGAGAATGATTACTTCCATTTTCCAAGATTAGAATATTGTTAGTTTTTCAGGCCTTGTAGTCTAGTCGAGTTCTTTGCTTGGCTTCTCATTGACCTGTGATCTTGGACTGACTTGAAAGGCTGCCTTGTATGCTTAAAGAGTGTAGTTTGTGTCTATTTGAGAAGTTGTCAGCAAATTAAGAAAATAAAGACAGGCAAGTTCTCTCCAGCTGTTTTGAGTCCTATCAACCCTTAGAATTTGGCAACTAAACAGAAGATGAGAAATTATGTACTTGAAAAATACATTCAGCTCTGTGAGATATCAGTGACCGGCAGGAAAAGAGGCTTTTTTGCCTCAGCATTGTCCTCTGAAAATGGTATAACTGTCTACCCCATCACTATGTTATGAATTTCAATAGAAAGAAAAAAATTGCCCAGCGGATTTGTCAGCTGCCTGGCAGCAAAAAGAGTGCTGGGCAAAATTACTAACTCCAGGGAGTCTATGACAAAGTCCAATTGACTGCGATGGGGCAGAACCTGTCCCCTGGGAACAGTCCTGGCCAATGTGGCCAGGGACTAACTTCTTGCTTTCCCAAGCCACCCCGGCAAACACTACCCACTTCTCTCTGTGTCTGCATTTTTCCGCGATCCTCCTGAGCACCGAGTGACCTAATTTCTGGGGCACTGAGCATCATCTGAAGTCAAAGGCTGCTGAGGGTGTTCTTTGCTCACTTACACTTCCAGAAATCAATTGAGATTTATTTCCAAGTCAGCAAAATCAACTCAAGCTACTAAAGCCTGATTTTCAAAGCTGCTTGAAGTCAGCCGAAATTAGGGGCTAGAGCAGCTTAGAAAACTAGCTGGCACCTATCTGTATCTTTATGTGAGTAAACATTTTTAAAAAACTGACTCCACCTCCCTGTACTTAGCATTTAAATTTTTTTTTTCAGAGTGCCCATACTCCCATGACCTCACTGAAAGGAGAGGCACTACAATTGTATGGTACATCTTATAATGTACACAGACACATTGCAGTGTACGTAAATACACTTCTCAGGTCTGGAAAGAGGTTGAGCCTTTCACTGGGATGAGGGCCAAATAGATGCTGGAATTAGAGCAGTGCAAAGACTATGTCTGTGAGGTGGGGGAGGCATTGAATTATTTCGGGGTCTTAATGCACCTCTCTCCCTTCTGTTGCGTTGGGTGGTGGCGTAGGCATGCTTGCTTCACTGCAATGATTGCCCCATACAGACTGAAGTGGAGTCAGCGCCTTGGAAGGAATCATCCTTTAGCATGACCAATTATCTGACCTGCACAGCAGCAGATACAGAAAGTTGGACATAAGATCTTACTTTCACCCTCACCTAACTCATCTTTGCATCCTCTGTGGGGATGTCCTGCCTAATGTCCAGAGAGATCCTCGACTTTAAATCATAGCAAGGATAAGAAGGGTTTACTTTGTTCTGCCCCTCTTCTTTCCCTGCTCACCAAATACTATTATTGTGGATGTTTTCCAACAGTTTAAGAGACGTTCAGTAGCATAATTGAAGAACTTGGGCTGAGCCCTCCTTCAAGCAGAGTAAAATTGTCCCAAGCAGCCAAAACGCGTCCTCTCTCACAGAGGTGTCTTTGTGCAGTATAAGACTAGCAGAGCTGGGTCTGTGCCACGTTTTCCTTGCCCTGTGAAGACTGGAGGGCTGAGAGCATGGCTGAAAAAGGCTCAGGACATTCTCACAGTTGGGACTGGCAGGACTCGTCGGAAGGCTGTTCCAGCTGGCTGGGATCAATGTATCCCCAGGGGTGTGATAGATTCCCCCAAGAATGAACAAGCAGACTGAAGAACATGAAGATGTGTCTCCTTTCTCCCACCCCCTGCTCTGATCCCAAATCCAGGTCAAAACCAACTCACTTCAGCCTGAAAAATAGCCTTTTGATTCCCCTTCCAGAACCAGTCTTTCTATAGTAGGTGTTTAAAATGTTGCAAGTTTCTGCTATCAAGATTTTCCTTCTATTTGCCTGGGGAAAATCATTGATACTAAGCTTAAATAGTCATCCTCCTCCATGCAATTCTTTTCTCTAAACAAATTAGCATAAGTTGGAAAATTGTCTTGGAAATGAGACAAACAATGACTTGATCTGAACTGTTTATGTTGGCTGAACATTATGACACTGGGAAAGTCCAGTGCTGGTCAATATTCTTTTTCTTGGGAATTGACAGTAAGCTTACTCAAAAGAAATGCGGCATCTTGCACACTACCAATATCAAGCCTGGAACTGCTGGCAAAGCCTTCTGTTATTTTAAGGATACTTTACCGTAATTTTTCATTTTGAGGAGTTGTTTGATTGCATTATTTCCAGTATATGTTTTATTCCAGAGAAGCAGCTAGGATTCTTACCAGTACACAGCTGTCTTGGCACTGTGAACTCTTTTCCTGAATTGTTGCCTTGTAAAAACTCTCATTGATTTTGAAGTTCTCTGACTTACATTTAAGTCTAAACTGTCTGAGGTCCAACATACCTAATCAATTTTCTTTTACTTCATATTATATGCTCAGCTATCAAACAGAATCGACTATACTGGTTGTAATACCATGACATATGGGGAGAACGGTCAAACGCCGTGTGCAGGATAGCGGAGAGTGCCCTGTCCTTCGCTGCGACCGGATACCTGCCACATGTGAGAGTTTGCTCAAAGCCGACATCTGCAGCACACAGACAAGGAAGAGAAAATATCTGGAAAAAAAAAAGGTGAATTACTTCTGATGAGTATTTTGAACGATGAAATGTTTTGACTGCCTCATAAAGTGACTGCAAAGGGAAAGACAAAAATAGCTGAAGGAAATTTTGCAATTTCATTTTTTCATCCACCTTACCTATAAAAAGGTACTTTTGAAGCCTTCATGTGGGATTTTTTAAATTTGCGGAGTTCAAGACATTTCAATGAAAGGTGATAACATTTATATCCATATTTTACAGATGGTGAGACAAAAATATTCCTCACGTTCATCTTATACAATAGTCTTTGTAGTCCTAATAATATTGGACTCCAGCAAGACCACTGGCTGGTTACTCCAATAAGAAAAGCCATACAAGCTTTTAGGGTCTTCTGGCTTTTAATTCATTCTTCATAGCAATGAAAGGGAGTTAGGATCATCTTCTGGAGTTAACGGAGCTGAGATGGTAATGTGTATTGACAATACACATTTAAATATGCATCTAACCTTAAGCACAGAGTAATTTTCCTGAAATTACTCAAGACTGCTCTGTGCTTAAAGTCAGATGCATATTTCATTGTGTAGCTAAATCAAGTTGTTATTAAGTTCTTGTATCAAGATAAGCAGAGCTGTAAAAGAAGCATCTCCAACTTGGAATAAGAATTTTTTGTTTTATTTTAAGGTGATCTACACAGAGAATAAAGTTCTGGCAAAACTACCTTTCCTGTTGAAACTAGAAAGAAAAATATCCTAATTTTATGAGCTTGTGAAAAAAGAAAATATTTTTCATTTGTAGCTTGATTTTTTTCTAAGTAGATAAAAAATAACTTTCTTTAAAGAAAAGTTATTGGATCAAAAAGACTGAAAAAAAAGAAGAAATAATAAAATGTCTGGAGCCATATTGATCCTTAAGAAAAAGTTGGATTGGACCATAGCTCAATTTAAAAGCTGCCAACACCTGAAGAGAATACATTTTCATCCTCAAAGCTTGTGTGCTTTCTTTCTAACCGATTTGTTAGTCCAATAAAAGGTTGCACTTTAACTATCTTGACTCACTCGAAAATAATTGGCATTTCCTTCATTTTATGGCATCATTTAAGTTTTAGAATGGATTATTTGCTTGCATATTCCTGCCTTTTGCTGCCGCTGATAAATGAGTTCCTACTCAGCAGGAACTCTCCAATTTCTCCTTTTGCACTATATACTGTGCAGCTACTGTGAAATCTGCTATTAGGCTGAAACCCAGCCCGGTGCAATGGGCTGCAGGCAGTGCCTTGCCAGGACTCCTGCCCTACAGCAAGGTGTTCAAGAGGGCTGAAATGGTGGGTTACAGGTCAAAGACAAGGTGCTGGTCCCCAAGGAATTAAAACAGGCCAAACTAGGAAGCAGGCATGACAATACAGAGAGAAGTATGTTCCTGCAACACCAAAGGGGAAAAAAAAAAGTTCTAGATATGTGTGTGTATTCTGACCCACCGATATCAATGGATTAACCCCTCTGGGACTTCAATATCCTCCGGATTAGCCTTGTGGAGCATCAGTGACTGCTATTGCTGTCAGTACGCCATGCAAGTGGCTGTGAACAGGCTGTCTCGCAGCCCTGAGCATCGGCTAGCTAAGGGATATAAATTCCATCTTCCCCTTACAGAGTCCAGGGTTTTTTTTATGTGAAAAAGTAGGGATTTCGCCCTTAGCAAATTCTTACTTGCTGCACACAAAATGTCCTGTGTGAGGGAATTCACTCTATCAACAGAGAGCCATTTTCATCCTGATTTGTGTCTGAAACATGAAAACAACATAACAGCTGCATGCTGCATTGAATAAAGAACATACACATGCATTTAAATCACTTATATCTTACTTTTTTATGATGCAATTGTGAATTATGTTCTTTTTGCATCTGTAATTAGAGGGCAGAACAGATGGTGAAGGCTTCGTTTAAAGTGATGTGTCCATTAAAATAACCTATGCTGCCAAATGATCTTTCGCTATAGCAGGGTATTCATTCACCAGAGCAGGCTTTTTGCTCTGTTGAAATACATTGGGAAGGCCTCTGGACTTGACAAAATCCTTTTTTAATTTTAGGACCTCTCTATAAAAAGGCTGACTGTACAGGGTTATCACTAACCCTTGAAAGCATATGTTTTACTGTATCTTTATGATTTTAGGATGACCTTGTTTAAAATGAAAGGATGATTGTAAATAAAAGACAAAGGGAAGGGAAAAAGGGAAAGAAAACCAGCATACATTAATTTACTTTAAAGCATAATGATTTTGTGGTTCTTAATTAATTTCCAGGGTCGTTCTACCCACTCTGGAGCAGAGGGTGACCTATTCTCAGGATAGGGTCTGTCCTGGTGCTCACTGTAGCAGCGATTAAGGTTCAGGGCTAAAGTGCTTCAGAAATATTTACACTGATCAGAGCAGTCGCATGTGATGGTTACGTGAAAAGAAGTATTTTTGAGTGTGATGATGAGGGAAAACACTGAATGTGTCGCTTTCTCTTCCTGTCCCTCTTCTTGGGAGACCACTCTTTATCAAGACAATTATCCCACATCAAGACAGTGGGAAAATACAGAATTTGGTTTTTCTCCGTTTTCTTTAGTAGGGAAACAGGTAAAGAGGTGGGGTACTGACTTAAAAAACCTTATCTTAAGGAATAAAACCTTTGAGTATTGGGGTGAAGCCAACTTTGGCCAGCTGTGATTGGAGTGTACTGCCAAAGTCAGCTGGGAAGCCTATGAAAACCCGGTCATCAGTCTTAATCCAAGTTCTTAGTCCAGATGTATTTTAATAATATAACTTGGGTTTATGTGTGCATGTGTGTGTTGTTAATAGGGAGGTCAATTACTGAGTGGAAAATGAGTTTGCTTTTTTTTTTAATAAATATTCCTCCAATTCAGCAAAATGCTGTAACAAGGTAATAACAACGGCAAAGTACCTGCAGTGCTGCGAATTTCAGCTCTGAGATGGAGAATGCTCATCAGAATTGTCCCACAGCCCATCTGATGAACACTAGAACATGCCCATAGTGTACGCATGAAACATAAAACCAAAAGTCCTTTTACTCAAGCCACCCTAAGATTATTAAGTGATATATGGACCAGATATCTTAAGCTGGTTTAGGATAATTTATTGTGGAGATAGCAAGTTCAAGCCTTCAGTTCTTCAAATGAATAAAAAATTTGTGAAATAAAGAAGGCTATTTCTGTTCAAAATGTGAAGACAACTGAATGCTTTGCATGTTGACATGTGATTTTAATCTGTGGACACCAGTCAAATGATTCATGTGCTAAACTGTCCCATTGGCACTGTGAGACAGCATGATTTTGTTGGGCAGATCAGTGAGAATTTGTAAAATTGCCTGGCTCGGCTAATTTCAGAAGGACCACGATGCTCTGGGACACATCCGTTGCTGGTGTGATACCCAGGTCCCTAATGGAGTGAACAGCTAACAGATGAACAGATTACGTCACAGGCTGAGAGGAAAATAAAATGTGGTGGCTAAACATGATCTTTTTAATTGACGTTTGCTTTATGTTCTCTATAATATATTTTTGAGGGGAGGGGACGCTGTCAGCACTTGAGTAGTTTCACATGCTGCCTATTTGTGCTCTCAAGGCTACAAACCAGCTCTTCAGTGATCAAGTAGATTTCTGAGTGGATCTATTTCTCTGAGCAGGATTCATATATACTCTTTTTTTCAGCATACCTATGACTATCGTGTTTCCGTACCTGCATTGATCATCATTTCGCAGTTACTGTAACATGAGAAGCACACATGGTTCCCAGACTGCACTTCTGATCTCCTCCTGTCCACAGCTGTTTGCTTAAGGAATGCTTGTGGTTTTTTTCCCTTTCCCTGGAATTACAAAAAAGAGAGAGAGAAAGGAGGAAAAGGGGGAGGGAGGCCATAGATCAGCAAAAAATTTACTAACTTAAATGTTGCTCATGACATAAGTGGGCTCTGGAGATAGTGCCCAGGTTACACCCCTCTAAGGGCAAAAGAAGCTTTATGAGCCTGGTTACCTCAGAACTTGAATGAGTATGCGTATGTGCGATGAGACCATCAGCACTTAAATAAGTCTGCACGAGGAGATGGTGAGTGACACAGTTTCATGGAGGACAGTTTTCAGGTCTAGAAAAGAACTTTTTGTAATAAGCACATCCCAGAAAACAGCATTAAAGCAGAACAAAGAGAACATCAGTGTAAAAATGCCAGCAGCCTGAGATGTTCTGCTGGGGCAGCAAGAAAACAACGGGCATAGACTGTCTAAGGTATCGTGTAAAGACAGCAATAACCCTTAACAGCAATTGTTAAATGACACGTATATTTGGCAACAGAAAGGAAAATCAAAATGGATTCCTTTTTTTCACATTTAAGTGCTTATCAAAGTCTGTAGGTAGACCTACAGGTACGCTTATCTGTCAGACTAGAGGAATCTAGTTTATTCTCACAAATGTAAAAGAATTTCTTTTTATGGTATTTTCTCTTAATGTGTGGGTTTTTTTAGTTTTCTTTGTTTTTTGTTTTTGCTTCCTTCCTCCTCTCCCCCCTCCCTTTCATTCCCTGGTTTGCTTTCCAATCCATCCAGACAATGTTTTTAAGTCTGGTCTCTTCATATTCCCCCGTTGACACATCTCTGAGCCAAGCTGATGGACAAAATGAGTCTCTGAGCTGAAGCCTTTCAGAAATGATATAGAGGAATTAGTGTTGATATGCACTGATGGGGAGCTCTACTTTTGTTTCTTCAATGGCTGGGGAAACTGATCCAGGACAAACTTTGGAAATCTTTTACAGCCATCTGATGCAAAGTGATTTTTAGCTTTCTATCACCTTTGACACATGAACACTGGCACAATTTTTGTACTACTGTGGTCCTTGCCAGGGGCAGTTCATCAGATAGGAGGGATTAGGGACAAGTGAGCTAGTTCTGCTGGAATTTCTGCCCAGCTCCCTTTTCACCTCTGTGGCCTATACTGTGATATGTACTAAATCTGAACCATATACATTACATTCTACTATCACCATCCTATGTAACTCCTTTTTAATCTCTTGCTGCCATTGAATAGTGTGGAGCCAGCACTTCTAAATTTCATGACGCCATTGAATTCCGTGGGGGAAATCTGGGCTGTATTGAAGCCACAGCAAATCTCTCATGGGTGGTCAGGCTTTTACCCAGCGCCTCAGCTTCCACATTTCTCAAAAGGAGAAAGCCTGATATCAAGCCAGTTAGAACTTGTGTTGAACAATTCTGGAGAATCAAAATGCAGTTTTTAACCGAATCACTTATTTTAGAGCAAAACATCCGTTTCAATGACATTAGATTTTGTTAAACAATGCTATGAAGTATTTCAGTAATGTTGAAGTATTCTATATCTATACTGAAACATAGATTCATTTTTTCATTTCAAGTGACTTTTATGAAAGAAAAGTCAGTATTTATTGTGCAGTTCTTTCAAGTTTAAAAGGTCACTGTGGGAATGAATAGTCTGATGTGCAGATGAAATATTTTGTTTTGACTCATAATAAAAGTTTATTTTGAAAGCTCAGTTCATTTTAAAACTGCTTTGAAATAGGAAAAGAACTATAAAATAGTAGTACTTCCCAAGTATAAGAAAGCTTCCTGTTCACATACTTTTTATATTTTTATTGAAAAAGTTACGTTATGTATTCAGATGGGGTCCTCCATTAACTTGGGAACTCCACAGGAAAATAGCAGCCACTATGGAGAATATTATTTCTTTACAGGTTTAACTTAGATCATAATGTTGGGAAGTGTCTATCTCCAATATTACAACTCCATATATTTTCTTATTTCTACCACTGAGCCATCGCTGTTTCTGGATGCTGCCTTCCAATGAGATGTGTCTTAAAGAAGTGATTCATGTACCTACTGACAGTGAGGAATATAACCAATAAACATTGTTTCATAAGATGCTATGCAGATGCAAAATGGCCAAGCTACTGACATAAAAAAACAAATAAAAGACACTCATGCAAAGTATGTCCAACAAAATACATAAATTAACTTCTGCAAAATACTTCACTCATTTGCAGAATTGAGGAATACAAAGTGTTGCTTGTAGCAGGAAATAGGTATCTTTAATCAAAAGTTAATTGACCTATATATCACATTTTTCCTAGATTCTTCTGCTATTTCTCTAACTTCAGACAAGGATGTATCAGTTTTTCAATATGTCTTGCTATTTCTTGGAACTGAACTTCTAGGCCAGGTCCTCATCAGAGATTCATTGGTTTAAATTTGAAGTAACTCCATTAACTTCAAGAGGGAATTTAGCCTGTTGGATGTGGCACACATCTTTCCCTTTCATTCAATTAGTGTTTGGCACAAACATACAGCTACTTAAAAGCTTTCGATCTGGTTGGGAAAAATCCTTATGGCAAAAGACAACAGAAAGAGCAATCCAGTGACCTGCAAGCTTAGGTGACTGAAGCCAGATGTGTTCAGCTGCTTAGCGGTCTTAAAGCCACTTGTTAGGCAAGGCAGAGGCAGAACAGCATCTAACACTGCAGAAACCTTTTATGTTGCTTTGATGGCAACACTTCAATATGAATCTTAAATCTAAAATTTTTATAATGTCCCCAGGAGAAATGACCTGGGACGGTCAGTCAATTACGATACAGCATTTGTTATACGTGTTAGAAAGATGGCAGAGGAGAAAAGGTTCTTATAAAGGTTACTGTTACAAATTGAAGGATTTGTGTAAGAGCTGGTTTGGCTTTGGGATAAAGAGTCATATGAGCAGTAAAAGTTTGCACTGGGACAGATTTGGGGAAAGTTCAACATTCTGGTCACTGTCACAGCAAGGGTTTAACAAGACATCAATGGGAATTCGAGTGGGAATTGGATTATGAGTAGAATGGAAAAAAAAACAGAAATTGTGGTAATTTCTACAATTCCAGATGGGCTTTCTTAGATAATGAACAGAACAGGGCAGGTACTGTCAAGGACATCCAACACATACGTTTGCCAATGTGCCACAACCCTGACCTAGAAAGACAATTTTAAGGAGTTAAGAGTGCGGCTTGAGTTTCAAGACCGCTTTGTGGTCCCTGGTATTTCTGCTGAGATTACCAGAAAATGGGCACTTTTAGAAACAGTTTTTCCCTGTGTGTATGACTTCAAAATTAGAGATATTTATTTTGCCTAATCTTGCTCTTGATATAGACTGGATTCAGGTCAGTGACCAAGTATGATAGAACTTTGTAGTCTGTATGGAGTTGTGCAAGTCATCCAGCCCTGATCTGAACATGCTGCAGTCTAAGGAGAAATGCTGCTTGGGATGAAGAAGAGTGATGCAATCTGTAACAGGCCCTCTTTTCACAACACACGTGCTAAACAAAAACAAAAATACAGAAGTCAGCACATTATAAATGACATAGGAAATGAAAACTCCCATCCACTGTTCAAGGGAAATAGAGAAAAGAGAGATAAGCGATCATTATAGTGCAGTCTTTTTCTGCTCAATAATATTAAGTTCAGGCAAAACTGGAAGGGCTCACATCCTCAGACAAGGAAAAATGTTTTTCATTCCCTTTAAATTCAGTCTTTCATCCTTTTCTTCTTATTTATTTGACTTTCAAGACCTTATATTCATTCAGGTGCTAAGCTCCCATTGGACTTGAAGTGGAATTACTTGAGATGTAGGAAGCTTGAAATTGTGAGCAACGCAAACCTTTGCATCAAACCCTATGAAACTAAATTAAGTAGTTAGCTCATCTCTTCTCACAGTGTCTTACCCTGCAATAGAACAAAGGGCCAAATTTAACCCTGATGTAAGAGGTCAAAACAGTTGAGAATTAAACCAATAGGAAAATTTCTCTTCATTTGACTAACAAGAGAAAGCCTTCTGTATAAACAGGCATCCTCCTCCTCTTCCTAATCTCTTAAACATCCGGCCAGGATTAGGGCCCTATTGCACCAACTGCTATATAAACTCTGAAGACAGAGCAATTCTTCTGCAAAGGCTCTTTATTTTAAAGGGACACAAGGAAAAGGAAAGAGATAAAGGGAAACTGTACTTGAAAAAGAATTAAGTTTGTAAGAAATCTGCTCAGATCCCAACATCAGAGAGACAAATGTAAAAAGAGCATTTCCAGGCAAAGTAGAGCACTCACATCCAAAACCACTAATCTTAACTGCTGTTTATGTTAGAAAGAGAAATAAATGAATGTAAGAACCACCTTTGCTTCACAGTTCTACTTTTTGTTGCAGGTCAAACTTTATCAACACAGACGGCTGCTAATCCTTGCCTGGCAAGATGTGGATGCCATTGTTTCATTAGGGGATTGTTTCACGGCATTAATCTGCTAGCCAAATTTGAGAGTGGGAAAGACTTTTGGAGGTTTATCATTCTCTTGCCTTTTGACGTATGGACAGTATATTAGGGTCCCCTGTTATCAATTTCTTGTGGCTTCAGGCTACCAGCCAACACAGACCTCAGAGCTTCCTATCTTTTATCTTGTGTCTGTGGTGACTTTTCTCTTGCAGCAAGGCAGTAGATCAACTCGTTGTCAGCTGGGGGGAAATCCATCAGTTAGCATCAGCAGAGGAATGAAGAAGAATGACCTGGCAAGAAGCAAAGTAACCTCAAACTTGAGCCAAGACATTGTCAGAGAGCATAACTGCATCACCCAGTTTTCTCTGGGTGATGAGAGAAAAAACATGGAGGGTGACTGCCACAGCGAACAGGATCCACACCCTCTCTGCAAACAAACACCAGCTTCAATAAGTGCCTTTTTAATGTGCATTGAGTCTTTGTGTAGGAAAAGGATGTGCAGTTGGCAAGTACAGAGCTGTAAGGGGATAGTTTGAACATGCTGATAAAACGTCTAGCTTTACTCTAGAGTTGACTTTATCATTTACCCAGGGATATTGTTAGTAGAAGATGATAGCCACGCTCCGACAAGAGACAGACAGTGAAATGTATATGAACAAAACAACCATTGTGGTGAATTCTATCCTGTTTGTGTGGTGACTTCTCTATCCATAATCACACAACTTTACAGGCAGGGATAAAACACAAAGCAGGCAGGGAGAGACGTGAGGGTAAAGAAAGGGAAAAGAGAGCACACCGAGATCAAGGGGCTCTGGTAAGAAAGACGGACACTATCCCTTTTAAAGTCTCAACACTAAGAAAGAAAAGGAAGAGAAAAGAGAAAGAAATCTCCTGTGCCTGTGTCCTCAGGCAGAGGGACAGTGGCTGGAGCAATGGGGTGAGGTGTGCACTTCGGAAAATGAGGTTAGACGGTTCACTTCTGCCAGATGGTCTGCAGGAGCGGCCAGAGCACAGTGGCAACAAAGTCAGTGCCACGAGTGGAAAGAATGGCTTTCCTGCCCTCATAAGAAGCTGTGGGGATTACTGAAATTAGAGCTGGGCTCATGCTGCAAACATTTTCCCCTGAGCGTTCACTTGCAGTGAAAGGAAAACAAATTTGCACCCGCGTGTAACATGTCTCTTTTGTATTCGCCTTGCATGGATCTATCCACCCACTGAGTTTTATTTGTCTAATGAAGACTTGAGGGCTGTGAATTTTAAGCTCTTATGCCTGACAACTCCTAGCTGAAGTGGTATGCTTCATTGTATTTATTATTTCTGTTGATTTAAATCAATATAAAAAGTCTTATTAAAGAAGTCTCAACAGGGTTTTAATTGCAAATGATGGACATCCTGTGATTGAAAATAATCCTAAGGAAATAACACTGGTTGAACCAGTACTGCCTTCAGCAGAGTGAGGTCACCAAGACCATGGTGAGCCGGAGGAGTAGCTTGCCACCACCTCTGCCATACAAGCTAACTTGCACAAGCAGCACACCAGTGGCTAAGTTTCCCTTACCAGGAAAGATTTTTTTGGTATATAGTATATAGCCTAGGGAGGAGATTTCCCCTAGACCTTGTTGGAGAGGGAGTGAGCAGGATTAATCAATAATCTGACTGTGGGATTTTCCTGCAGGACCAAGGTTTCCATGCAAAGAGCCAAGGCGTGACAGCAGTCCCTTGAACTGATTTAGCCTTGGTTCAGTGTTTAGCCCTGAATGGACGAGGACAAAATGCGTTATACTTTCCTAGGCGCAGCTTGTGGAGGCAGCTTCCTCTGTGCAATATGTTCTGCCTTGAACTTTGTCTTTCTGCTTGGGAGTTCGTAGCCTGAAGGCTCTGAATCACAAACTCCGGTGGTCTCAGCGGCTGGATGTTACTGCCTCTCTGCCAGAGGTTACCACTGTGGTGGCAGGAGGTACCTCCTCAGCCACTTTGCAGTCAGAAATATTAGTTCAAACTACTGGAGGGAAGGAGGTGAAAGATGGACTTCACAATTGCTAAATCCACCAGAGCCCTGTGACTCAGAGCTCTAAAAGTGAAAATAGGTCCATGCAATTACTTCGAGTGTATGCGGAAAGCAGAAAATCTCTTAAATTCTCTAGGTAGACAAAATAATGGCAGTGATGTTTTTCTGCTTCTTCTAAGTAGATGACATTAGGACCAGAGAGATAAAGGGTTAAACTCTTCCAGAATTCAGTATTGCTGATTATCTCCTGCTCTATCCTGAAAGTGAGCTAAAGCCTGCCAGCGTCTTCTGGTGTTCCCCTGGTTTTTGTGTCACTCTGAGCCTTGCTGAAAGCAAAGGGTGTGCTTCCACCGGCTTAGTCAGTCTGGAAGGAAAACCTGTTTCTTCTACATTAGCTGAAGTATCACAGCACAATTAAGACTGATTATCTTTATCTGTATATTATTCAAGACACTCATAGTATTTTTAGTTAGATATTACAAAGTGTTTGGAAGATATTTTTATTAGGAGCTTCCACCAGGCCTTTAGACATACTTTAAATGAATGAGTTGCTTGACTATAATCAAGGGTTGGGTTCAGTTTCCAGGGCCATCCGTGCGAAGCTTGTCGCACGCTTTGGACATCTATCCATCTGGAAGAGTCACAGCTCATTCCACAGAGACCATCAAGAAGACAAGAGATAATAACACATTTGTGTTCAACAGATAAAGGCCAAAATGGAACTATAAATTCGGAAGTAATAGTTTGTTACTAGTTTGATAGATTTACCACTCTGTGCCATTGCATGCTGAGCTAAGTTCATATCTTATTTGCATTGTAATGCTTATTTGCATTATTTTTGTGGTTCTGCTATTCCTGCTTAAACCTGTTAATGCGAAAATGTCTGAACATTGAGGTGTGTGTGGAATCATGTCTCCAGGGAACAGCCTAACCTTGTTGCTGAATCTTTTAAAGCCAGACTGCCCAAAATGTGCTGCAGGGACATTACATTAGTAGGGAAGTGGACTCCTTTAAATGACCTGATAGGTGTTCTCCAATGTTAACTTTTACATTTCCACGACAGGAAAATATTGATTTAATGAGCCAAAGAAAGAAGGAACTTCTTGGGGAAGAGATGAATTTCATGATGATTCTCTCTTTTTTTTTTTTAATCACGAAAAAGACTCTTTCTAACCTACATCTTGCAGGCAAACTCAGAAGCTATCATTTGTTAGCAAATAATAATTCATGGGGTGCATCCTTTTTCTTTATGAAAACTGCATAAATCTGAAATTCTTCCCTGCTGGAAAGAAATTTAATATTTAAAGGTAATTTGACCTGTACATGTGTGTGCCATGAATCTTTTATGTGACCTACAGCAAATGTATTTATATAGTATTATTCGGAGGATAGTTATCTCTTATTCATTTTCTGGGATATTATTTTTCTTTCTTTGACTAATGTACATTTGGCCTTCTCATTTTCCCACTCAACCAGAACTGTGTTAACCTTCCTATTATGCCTTTTTTCCCAGTTTTCAAGGTCTGGTAGCTAGCACTGGACCATATGTGACTAATATTATGATAGAAGTGTTCTTTTTGCTAACATAAGAGACATGCCTCTTTTTTCTGATCCCTTATTTCTATTGCTGTTGCTGTTATTATTACATAATTGAGTCAATGGTGATCTGTCTGGTGAAGGGGAAAACAGTGAGAGAGCAGAAAACAACTATTTTTATTGATTCACTTTAATTTCTGTTCCTTTGCAGAAAGAATCTGTGGGAGGTTCAGATGGTTTTGGGTAATGTGTTATCTCTGACCGAATCTCCCTTGTTGAGGACAGACCCTTAGAAATTCTGCACAGGGGTCAGTGCAACAGATACACCCCCCTTACACTTAACCGTATTTTGAACTAAGTCTGCATGAATTTGGAGGCCTTGTCATATCTCTTGACAACGGTGAATTTCATACACTGAAATCCTGATGTGCAGGTCTGTTACAAGGGCTTTGATTGACAAAATGGCTTTGCTTGGGATGTCTGATGAGTCCACTGCCTCCAGCCCTGCCTCTGCTGCAAAGATATCTATACTGCTTGTCTGTCAGCCCCTGACACACCATCATTTACAGCACATCTTATGCATATGGCTGCATTCACTGGGTCCTTGTAACAGGTCTGCTGCCTCCAGGAAGTTCTGGTTTAACTGCACACAGTGGTATCTATAGGTATAGCATCTCTCAGTGCTGGAGCTGTTGCTTATATCTGCTTTGCACAAATGAAAGATCCAGGAGCGGGTATGTCCCATGGAATAGAGAAGTCGTGAGCATACTGTAGCCCCTAAAAGCAGTTGGCAGTATGTTCTGGTTTCTGGTCACCTTTACCAGTTGTTCTGATTTCATTAGGGTCAAGGTTGCCCACTGGTCAAGGGAGACATACAGAAGTGACTGCTGATGGCTCTTCTGGTCCTCCATGTGTTGTTGAACTGTCCTGAGAAAAAATGCCAGCAAGGAAGGGGCCATAGGCTGGATGCACAGTCCTGGAGAAGGGCGGTAGCTGCAGATGGACCTTTTCTTGCAGGTTGTCATTCAGTAACAGTGGTGGTTCAGTTTCTGTGCTTCAGGATGTGTTAAAATTTGTGCTTGGGAAAGAGAAATTTTTCCATAGGTTATTATTATATTTTTCTGATATCGTGAAAATATAAGCAGTTCTTATTAAAGTCTGTTATTTAATACAAAACACAAGGTTTGGGACTAAAGTCTTTGGCAGGATTCTTCAAATATAGCACTGGCAGAAGCACAGAGAAGAAATTCGCATCTATGAGCTATCTGTATTATTTGACACATTTTTGTTGGGAAAGCCAGCTGGGTTCAGACATAGTGTAATCGTACCAGACCATTTGCCCTTTCCTGAGTCTCCCATTGATCTTCACACTCCAGTGAATCTTAATTTTTAAGCCTAGGGAGAGATAGCCTGTTGCTTCAGGATGTTGCTTCAGGCCCCTAGTGGCACTAAATACGTTGTTTAAAATCTCTTAACACTGTAAATCAAATTGTTCTTCTTACACAATTGAAACTGAGGTACTTAGGGGCTGAGGAGAAAAGAAAGCAGGCTAGGGGAAATGGTAAATATGCATAAAAAATATCTGAAAAAAAAAGGCTGAAGCGCAAAATATAGAAGTGCATATCTATGTACAGACATATGTCCATAGATGTATGTCCATGCATGCATGCCCTATCCCCCCCATGTAAGTAACATTACCCAAGGTCTGATAGTAATTGAAAAGCAAAGAGACTCCCCAAAATACAAATTTTCTTTTTATTTTTTAATGTCATTAAAATTTGCAGACAGGATTTATGACTGTAACATTATTTGCCTGAATGACGTATGTTGGATTTGTATCTGGCTATGTGTAGTAACCATGCGTGTATGTGTATACACAGAGTTTTGTTTCATCTGTGAGTTTATTTTTCTTGTTTCCACATGTGAAGATCTGAGTATAAGTGTAAAAAGATGTAATTGTGATAAGTTGGTAGCCATTCAAATTGTGAAGTTTATCTGAGGCTTGTCTGGGTGAATGTACTGTAGATGCGAAAATATTTTCAAAACCTCACAAGAACCAGACATCACTTACAGCATTTTGGATAGAATCATTTACTTGGACTGAAAAATTTTAGATGCTCAAGAAAATGCAAAGATGGGGAATAAAAAAAGGCTACTTAAACTTCCAAAAGGTTTTGACCTGAGTTCAGACTAACTGGTCACATAAGATGTTAGCTGAAGTAGTAGGGTCTTCACTGTCAAGCTGACAGTGCTGTATGGAAGTGTTTTGTACTGAGGGTCTCCAGGAATTTCAGTAATTTGTCTTCCTGTGCTGGACAGAATAAAGGAGGACTTTGCTCTCATCTTTAGCTATAGATGCACAGCAAATTCTTAAATTTCTCTACCTGGCATGGGAAAAAGAAAAAGATGGTTCCAACAACAGGAGAAACTCCAGAGTAACCTTGGCCTTTCGTGTGGCAAAGATTATACTGCAGTATATAAACTGTTCACAAGCCCCAGATAAGAAGCAGCCTAGATCTGTGCTGGTCCATATAGATGTTATTCCTCCAGGTGAGACACACTGTAAACACAAATAGAAGTAACATAATGAAAAAAAATAGGTTGCCCTATTTGTTTAGAGCACTTTATCCAAAGAAGACAGCAGAACTGGCTCATAGCCTCATGACCCAGGATTTCCTCGGATTCTTGTCACACTTTCATAGTGATGTGTTTCTCCTGTGGTCTTTCAGCTCAATGTGTTTCTCAGCCACTTCCCACTTCCTCAAGAAGGAAATACTCAGCCTACAGGACTCATGCGAGAACTCCAATTTCCTCAAGGTCCGGAACAGAAGATCCATCCCAGAACTACATTTTCCCACTTGTGCAAAGTATGAAAATTCCAATTTATGAAGGAGAGTTTACCAAAGGTGGGATTTTTGGAGTTAACAGTAGGCAATGGTAATTAGTCCTTTGGGGATTTTGTTGCTTAGGGACAGACATCCCTATTTTGTCTTCTCTGTAGGATACAAAATGTCTCAGAATTTGTTCAATCAGGAGCTAAAGTGGGTCCAGCTCTCTCCAGTCTTGTGCTGCTTTAAGAAACTTGGGAAGAACAGACATTGTGGGTGGTTCATTGCACTGATCAACAGCATCTGGTTTCCCAGAATGCCATGATTTTGAGAGATATCATGACAAGAAATATAAATATGTCAGGGCCAGTCTTTGACATTCAGACGTGAGGAAATCAGCATTGTTTTAATGCTTGTACATCACTTAGGAGTAGTCAGTAAATTGCTAAAAGCACTTCATTCTGACTTGAGAAGGATTCCCCAGGTGCCAGATAAGTCTACAAAACATGGTTTCAAGGGGTGCGTGTTAATATTCCCTTTGTTAGCCGAAACTGAGAAACGGAGAGAGCACAAAATGTGTAGCAGAGCCACAACCTCCCTTGCTCGGATGACTCACAATAAATTGTCTCCTCTGTGGGTATCCATCTGTGGAACTTTGGGGAGATCTGAATCTGTTTATACTGCGTGATCACCCAGATACCAAAAATCACATGCACTTTCCTCTGAGGACAGCTGAATGACAAGCAGGTAATACAAGCCTTTCGAAAGGCCTGATACAGCAGCTTATTCTTTCATCCACCACCCCACAACAAAATATTCCAGTGGATTTTTCCAGACCCTGTCAAATGGGGAAAAAGGAAGCCTGGGCTACCATAAAAGATTCTTTTTTTTTTGTTATTCTGTCTTAATATTCTCTTCTTTTTATTTCTTATTTTTCAGTCAACCTGACTTCGAAACAGAGTAAGCAGACTTGATCTCACCATGCCTTGGCTGTCCTGGGGATTGAAATTGCACAGAGCCCAGAATAGATGTGCATGGAAATTGCACATTTAAAACTGATGGCTGCACAAGATCAGAAGCCGTGGCAATGCTGACACTTCTGTCCTGGAACTTGGCAGGGTTGTAAAAAAATGTGGAGCTGCTGTTGCAAATGACTCGTTTTCTGACTTGAAGGGGAAGGACTTGTAGTTTCAGACATACCACTTCTGCAGATCAGTGATGAGGAGGAGACCGGTATCAGTCCACTAGTATATCTCTCACAAGCTGAGAGAAGTTAGTATAAAGCATTGTAAGCTCTTTGACACCCTCCAGGACTCATAAGAAACCACAAGAAGAAGTTTCTCAAGCTTAAAGTGTTCTATAGGATACTAAATCTCAAGTCTCCCAGAGGCCACTGGGTAAACGAAAAGGTGTAGTTGTCACATTTTGTCAAAGTATAACATCTATATAATAAGCCAGTTAGCTCCCTTTCTGCAGACCCAGCCCAGCTTGATGTATGAAGGGCCTTGTTCACTGTTTTCCAGTTTTATTGATGTGTTCTTTTATGCAAGCAAAATGAAGCTAACCTTGGGCCAGATCCTCAGATGTTTTACATTGGTGTTGATCCACTCTGATGGGACTGATCTATTTCAGCTGGGAATATTGCTCCTGAATCATATTCTCATTCTCTTCTATCTCTCTAGCCCTTTGGTTTTTATTTCTGGACTTGTATCTTTGTTTAATTATAAAAAAAGAGGCCAAAACTGTTATTTCTTTATCTTCAATTATGAGCAAATATGCCTCAGTTGTAAGCTGGACAAGCAAATGGGTAGTTGAAGGAGTTTTATTTGCTTTGAAGGTCAGACTTTGGCTTCTACAGAGACGCAAGAGACTCCAAGATGGGACCTCTGAGGAATGGGTAAAACCAAGAAAGGATATAGTCCCATTAAATTAAGGTAAATCAAGTTTAACAAGAGATCAGTAGAAGAAACGAACAAGCAGAGTAAGTATGGAGAGGAGACAGCTATTCGTAATGATTTTCAGGTCATTTTTGGGAGAGCTATAGAGACAATGAGTGGTGAGGAGATGGGGAATACCTATAGCAAGCGTGAAACTTAAAGAAGACAGAGAAGGGAAAAATGTCATAACAGAGCGGGAAATAAAGCTCTAAAGAGGAGATGGATACTTACACAATAACTTGCTCGTTAGCCCTTGGTTTATATTCTCTGCCTCAGAATTGTCACTGCTAATTATCTTTGGTTATTAACTGCAATCAGAGAAAACTAGTGATCACAAAACTTTCTTCAAAATATTCCCTGGATAGTGCCTGAGATCATAACAGTTTTGTTAATATGACCATATAAATTTAAAAAACTAAGAATTTTAATAAAAGAAAAATAGTCAGGAGTCTATGAGTCCAATGTCTCTTAACAATTAAAGCTTCTATGGTAAGAAGAAGGTTAACTGCTGGATTCCTTGACACTCACACATGCCTGCTATGTTTAGTATCTTAGACACAATTTTCCTTTCCTCTCTGTCTCTCTCTCTTTTTTCTTATCCTGTGGAAGCTAAAACTTTATTACAAAATTGAAGATAAGTATATCAGTTTGTTGGATACTGGCAGAGCAGAACACAAGCAATGAGAAGATAAGGGAATTTGGTCAAATACAAAAAATACCATGGAACCTAAACCAAATGACATCAGATAAGACCTCCACTGACTTTCTATTAAAAATGTAATAAATAAGGATCACAGAAATTTTTTTTTCTTTTCTGGCACTTTTTTGTTATTGTCTCTAGCGCTTCCGAAGTGTGTCTGTATTAGTGCTATTTTCCCATTCCCGTTTATAATGAATAAATGCAGTTCTGACAGGTCCAGATTAATGATGAGACTTTCTCAATATATATGTGTTTTCAGTTTAAAGACTTAATTCTACTTTTGTGGGACAGCCTTATTGGCCTGCTTAGGGACATAAGAACAGTATTGACAAAAGTCAGTGCATCCTGAAATCTTGACTGGTAGGTCTGAGAGCATGACAAAGGCTGGTAGCTGGTGAACTGGATGGAAATGGAATTAAAATCAGTGTAAATGTTAATGTGATCAGTAGTAGCAGTATTTGGACCTGGGTGAATATTTGACTTCCCAGATGTCCAGAGCTAGGCTCTTGGATGGCAATAGCACAGCGTATTGAATTGGCTTGTGGAGCATAGCGTAGCTCTGTTGAAAAGGTTCAGCTACATGGGTTGGTATTATTCTTGGCTATTGGAAAGGCCTGCCACTTAAGCTGCTGCTTCACCAAACAGGAAGAGAGGGATTGCTAAAAAAGAGAGAAAAAGGTAGAATTGCCTCTTGAGATCTGTTGCTCATTCTAAAATCTCTTCCATTCACCAGAGACTTGAAAAAATACAGTTTGTCTGCAATGTCTGTAGGATGTCACCGATGATGAGAGACAGCTGCAGATAGCTTTACTATTGTGCTTTCTTCACCCACCTTGGATATTTTCCTGTGCGGATGCAATTATCCCTAGCTGGCAATTTTTGTAGATGTAGTAGTACAGAGACTGGGAATCAGGCCATGAATTGCAAAGAGCGCATATTTAATTGACAGCTTGTCCAGGATTTTAATGTGTTTAGATCTTGGTATCACCTTGCTAGGGACTCAGGTAAACTTTGCATCATTGTATAGTACTATAAAAATAATAAAATATATCCTGATTCGTGGAATAGCCTGTTGGAGAGAGGTAGGGGAATTGTGGCTGCTCTTAACAGCAACCCTCTCCTTATTTCATTTCCTATGACACCTACAAACAGAAAACGGTCACAGTTTCAGTCTGGGCAGCACATTAGAAGTAAAGCATAGAATGGATAATTTTGGCCTTGAAAGCATCATGGAGTAGTTTTATTTCTGAGGACATTTCACAGGCTGTTTCCATCCCGGAATATGTTAACCTTTCCGACAGTACAACATTCACATCTACCTGTGTGGCTCAAGCCAGGCTGTCTCGGGGCTTTGGCACTGATAAACTTTGAATGACAGGGAAAATATATGTTACAGGCTGGAAAAGGGAGAGTGCTTTTGATAGGAGAGGAATCCTCTTTGGGCTTGACGCTTGCCTGTGGCCTTAGGTGAGGTTTGCTTAGTGGTATCTGCCTGGTCTCCAGTGGACAATAGCCTGTGCCATAAAAGGACTCCATGCATAATACGGCGTATTTGTTGGCCTCTGCCTTGAAGAAACCCAGATGAGAGCTGTTTATATCCATCTAGGGATGATCTCCAGCAGGAAAAATAGTACTCTTTGGCTAACAGATTTCTATGGCATTTCATTTTATTCCACCTTCCAGTCTTATGCATCTTTTTCTTTTGCCTTTCTTTTTTTCCTCCTCTTGTTACATTTAACTGAAATGAGGGGAGCGTTAAGCATCTATAACTTTCTTGAAAACCAATAGGAATAAAAATGATCAGCATTCATCATATGCTTTAATTAAAATTAATTAAAGAATGTTAAACACAATATGTAGAAGTGGGTCTAAAGAGTGTCTGTATATTTCCCCCCCCTTCATGCTTTAAGTTTGCAGTTCGTAGGCAGAATAGGGTTATAAAAAGTTAAGAGTCAATTGTAAAAATCAGATCTCAGAGAAAACGCATCGGGAAAAGACAAAAAGACATCAAGCCCACAAAAAACTGAACAACCCTAACACATTCATGCTGTCTGCCTGGCAATATTAATCTTTTCCCTTCTATTGTGTGCTATAGGCTTACAACAGGGTGTTTCCCCACTACCTGGCTTAATCTGGGGTACACAAATGTGCACAGAAACACACGCTTGCCCACACGTGCATGCCCTAGCAGACATGAGAGAGACAATAATAGAGAGAAAGTGTGTGTCACACCCTCTAAATTCAGGTGGCCTGAAGCAGTGCCATATAATCCCAGCCTCAATTAAACTTTCCAAGGTCAGTGGTGTTCTACCAGGTCAGACATAAATAAGTCAGGTGAGAGTCCTAGGGCACTGAAAAGCCATATTTATTCTTTATCCACAGTTCATAGCTATCAAATGAAGCCTAACAGAGAGAGAGAGAGAGAGTGGGTGTGAATGCGGCTCTCAAAGCTGCTCCTGTTTTAAGTACATATTTTTTTATTTTTTTTTAAAGAAAACACAATTCTAACTCACTCCTACCTCAATACTGCAGAAAACTTCACTGTGACTGTGGAATTTTCAGGAGGATAAAGGAAGAGATTTTAATTTAACAATGTTATGTTCATCGACTAAAGTATTCAAGTGGAAGTATCCTGTTCACTCTGAAGATCTTTTCTAACTTTTTTAGGAAGGAGTTCTCATCCTTTTAAAATGAAGTTTTGTTTATACCTAAATCTTTACTGCATAGAGTGTGAGACCAGATGCCACAACAAACCCCTCTTGAATTTAGATATACAGATTTCTTGTCCTGATTCAGCCAGTAATGAAAATGGGCTAATATTGCTCAGTCTAATGGGCTTGCAAACAGCACATGTAATTTTGTCTTATTTTGAGGAAGCAGAGTAAAGAGTGAGGAAAATAACGATGTCTATATCTTAGTCCACAAGCATTAAAGACTGGACTTGTATTGGCTTCTCTGGCCATCAGACCCACTGAGAAGAGTTACCATATTCAAAGAAAGTAATTAAGGACGGTTGAGGTCCACTGATTTCTGTACTGTCTGAAGAACTAAGTGAACTTTCCAGGTCCCTATGACTAACAACTAAATTCATATATATGTTTTAGTAAGCCAACATACCCCAAGTCTGCCTTGCTGTGCTACATAATATTTTAAAGGTAGAGTTTTGACATGTAGAGTTAGACCTTTCTCATTGTTTATCAGGGGAAAAAAAAATAATTGAGGACTATTTTAAGGAGAATTATTAAAAAAAACCCCAACAAACAAAAAGGAAAATCCTCTCCTAAACTCTCACTTCTTTATCTCCAAAAAGAGAAAAAAAGCAAACCCCTGAAGAGTGCAAGTACAGTCATGTTGTAAGATTCTTATAAGCAGAAAGTTAAGTATGTTTTTCTAAGCAGGGCTCCGAGGTCTGAAGCTGGTTTTGTTCTGTTGACCTAACTTGATTTACGCCAGTTTACACAGTTGAGAAACTGATACATTAATGCTGCTAGGAAAGTCGTCTCATACCTTTTTGTTTGTTTTTCCTTATTTAATCTTTTTATTATGATTAAGATATGGTGATCTACTAAGTAATGTGTATAAGACGTGTATATAAATTTGTTTTCTAATGACTTTCACTCATCTTTGAGAAATAATTTTGAAAGTGCAATAGAGTAATAACAAAAATAAATTTCTAGATATCTTTGTGAATAATAGTGCCAGCTTTTATTTAGTGTATTTGAGGGGATCACGTCATTAATTATTGTGAATATTCAGGCAGTGGATACTTATACATGTGATTTTGAATCACTGAATATATACAATTTTTGTCAAGAGTTACTCTTAATCTGAGAAATATTCAAACACATGTGTAATCACACATTTATCTTCCTTACAATATCTTACAGACTTCCAATCAGGGAATGGAAAAAACACTAGGTGATTAGCATGTCCAGACACATAATGATGAGTGCTGATTAGTTAAAGTGAGCACTTTCCAAACAAAGAAAAGTATTTGTCAAAACTGTTACACAGTTTTGGATATATTTGCTATATTCATCATCAAGCAGCTGTATTAGTGGTTCCGATTCTGAAAATTTTAAGATAAAGTTAACATTAAAAAGCACAGGCATCAGAGAGAGTTTATGGAGGAAGAAGTGTCATAGAAAAGTGTTTACAGAAATATCAGTTTTATAGGCATTCATATTAAAAATCATTTTAGCACTGGTATCCATTAGCATATGTGTTGAGCCCTCTACTTCCGTGCCTCTGGTTTTAACATCTGTAAGTATAAGGGGAAATCTTGACAAATGTTTTTGAAGGCTTTATGTGCTCTTTGTCCCCACACTGGATTGCAATCCATGTTATGCCCGCTAGAATATCAGGACAATTGGCATCAGATGACCAGTTCTACAGATCAGATGTGAAGAAAGGGTGTTAAAACAATACACCAGCTCCCGCTTAGATTTAACTGTACACCATGTTTCAGTGAGAGGACAAAAGGGGGAGGAAAGGAAAATTTATCTTGTGGTTATATCTTCTTCTATCATGTTTCCCCAGCTAGCAATCAAACATGTGTCTTAGTAGTGAATATGTTACATGACTCGATCTTTAGTGAAGGAATTAAAGCAAACGTGAAGCAATCAATGCCATAAGAAATTTCACCAATAGCTGGAACAAAGGGTGATTAAATGAAACTGAATCCAAGAACAATTTTTCCCTGAGAGGAAAAGATAAAATGTCCCTTCAAGGCTAAGTTGCTATAAATGTGTATAGAGTTTTTAAATGTAACTCCCACCTCACTGAAGCACTCAATCTTAAACATTGGCAGGTAGCAAGACCATGGAAACACCTTCAGCTGGAGGGTCCCATTCCTCACTTAACAGACTTTTTAATAATTTACAGTTGTCTTCACCATGCTAAAGATACTAATTCAGGGATCAGAGCCAAGTGCTTTTTCCAGGTCCAAGTTAGAGTAGTTACAACATCCAAAGTTATTAATTGGAAAGAAAAGGGGAGGACATTAAAGAGGGCATTATACAGCTCAGCATTTTGTATAGCATCCATGTCTTCTGGTTGTCTGTGTATTCAGAATAAGCACTTGAAGTCAGTGGCTGAAAAGAAAGTAAATGATCATAAAAATGTACCTCTCCTATGAGGACAGGCTAAGAGAGTTGGGGCTGTTCAGCCTGGAGAAGAGAAGGTTTCGGTGTGATCTTATAGCAGCCTTCCAGTACCTGAAGGGGCCTACAGGAAGAGTGGAGAGCGACTTTTCACAAGGGTGTGTAGTGATAGGACAAAGGGGAATGGCTCTAAAGTAAAAGAGGGCAGATTTAGATTAGATATTGGGAAGAAATTCTTCATCATGAGGGTGGTGAAACACTGACCCAGGTTGTCCAGAGAAGCTGTGACTGTCCCCTCCCTGGAAGTGTTCAAGGCCAGGTTGGATGGAGCTCTGAGCACCCTGGTCTAGTGGAAGGTGTCCCTGCTCATGGCAGGGGGGTTGGAACTAAATGATCTTTAAGGTCCCTTCCAACCCTTATCATTCTATGATTCTATGATTCCGTGCAGATTCTCAGCCCAGGTAAGCAACAGTGTAGCAGGCAAATTCAACATCTCTTTATCTTTCAGGAATGTGAATAAAGTCACTTCTGAGAGGAGAGGATAAAGTGGGGAAACAGGTGTAGTCTAAATGTCATGAAATGTGGAAATGCAGCAAGAACAGATTTTTAGTCTTCAGAAGAGGGATCTCTCAGACTTTTATTGCTGAATTAACTGTGCTCTTAAGCATGCTTTATTTCATATCTCATTTTCCCCGTCTAGCAAATGTGGATAGTGATTTACTTTTGGTGCACCTTAGAGTGAGAATGAAATTGGTATTGAATCACCTTTTTCCACACTCTGGAGTGCTTCAGGGTCTAAAAAATCCCAGGAGTTCCTCCAGATTGAGCCTGCAACAGAGGTCCATGTAGGGATTGCTCTACTGGCGAAAATCTTTTCTCTAACTTACTCATTCATCAGGACCTACCCACCACCATGGGCAGGAGGCCCTGGTCAGTATGCACAGTAGAAAATGTTCAGTGCATCATCAGCCCATCTTTGCAGTGCAACTTTTTGACTATTTTGATTTCACAGTACTGGAATCAAATGACTTTGGAAAATCATCCACTGTCTCTATCTGCTTTGAGATGCCCTTGGACACGGTGCTGGGGAACAAAAAGTAAAAATTTTTTTTTTTTTTTTTTGGTTATTTCCATAGGTTTTTACATATCCAGAGTTCATAGAGTGGGAGAAAGTTATGAACCTGTTATCTTTCCTGTGTTATATTGTTGACCAAAGCCAATGATGATGTTAAAGTTATATAAATGTTTTGTAGGCCTATAATGATTCATGACTTTCTGTACAGTAGCAATGTTGCTGATGTTGTCGCACTGTCTGGAGCTAATGTTCTGATTAATGCATGTTTTCATTCCTGATTTAACAAATAGCTTATGGCTAAACATCCTTAGATGTTCTCTGATTTATTGCATCTTTTTTTTTTTCCCTTTTCTTTCCAGCTTCTTATTCCTATATATATGTGTGTAGTATAACTATATGTATTTGTAAATGTGTCAGCTTCAGAGATATCCCTGATGCAATTCTCTTATGAGTTGTCTCTAAAAACTGGTATTTGTATTGAAAAACGCACTTTGTTAGACCATGTTTGTGCATCTATCATCTGATGTAGGTACTTTAATCAGTGTGTGTTTTTTGTCAAAACAATACCAAACAAGGGTGGTCATATCATTTACTGGCTTATGGTGGACAGGAGGAAGGCTGCTTCTACTGTTAAAACAGCGTGAAAAGTCTGGGTGATCTATCATAGTTATAGTACAGAAGCATCACATACACAGTGCACTGGCATCCCGACTCTTGTTTCCCAGGCAGTGGGGGATGCATTTGGGAAGACAGCGGATGTGATGGGGTACACCTTGGGCTAACCAGCTGAACGGTCTACGGGGAACAACCTGGAGGAACATGACCTAGCGCAGCACTTTGGTCCCACTGATGCTGAGGCCCGAGCACCAGAACCAAGGAGCAGAAGGTTGGCTTAGGGTACTCTTCTTCGGTTTTCATAGAGGTGACCGGGGTAGAGGACAGTCTTGTGAATTGTTGTCCAGAAATATAACTAGTTTTGCTGTTTACAGCTTCCCCTTGGGCAATAGAGTCAATGGAAATTACCCTGCTTCCACAGAGCAGACAGTGTCTGTTTGATTTTCCTTTGAATTTCCTCATGCACTAAAATCTGTATTTATGATGATGTCCACGCTGATTTCTTAAAGTCTTAACTCAGAAAACACTGAAGTCAAGAACAGTCTTCCCAAAAAGTTTTTGTTCATAGAGGTCTTTGTGAAGAACAAAGGTATCTCCTCTGCTGCAGGGACTATCCACAAAATCAATATTTTTTTTTTTTAGGTCTGTTTACTAGAAGTGACTGTTTGCCAGTTAGCCCTCTGGTCCCTTAGCCTAAACTTTGTGGAGGAGTGGTGTGAAAAGAAAGTACCCACTTTGTTTTTATCTGCCATGCTGTAAACCACCTACTAGTGTTCTTTTTTGTGAAGACTGTTAATAGCTGTTACTGCTAATTGCTGTGCTTTGCTTGCTGTGTTCATCTATGGGCAGAAACCAAGCAGATCAAAGAGCAGTATACTCCATAAAGTCTTGCAGTGCTCATTCTGCAGCTCTAATTCACCTGTGTATGCCGAGGTACTACACTGAGAGATAGCACAGAACAATCAAAAAGAGATGGCGAGAGAAAGCTGGGGTTTATTTCACTCGAACTTTTGGACTGCTTCAGCTGTAGGTTCAAAATGAAGTGTTTTGTACTGCTTTGATGCAGGACAGTGCCTTTGGAGGCTACCCCAAGGCATTTTTGTTATCTGCAGCAGTCTATAAGGGATGTTAAGGATTTCCTTTTCCTAAAAAAACTGTTGCATAGGAACATAGAACTTGACAAAACCTCATGAATTGTGAAGTTTCAGTCCTTCAGTAGATGTTCAAAACCCACAAAATGTGCAGTCCATTCCCTCAAGACTGTATCAAAACTAAGATCTTTATTATAAGTGATGTAAGATCTTAAAAATGTACATTGTTACACCAAATAAGAGCTGAAGGATAAAAACCCTTCTCAGCATCCAATGCATCTGAAATTACAAGTGCCTTGGAGGTGAAATGCTCCCCTAGTCCTATGAAAGGGTTCCAATTCGAAGTTACGTTGGAAACCCCCTTTTGTGTGTTCATGACTTAGAAGTGCGGCCGTAACTGGCATTATTATGAAAATTTCAAAGAGTTGTAGATATTCTCCACACAAAAAGGTCTCCTTGAGGCCTTTCTTCAGACTTAATTTTGGATTCTGACATGAGACGCACCAATATTATTAAGCTGCATTGTCCATGTGCAGTCTTTTCAGGGAGCAAAGGCAGTGTTTTTCAGCTGGAGATGGCATTAGCACCATCAGTGATTTGGGTAGGTTCTAACCTGGAATCTGCCCCATGTGGAACAGAGAATACACTTTTTTTTTTTGTATTTTGATCCTTAAATGATTTCAGGTTGATAATGTCAGTCGTGGTACCAGCTTTGGCACAGCTATGGACTCCGATAGGTTTTAAAAGACACTACTATTTTACTCAGTATTTTGTATCTTATCAATTCTTGTAAGAAAGAATTCATTTTATGTTATTGGGCAAAATACGTTAAGAATCCAAATCTGGTGTTTCCCAGGGGTCTGTCTTGCTTTATAGTATTCATGAGATCTCTGGCACGTTATTACAGGTTGCCTGCTCGTGTAAGCTATAGATTTTTGTCTCTGCTCCGAAGGATTGTTGATATAAAATTACCAGCTGATGTTTATCCACACACATAGGACTAACAGTATTATTAACTATTCTTATATATTTTGTGTCATGAGGACTATAAGGGCTTGTCTGTATAATAAAGATTCCCTTGAGTGGGACTTACCAGGGTAAATGACTGCTTAATAAAGACAGATAATCTAGATGAATCATTTTGACTACTTAGAGGAGCAATTGTGCTAAAACTTCTAACTTACACAAAGTCCTTCTGAGCACATTAGGGGGTCAAATTCTGCCCCTTCAAATCATTGTAACATTGCTGCTGAGTGGGAAAGGACTTAGGTCTCACTTTAGAAGCAGGACAAATTTTTAGTGATGTGAATTTGATTCATTTACATGGGTGAAACTTAACTGCTGTAATTTTTTTAAACTCTGAGACTGCAAGTAGTATAAAAACATGCCTACACAAATGTCTATATTCCATCTTCATATGTTGAAATATGTTTAAAATAGATTTCTGTTAAATTTATACAGCTTAGTTTTTTCTCTTCTCCATGATGTGATACTTCATTCTACACTGAAAAAATACGAATATGAGTTTATTAAGTTTACTCAGAAAACTATTCAGTCATCTGTATGAGCTCTTGGAGCTATGTCAACATTTTCTTGAAAGATATCTGAGATTATTTGATGTTTACTTTTTTAAGTACAGTATTTGTGAGTAAAAGTGCACAAGAACATTTTATTACATTTTAAACGTAATTCCTGATCCCAGGGTGCTGTCTATATAAATCTGAACAAACCTACGAAACCACTATCTATATTAGATCAGCAAATCCTCTCAGTCCCAGAACTGTTCACTGTGTTAAGAATAAGAGGCAAAAGTGAAATTCCTTGGTAATAAAACTTCTGAGCCTTGACAATTGTGAGGTAATGCCATTTCTTGCAGCATTGCCTAGACCTTTCAAAGTACACTACTCTTTATTATACGCCTTTCTTCTGCCCCTAAACCTTCACTTCTAAAGTGCACATCTCACAGGTAACTAGTACATAATGTACTTTTCAATCAACCTCCTAATTCAGTCAGCGTAGCGTGAGTTTTAGATAAATCAGGAAGATGTGAAATGCAGAATAAAAGGTTTAGGTTGCATGATACCACTCACCTGTTTTAAATCTTTTGCTACCTGTGGAAAAAATACAGAAACAGCTCTCCTTCAGGATAATTCAGGGTGGCCCAGCTCTTCTCCCAGGCAGCGACGACACCAGCTCCCAGCATTACTGCAAGGTCCTGCCCCTGATCTTCTGGGTGATTTACATCTTTTTTCAGCCTGTTCTCTCTGACCGTTTTGTCAGGCCGTGTGTAGGCAACAAAATAATATCTGCCTTGGATCCACCAGCTCTGCAGAAGGTATTTTGCTCTGTAAGCCCCCGTGCCTGTGCTGGTATTGCACTGTCTTCACTCTAGCATGCTTCTGTGTTTCAACCAAGAGTGGAAGTGGGAAGCATTAGAAGGACTGAGACAGTTTTGCTTTCATGCTGCCTTTTCGGTTTCATGAAGTAAAAATTTCCTAAAGATGAAACACAAAGTGAGTCAGATTTCATCTGCAAAGTAGAACAGGGAGACTCGCAAGGGCCTGTCTGCTAATTACCAGATTTCCCATAACCTATGTGTAAATCCCCAAAACTGAAGAACCTAAATTCGACATTAAAATACTTATTGTGGTTTGTAAGCAGATCCAAGCTTTTGCAGAGTAATTGTTGGCTGCTGCTGTTGTTATTTACGCTTGCACATGCAGACCATGGTGGGCTTGCCTTTGCTGGCAGTGTGGATAGGTTTAAATTTACTGTGATCAAGACAAAATACCCTGCTGAGAGGCTCAGGTTCAGCATCATGCTAATAAAGTATGTGACTCTTGGACATGAGCTGGTCTCCATCTGGCAAGCCCAGAGCATGGGCTTGAGTAGGATTTCAGTTGT
Source organism: Opisthocomus hoazin (assembly GCF_030867145.1). Taxonomy (NCBI): domain Eukaryota; kingdom Metazoa; phylum Chordata; class Aves; order Opisthocomiformes; family Opisthocomidae; genus Opisthocomus; species Opisthocomus hoazin. The sequence goes on along the minus strand of NC_134423.1, from coordinate 27,024,976 downwards.
ATATAATAATGCCTGTCGACATCATACACAAAAGTTTTTGAGGGGTTTAACACATGAGATAGATATATGTCAAAAATACAGTCCCAACTCAAAAATACCTACTCCAGAGTTAACAGTCATATAGTTCATGGAAGTACTTACAGATAAAGGTAAGGGGCAGCAAGCGGTTGTGTACACAGACTTTTTTTTCTGGCCTTGAATCAGGCTAATCTTTACTACACAAGGTATAGCATGGCCAACATGGAAACATCTGTGTTCTGCAAATTCCTCTGAAATGGTTGAATGACAGGTAACCGATTTTGTTTTGGAGCTGTTCCACGTAGAGTGAATCAACAATTTCCAGCAAGTCAGCCCAGCAAAAAGCTGCTTGGTTCCTTCTGATGCATACACAGCTGTGAGCTTCTGTGTTGACTGCTTTCAGCTGAAACTAAAATAGTGTGTTTGTTTTTAAAAAAGTATTTAAACCTTAGAGGTATTGAGAAATCTAAAAGACAGACTGAATTAATCCTGAGATTTCCACACCAAATTTCCAGCAAGCTTGGCTGTGGTAGGTTTTCCTCCTTCTCTCTAGTCCAATATTACTCCCCTTGACAGCACGTACAAGTGTGTCCTGGAGCAGCTTGATCCTCTGCATGGAGAGGAGTAGGGATGGAGCTCCTCATGTGAACCCAGGGCAGGATAGTGCCCCTCGGTGGGTGGATTGGTGAGACCAACAGCAGAATAAGGCTCTGGTTCTTAGATTTCAGAAACTTTCCAGTCTGTTCTGTTAGAAACAGGTGGCAATGGAGCGTTGTGACTGTCCTTAGCACTGGGTACCACAGGACCCTACACCGCCAGTCTAACTCTTAAAATAGCAGCTCTGCAGTGCTATGGACAACAGGCGAGAAGGTCTGGAGAATAAATCCTGTCAGATAGTTTTCCTGTTTCAAAAAGTTGCAGTGCTTCATTTCTGGATGGGCTTGCTGTCATCTGGCACCAGAGCTCACAGGATCAGCATTTCCTACCCATAGCTTTGAAATAAATAGGAAACTTGATATCAGGAGAAATAAAAATGCAGTTGTACAAAGGGTAGCATGATGATGTTCTTTTTTAAATATAAGCTTGGCCCAGTCAGGAATCCTCATACTTTAATTTGCACTGGCCAGAGGTATGTGACTCTTCCCTGCAAAATATTTTACATTGCATGGATCGTATTAATTGTAAACATGCTGAAATGTTCTCTGCTACTGCTGTTGTCTCTGATTCACTGGTGACCAGTACAAGGAGGCAACACGTGCTTATTGTTTAAGAAAAAAACCCCACAAAACCAGAAGGATCAGCTATTGCTCAGATGAAAGACAGAGACAAAATAACCAATCTCTAACGCAGATTTATTAATAGTCATTCACTGGTTTTCACTGAAACACTCTTCACGTAACCTTGACTTTATTAAGTAGTCCTTAAGGTGCATTTTGAAGACAGATAATGAGTTTGGGGAATAGCCTTATCTACATCAAGCTAATCTTTAACAGCTTGGAAGGGAACTCACAGAAACTTTTCCACTTTAAGTGACATAGCCATGTTCAAATCAAGCCTTTTAAAATGTCATTTTAATAGGAAGAGTTTACAGGCATTTTTAATAGCTATACTTCATAGAGGAATATGATTTAAACAAAAGGGACAGAAAAAGTTATTGAGTTTTTAATAGTATTAATGGGGCTGGAGGGAAGTGGTGTTGGAGAAGCAGGTGTGCTACTGTGGTGGAGTGGCACTTAGTGTCTTGATTAATATGGACAAAGTAGCTGTTCCTTGAAAAAATAGCTTATTTCACAGTGACTGTCTCTTTAAAAGGGAGGGCTGGGGCGAAGGTAGTGGTTTTGAGTGGTATTTCAGTGCTGAGCCTGCACATGCCACATTGTCCAGCTTTCACAGGCAGAAGTTTGCAAAAGCCTCCTGACCCTTTGCCGACGCAAAGGCTGGTTGTGTGCGCGAGGGAGAGAGGTATGGGGAGGGAAGAACAAGAAGAAATTCAAAGGAAAACAAACCGAGAGTCACTATTTTATTGAGAACTAAGATTTAACCCATCTGTACTTTCCCCTCGGATTCCAGCAGGTCCTCAAGAAGAATTTCACTTTTCCTGCTTCATGTGTAAAACCACAGAGGTGGTCGTGCACCCAGAGGCACACAACAGGCTTTCCCTCCAGATCACATTGAAGTTGCCCACACCATGGGCTGAATTTTAACCTACTAGTACAGCCAGATGAATTACACAAACCCTCTTTTACTGATTCCAGTTAGCTTAGCTCATTTCATTTTGCTTGCTTTATTGTTTGGGCATCAAATGTCCCAGCTCTCCCAAGTGCACACACATTTGGTTTCTGACTAATGCAAGGCCTCCGTCAGAGAGACAGCGTTCGTCGTTTAAAATCCAGCATGTCTTAGAGTCAGGTCATGACTCAGATACCACAAACTGTATACAGAATAGACCACAAATTCCTCCAGTAAGACTGAACAAGGCTTTCCGAGCAGCCACTTCCCACACTGGTTATACCCTAACCCTGACTGACAGGCAGCAAATAACAATGGTTCTGGAGTGGCATTTTTTGGGAATATTTTTTGTTGAAATTTTCATCTGCTGTATTTATAGCTGTGAAATTCCTGTCTTTTCGTATGCGTACAGAACAGTGCTTTTGTCTAGAAAGGTGGCTATAGAAATATTAGTTGGTGACTTGTTCATGGAAATATTGGCACTGATTGACTATAAGCTCTGAGGATGGGGATTCTGAGCAGACACTGAATGCCAGCGCAAAACTCAGCCTGATCTGTTCAGGTCTCCTTCAGCCGCAGCTCTCACGTGCTTTGTGCACAAACCCCGTAAATCGGCCCGGGCTTCTGGAACGGTTCCTGAACTTTCGCAAAACCTTTCGATGAACCTGCCAGGGGCTGGAGGGGGTTAGGTGAGGGATGGGACCAGGGCTGCCAGCTGTAGGCAGGTCTGCAAGGAAACCTGAAACCAGGTGAGCTTCCCAGGCTGAGCGTTTCTTCAGGCTGGAGACCCGAAGACATTCCTCACTTGGAAGCAGAACTGGAGTTAACAAATAAGTTAACAAGCCTCAGATGCTTGCCGACCAGTAGTAAATCCCAGCTCAATTTACTACCGAATACAGCACTTTGGCATAAGTCCTCAGTGTCGTTTCACAAGTGGGCAGGGAGCAAGTTGCAATCTTAAATCCTAGCTAGAAAACACGGTTGTGAGAATCAGACGGGGTTCAGCCCTTTGATTTAACGTCTGTGTTTTTTTCTTTCTTTATTTTTTTTAACAAATCAAGAGAATTCATCTGCCAACGCACTATTCTGTGCTCTTTTGTCAATAGAAAAGTTGTTTTGCTAATGGTTATCTGTCTGCAAGTCCTTGACCTGCTTGTAAACACATTTCTGCAGGAAAACCCCAGGCCATGGCCTCGAGCCTTTACGTCAACAAGAGGAGATAAAGTGACCAAAACTTAACCTGATCTGGCCTGGAGTGCCCTCTACTGCCCCTTGACCAAATACTTCCCTAATCTGTGTCCTTCTGAAAGGAACAGATTGTTGTGTAAGAAGTATTACCTGGAATGAAATCAATTTTGGGAGCCTGACTTCCTCCTCCTTCCCCCCCGCCTGTAGCCAAAGCCTACTGAATCGCTGGAGGTGAAGGAGCAAGGTCTGGGTAAGCCTTGGTGGAAGGGCAGGAATTTTCCCCCAAATCGCCCTCTTTGTCCCCACCCCAGGCATCCGAGGACAGCCCAACGAAGGAGCCCTGGCTGCGGGCTGTTGTGCCACGTTACACACACCACCTTCCAAGCTGTGTAACAAATGCAGGCAAAACCAAACTTGCCGATCAAGTTGCTTTTAAAAGCCATTTGCTGATCCCCTGGGATTTGTTCTGGGTTCCCACGGCACAAGCAAAGGCTTTGATACAGCCAGGATTCGGAGAGCTGCTAAACTAGGAGTGAGGTCCCGAACTGTGGCGGGGTGCTCTGAGGCCACCCGCCAGCCCGGCGGTGCTGGGCTCAGGGAGGAGGGCAGGCAGAGAGCCGCTGTGGTGTGATGCCATGAGCATCCCTGGTTCGGCTACAGCACCTGCTCACCAAGACTGGGGTGAAAGCTGGCTGTAACCACAGATGATCTGGGGGGGCAAAGTGACACCAAACTGTTCTGGCAAGGAAGGAAGGAAGGAGTGTGTCTGTACCCTTGTTTTGTAAGAGCTGGGCTAGAAAAGTTGAGGTGCTTACTAGAGGGGAAATGTACGCTGTGGGAAATACTATGTTCAGTACATAAATGAGAAAAGGGGAAAGCACAAGACAGCGCTGGAGATAAAATGGCAAACTCCAACTGCAGTTCACAATGGGAGCATTCATTGTGCTGCGCCTCTGTTTGCACCCTGCCTAAACTGCTCGTGAGGCCACTGCACCGGGAAGTTTCCTGACTAATCGAAAAGCTGGTGGGTCACGTCCCTCCAGGGCAGTGTTTTTTGCCATCTCTTTAATTCAGTCACAGGCTGATGGGCTGGGTGCCGCAATGGTGGGCTAACTCTTTTGGCCGGGGTGGTTGCACCGGGCATCTCCAGAGTAGCTGTGTGATTTAGCAGCAGAGCAAGATAATTGTATTTGCTGCAAAACCTTTGCTGCCCGAAGGCAGCCCAAGGGTTCCTGCTGTGGAGTGGGGCAGCCCGGAGGGAAGGCAGTGACCCTTCCTGTGGTCCTTTATCCCATCCATCCAGGACGCTGCACTGCAGAACGAAACATCTCCACACGTCGTATACCCAGAGTCAGACGAAGTCTTAGACCAAGTACTGCACCCTTTGTTTTTATAATTTTTATAATTAAATTCAAGGCATTCTGCAGGAAGTTTTCTATTCTCTATAACCCTCAGATGGCATTTTTAGGACACAAACTAAAACTTGAATAAAACTGATAGGAGTTTGGTTTTGTTGGTTTTTTTTCCTCCATGACAAGAACCTCCTAACCAATTTTTTTTTTTTTCTTATGACAAGAAAAACCTTTCAAAACTTTGTTTTGGGTGTTTCATAACAAAACAAAAACAAATGATGTGCAAAGGGATAATGAGATGCTACGACCACTGTTCTTCACATCTTCTCGTTACCTGTTCTCCAGTTGCTGAGACTGAACCGGGCTGTGAATAAGTCTGGAATTATCCAGTCCTGATATTTGTAGTTCATCACTGCATGTGAAACTGCACGTGACAGACCAAAACTCCCCTCGGGGTGTAAATCTGAGAGGGACGGAAGTAAGCAAAGTTTAAGGAAAAGGCTCAGATGAAATTACACTGCTGCATATTGGTGTTGAGAGGCTCTTAAACCCTGCAAATTTGTACAGGATCTACCAGACACAGTGGACAAGGTTGTTCACCTCTAGGTAAGGTTCAGGTCCTGAAGCTGATATCTGTACCTAAAAGCACATCCTGCTTCTCTGGGAGACGGCTTTTTGCCTTTGTTTTTTTCCCATTCATTGGTAGGTACAGTCTTCTATGGGTCTTCCACAGGTATTCTACCGGCTGTTGGGAGAGGAACATGAAATCTTTCAGGTTTGATTCCAGCTGGGTTATCTCCTTAGGATACAGCTCTTTTACAGTCTTTTTTGGGGCATTTAACCTTGTTTATCCCTATATGGCAGTTACAGTTCCAGCTTTTGCATAGTGGGATTAATTCACAAGCTTTAATCTAAACTGGATGAAAACTTTCAATGCTGGTTTACAGGAAGTATCATTTCAGCTTTTCTGACAGAAAATCAAACTTTGGGGACCAAAGTAGATTTTTTTTTTTTCTATAGAAAGGGTCTATTTAAGGAAAAGTGATCTTTTTTTCCCCAGCGGAGAATCATTCTAAGAAAAAATTTTTCATCTCCCAAATTGAAAATGTAAATTTTAACCTTGCTCAATAATTTAAAATTCTTAGTCCCTTTTTTCCTTACATTTCTTTATTTCCATGCTTCCAAAATTCAATAGGACTTTGAAGATGAGCACAGATCTGGTTTTCTGATTGCAAAGATTAGTTTTATGGTGAAGAGAACTTGTCTTCCTTGTAAAGTATGAAGCTATGTAATCAAAGGAGGGCTGGCTGAATCTATTCAGTATTCTCAGCTTCTTTCCAAACCAAACTTCTGAATATATGTTGGTTATTCTGATTAAGTCATACTCCTGAACTCCTTCCAGGCTCTGCACTGGAGATGATATTTATACAACACTAATAGAGAAAACTTGGTGTGTTTCAAAAAATGATTCCCCAGCAAACCAAGGCTGTGTTCAGCAGATGCAACAGGGAAATTCTCAGGGAACTCTGACTCTCCTTCCTTTGTCGCTAAAGAGGGTCAACTTCAATTTAATTCTCAGCCCCTGAACATTCCAGGGGAGGAAGTTTTGAAAGCATTAAGTGACCCATTTCAATGTTGTTTGTGCTCCTAATCAAAATATACACATTCTTTTTGTTTCAAAAGTTTCCAAAATTAATTGACACTGAAGTTTCAAACTGACTTTTGGTAATGGAATATTTTACCCGTTTTAAATTTGTGAAAATTTTCCCGACTTGAAACTTTCATTTCAGTCTAGGACTAAGGCACTTTTTGACATTTCAAACCATTTATTAGGTGGGACACTGTAGGCTCTAGTGACTGTAATCACTATCAACACAAAGTGATCGCTTTCTATGGCTTAGAACAAGATTAACTGTTAGTAACAGCAGTGCCTAGTCTGCAGTTGAGATCAGCATAGTTTGTATTGTAAAATGTACTACATACATAGGCATCAGATGAGAGAAAGGACACACTTTTATTTGCGTGTTTATGTCTTTCTTAAACCATTCAGTCCATCACTTTATCCATAAACTTTCCTAGCACTATGATTTGGTGAGCTATCTGAAATAGTAACCCTGTAAGCAAGAAACGGTACAGGTGACTTTTTCATATAGGCTCACACACTCATATACATCTGTGTGTCAATATATACTGGCTGACATAACAAATATCTTTGTTTTTCGAAAAAGAGGATTTTCCTTGGGGACTTTAAATAGATTCAGAGGATATTCCAAGGTATCAGATGGTATTTCACTGTGATATTCATATTGTCAATAGTGGGACCTTTCTGTGGAGAATGGGGCTTTTCCTGTAAACATAATAATATTTCTGGATGGTGAAATATACAGTAAATGTTAAACAAGAAAAGAACTAAATTGCAGACTATTCCCTGGTCAGCAAAACCTGCCCATTATTTTTCAGTTTGCTGAATCTGTAGTTTTTACCATTTTTTTAAACGGTGACTTTTCAGATTCATGAGGGTAGCATAGGTAATCTTCATATTTATAAGGAGACACTGTCAACTTGCTCTTCATAATTTATAAACTCTTTTTTTTTTATTACTATTCCCTTTCCCTGTTGGAAGCCTGCAACTGGCATGTTTCCTTAATAGAGCTGGGAAAAAACTCTGCATTTTTGCTCTGGGAGATGATTTCTCGGAAATAAGCTCTCTGTGCTTCATGCAAAGGAGTAGTATCATAGTTGGCTTAGTAGGGCTGGAATTAGTGCTGTAGGGTCTATTTTGCAAGTGTTTGCATGTTTTAGCTTTTCAAGTTACAACTTGCATGTTGGTTTGGTGAGGGATTCGTCGATATGTTACAAGCCTTACCTGTCTTTTTTGATGTGAGCTGGATGAATGTTTGTCATTTGGTTTGGCTGGACTGTTGCCTTTATCCATCCCAACCAACCCCTTCTCCCTGTTGCCTTCTTCACAGCGCCTCTCACATTCCCGTCTCCTACTGTTTGCTCCTGGCATGGTGAGAATAGATCTTTTTCTTCTGCCCCCACATTGACAGTCACACCTTATTCCAAGATGAAGTGAAAGTAGTTTGATAGCCATTTCTTCCTCCCCATTGTAATTTCACTGAACTATTTTTCAATGGGTTTATAAAATTAAGTATTTCCAGGCATTTAGGTTAACCTCACTGCTGAGCTGATGTAAGCGGCAGAAACATTTCTATGTTTTCAGAATTGGTCCCAGAATTTGCGAGAGGCCAAGTTTGCTTTCAGAAGTAATTCACAGTGTTGATGTTGATTTATAAAGCACTATGAAATTTCGTGACTAAGTATTTTAAATACCATCTCTTGGGCATGTTAGTCACTATTGTGGTAGATAGAATCTGTTTGGAATTACATTTAATGGTTGTTTGAATTTAAAAAGCTGGTAAGGATTGATTCAAATTGTAGGTCATGAACTCCTTTACCCATTTCCCCTTATTGGCTCAACAAGGGTCCTATTTCATGATCTTTTGGCCATGATGCAACTCATCTGTTTAGCTGAGAAGGTGCTGATATGAGTAATTCAGCTAAAATGGCATTGGGGAAGAACTTGTTAATGTTGAGTAACATATCATTGACTCTGTCCATCCATCTGTCAGTCTGTCCCTCATAAGTTTAGAACCTACTGGTTAGTTTCAGCAAAATTTGGCACAGGAGTAGAGGTATTTATTAGCATTATGATACTAAATGCTTTCGGAGAAATGGCAGCTGGTGGAGGGGAGAGTTTTCCTGTTGGAAGGAAAGACAACTCAGGCAGCATAGGGGTACAGGTTGATCTGAACCAGCCATGGTGTATTCAGCCCTTTACTGAGCTGAGCAGGGAGGCAATGTGAGCAGCGTCTGGGAAGGGATGGTAAGGAGAGGGAGGCAGCACAGAGAATTGTGTCCTGGTGGTTTAGGCAATGTGCAGGACATGCTTGAAGAAACTGGGCATGATTAGTTCTGATGCTCATAGAGCAAATCTTTATTTACTTTTATTTTAATCTTGTGAAACATTTACCACTGAAAGAGCCTGGCCCACTTATGTGCTGCTTTCGTCCTTTTACAAGATTGGATTTCCTTTGGTAATATCCCAAGGAACTAATGTGGTTGTGGCAGCTATTACTTTTGCTGTTCATTTAGGATGCCCTGCCCTGGGAGTAACTGTGAAACCCAGAGGTAAATCACTTGAGAAAAAAAGATCTGTGAGAGGGAATCTAAACATTTTTTTTTGCTTGATATGCTCAGGCCCTATCATGAACTCTCCTGCAGGATTACAGCAGATCCTGACCCTATTGACCTAGTATCAACCCTTTTCTGTAAGCTGTGCACCACAGAGAAGGAGAAGGATAGATACCGCGAATGGCTTAGAGGCTTAGATGCAGTAGACTCTGAGTATCAGTGCCAGTTCAAAGGATCAAAGGGGGTCTGTGACTCTCTAGCCATGCTAATTAATGGAAGAAGTGGTATTTGGTATTCATTATGGACTTTAAAAAAGAAAAAAAGAGAAGTCAAGTGTTTTGTCCTGTGGTAAAGCACTGAACAAGGCTAGTGAAAGTAACAGAGCTGTCTCCATTAGGCTTTCAGCAGAGTTTCAAGAGCGTGGAGCCACTTACAAAGTCACGCTTAGGCAGCACTTTCTTAAAAGTTAAACATCTGATAAATGCTGATACTGCCTGATCTGAATTCCTAATACACTACTAGATAGAGCAGCCCCTTGCAAAGGTCTCCAGCGCTCGTGCCACTGAAGAACCCTTTTACTTCAAGACTCACTGGGTTTCTCCTGTACCCTTCGCTTTGGACATGGGCACAAGCCCAGAGAAGCTGATTCTGTCTCTCACCAGAACAGACATTCCTCCATGGTGTGCCTTTCTTTTAAATAGCTGTGGTTGCTGCAGAGGTTAACAGGAGGTCAATGGCCAGGGCTCAGCTCAGCAGCACTAGCAGCAACCTGGGGACCAAAGCTCTGAAGGGCAGACGAAGCAAGAAGAGAGTTTTAGGGACATTCCTGCATTATAAGTTTTACTTGCTCTCAAAAAGGGGAACGTAAAGCTCTTTCCTGAATCCTTATCAATCCCTTCTAATCTCTGACCCTTTTTTAAACTCGCTCATACACCGCTGAAATTTGAAAGAAAATCCCTGGTTACAGGCGGTTTTACATTTACACATCAGGACACGCTCTGATAATGGATGGGTTCACATGCTTATTGCCCACTTGTCGTTGCATCTGTCTACATGTGTTCGTCTATGCCTCCCTATATGATATGTATGAATATAGGTGTCAAGGCTAGAAAGACTGTAAAGCAGTAATTCAAGTTCTTATTTGTATAACCATGGTTTTGTACTAGCAGTAGGCGCGAATTTGGAATTTATGTATATAACTAAGGATGATCAGGTTTCAACTAAACAAAAATAAATCACGGGAAGCACATGCTTTCTGTGACAATATCTGATTTTATTTGAAAACCGAGAATATTTTTTTGTTTGCTTTTTGGGTTGTCCACAAAACTGCACATTTTGCGAAGGGAAAGTGAGAGGTGTCCAAAAGAGAAAAATTTGATATTGACTAATTTATGAATATTGTTTCCTGTAAGTTTCCAATGCATGTGACTTTATGCATGCAAGTGTATGTCGTGACTGTATTTGTGTGAGTGGTGCTTTGACAGGCTTATGCTTTGGTGTGAATATGTTCGTTTTAAGCTACGATAATGGTATAGACCAAAATCATACGATTTGTATCGTGGCTTCACTGTAGAACATGATAGCATGTATGATCATCGGGTATTCAAACAGTGCAATGTGTAAAGCTATTTTTCCATAATTGGTCCCAGGGCAAGGGGTTGATCTCATGTATAAAAGCCTCCAGATATGCTCTTGGTATGGTTTCTAATTAGGGAACCAGGAAATAACTGAACTTTGGAAACTGTGATGAGTCCTTGCCTTTAAAAAAAAAAAAGGAAATAATCACTTTGACCTTGAACTCCAAAAGGCCCTGAAATCAACTGATTTTACTCTTTAAGCTCCTTAACAAGCATGGGGATTAGAGACGAGCTGTGTAGAGCGGTTCATATTCGATATAAATGATAATGGACAATAGAAATTCATCTATGAGCTCAGCACAGGCATCCTGTGCAAATTCCATTTCCCCAAGATATAGTGATACCATGTTACAGTGTTATACATACTGCTGATAACAATATGACTTCATCAGTTGGGAAGAGACAGAAGAAAACTCCAGAGCAGCAGGGCAAATGCAACTGTCAGAGATGTCCAAACCTGTTCTAATCCAAGTCCATTTTAAACCACAACCATGTGTATCAAAAAAGGTCAAATATAATCACCTTTCTACCTTGTGTGATGAATAACTGATTTGTTTAGCTATTTATTTCAACTATGATGAAATCACCCTCCCTGATAAAGAAATAAAACTTAGGAGAGGAATAAGCTGACTAGAAACTGAAGTGCACATTTCAGTGGCCTTCCATCTGTCCACAGCTAAACAAGGAAGGAACTGCTGTCACTTTAGAAAAACCTTCTTTGGTGATTTAATTTTGAAATATTTTTTTTTGCCTTTTATTTTTCTCTCTCTTCCCCTAACAAAGGCTAAAAAAAATCATCTGCCTCTGAAAAAGGAGGAGGCTCATCATATCCTGAAATGGAAAAGTGCATCATGTTTTCAGGAGAAAAGGAAAGAACCGAGGAAAACACCTGGATGAGAAAAAGAGCTAATATGAGTGAAATTATTGGTGGTTTGGGTTTGATAAATGTAACCCACTCAAGACAAAGTTTTGCCCCTGTAAGAATATACTGAATTTTTATATAATTATTGAAAATAATTTCCCTTCTGAAAATCAAACCTGGTGAAAAAGTTGTTGTGTCTTTTAAAAGGCATCTCTTGTTAATCTTTTTGTTGGTACAGAGGGGTGAATGATGTGGTTAAACAGGCTACTGCCTGCCGTGAAAACTAGCGAGAAGTGATATTGCACAATCCTTTCTTTCTTCCTTTTCTCAAAAATTGTTATTTTATTTCACTTTTCCCCATTTCAGTCTGTGTGGCCTGGCAGACCTACTGGAATCAAACCTAGAAGAATATTGTCTCAGTTAGCTGATAGGTGTGAGGGCACCTGCAGGCAAATAAAATGGGTTTGTGTTTGTATCAGAATTTGCTATGTAAAACTCAAAATTGTGATGATTTCAGGACAATCTCCAGTTTCCCATGAAAGACTTGGAAAGCAGGGAAGCAAAATTAAGAAGAAGATCTGCTCCATGCTTTTTCATTAGTTCTGGCAGCTTCCCCTAGAAACAAACCCATGCGCAGCAGTATCATTCTTTATTTAGCTCTGAACAGACTGAAGGACCTTAGTGAATTCTTTCTCCCTCCTCCTTTTCAGATAATAGCAGTGATGCTGCCACATATTTTGCAAAGTGCTCTTTTCTGGAGCTGAGATTGAGTTACATCCAACGCGATAGACCCCACTGGCAGCCGCATGTTCTTAGCGGAGACATTCCATTACCATGCCAAGTTATTTTTAATTCTATCTGGATTTTTTTTGTTTTTAAATCAGGACATAAAAGAAAGCTATCGAGTTGCTCAATCAATGTTAGTTTATTATTGCTTACCCAAGTGTTTAATAAACCTATCCCAACCCTGGATGTAGCTTTAAATACTTCATTGACTGTAACAAAGCAGATTTTTCCTATCAGACCAAAGTGGCTCTATAAACGATAATTAAGCACTAATTATGAGCTCTACTGGTCAGATAACAGAAGGCAAGGTCCATTATGTGACTGGCAGAACCGGCAATTAAAGGAGATTATTGCTGTCAGAAAAGGAATGAAACAAACAAAGAAAAAATTTGGGAGGAGGGGAAGATTTGCAGTTGACCTGGGTAAACTTTGCTTTGTTTGTGGGATTGAGAGATTATGACATCATAAACACAAAAAAGCTAAGCTACGATGATATAGATGTAGTAAGTTTTTCTAGAAAATTTACATACTTCATTGAATAACAGGTTGTAGAGGCAGGTTCTGTTTGTATGTTTAGAACAAAAATATTTTCAAGGAAAATATTGTGTCACTACTTTTCTTACTCGTTCTTATCAAGCTTTCAAAGCCAGAGAGGGCTGCGTTGCTCACGGGCTTAAGAACTAGAAAATGGAATTGAGATAGAATGAAGAATAGATTTACTCCCCAAGAAGGGGGAAAAAGACCCTCTACAACAGGTGAAAAGGAAGTGCGGTTTTATAAATTCGTTCCATTTTAATGTGACTGGCTTCTTTTCACTTGCACTGTTTTTACACTGGCTTAACTTGATTGGCTCCAGTGGAGTTTTCAATTATGCCAGATACCACTGAAGTGTTATTAGCAACCTGCTTGGAATTTCTCTTGAAAGTATGAAACTGTTTCTGAGCTAACAATATACCCTTTCCCCTGCCCCCCTTTGAAATAAAATGTTCACTCTGCAGAAAACCTTGATGTCCTGCTGAAACAGAATGCTCAAACACCAAAATGATTTGACTTTTCACACACAAATTTTAAATTTCCATGGAAAATAAAGTTTCCAATTACCTCTAGTGATTGGTATGCTAGTCACAGTTCATATATTCCTAGACCTGATACAGACATTCAAGGGAGCCAAAAGTCCCTTACACACACACACACGAGCACATTACATCTTCCTGGAACACTGTTCAGGCTTTCAGGTGATGACTGGGAATGTGGCCAATACCAGAAGGCAATGGGCAAAAGAAAGCCATGGAAATGGAAATGACAATATTTCTTAGTCGCAGGCAGGTGCCTCTGCCCCTGACTCGTGATTGTGCCTAAAACTCACAGTACTGCCCATTCCTCTCTGATTTTTTTTTTCTTTAAGAAATTTGCATCTTTTAAAAAAAAAGGATTAATAAATTTCAAATGTTCCTTGTGCTTCTGTGCCAACTGGCACTGGAGGGGGCCTGTAACCTTGCCCAACTGCACTATATATAATTATTAATTAGAAAGAAACCTGGGAAGCAATGATCCTCTCCCCCAGCATAAACCAGAGGAACTCTACTGAATTCACGGTAGGAAAGAAAATTGGTTTTCCTAGGTCACACTTCGGAGGAAACTTTATTTTACTTTGACTAGTGGTTTGCTATCCAGAGTGGAATTATGGGAATTAATTGGAATAACTTGGGTGCTCATTTTATAAATCCGCTGGCAGAACTCCTGCCATAATTAATCGGTCCGACTGGCAAACTTCCACAAATACACACCCATTTCCCAGTGATTTCCACCGCGCATACTTGCATTTTGCAGGAGCTCAACTTGCAAAGGGACATATTTAAGAGTTTATAACTGTCCCAATGACAGCAAGTTCTAATTTAAAACTCCTGTGTAATACTTGTTAGGAAGTTTTAATATGAAAAGGGCAGCCAAGGTCTTCCATGAGAAATTTCTAGACAGTGAAAGAAGCTAATCCTTTTTAGTGATGTTTGGTTTCTCCTCTGCAGTAGCTGATCTCTGATTTCATATTTTATATCCATGGTTTGTTAATGAAATTTTCTCCTTTAAAGAGTAACCAGGCGGATAGAAAAAATTAGCTGATACTTTGCAGTAAACGTTTGAAGTGAAATTCAAGTAGCAGCCTGAGGCTCACAGTATGTAAAATCAACTACCAAAGTTTTTTTTGGGGGGAGGGTGTTTAATCTATTTTTCCTTCTCAGGGGACCTCTGCTGTATTAAATTCTTTGGTTGAAGAGAAGCAGCCAAGTTGGCATTAGAACTGACTTCGCAATTTGCGTCTTTTGAAAAGGGATTAACAAATTTAAAATGCTTCTGGTGCCCCTATGCCACTTGGCACTGGCAGGGGTCTGTAACCTCGCCCATCTCCACCACTGCCACTGCCTAGTTCAGTCATCAGTAGTTTTGGGGGCTGTCTCTGTGGACCACGGAGAAGAGAAAGCCCTTGGGCAGAAGAAATAATCACACCTATCTTAGGACCCATGTACCTCCACTTAACCAGTGACCATGGAACCATATTGGCTGTTGTCACTGGAAAAATGCAGCTACTTGTAATTTATAGAGAGGAATTGTCCTTTCAAAGGGCCAGCTTTTGTCTGTGGTCTACAGAAGGAGCCCAAATAACTTGCTTATGCTGGATGGCTGTATAGGGGACTGACTTGAAGCCCACCAGTAATTATCACAAGGGCATAGCTTCAGATGGCTCAAAATTCTTCATCCACGGCCCTGCAAGCTATATACACCTTCTTTAACTGTTTTCTTCTGAAGAACCTAAAGTCATGCAGTATGAAACATTAGACGTATAGACTTGGGCAAAATTTACATGTTTGAATGTGGTCAAAAGATTTCTTGGAGTGCAGGGTAAAGCCTATTTTCAGCAAAATATTCAGCATGTCTTCAGTTTGTCTTCTTGAAAATTTTGCAGGGTGGGGGGGAACACAAATTACAGACACTTTCTTAACTCAGCTCTGAAGGCAAATTAGCCTGGGCTTAGGAGTATCAACCGATAAAGCCATCTTGCTGTTGAAGATACTCAATTCCTTATATCACAAAAAGATGAGGGTACAGCCTTGCCACCATCGCGTGGTGCAGGGGGAAGACAGCAGGCCATCAGACAGTCATATCCAAAGCCAGCTTCAGGGCCTCCCACTGCGCTCAGAAGGAAGGGAAACTCAGGACAGAACAAGCACTTCTTAGGACTCCATTGGGAAATAACGGTCCAACTTCATGTATCAGACATGAGACTGGGAGCTTATGTTGTAAATGAAAATTTGACGAGTGTTTGCTTGCCTCCTCCCCATGCACTTTTTTTATGTTTCCTATGTACATTGTCTGATATTATGTGACTATAAAGCTTCAGCTTTTATTTTTTTTTAATAAAAGGCCACCTGTTTGCTTTACTTTTAATGCTTCTGCAATATTTGAAGCCCTATAAAACTCTGTGGGTACTTCTGTTGGAATAAATAAGGTGGGCCAAATCCAGCCCATACTGCTTCCACCGGATTTCTTATATGAGCTGGGACTGTGATAATGAGTGAACAGTAAATGAGGATTGGATACCAAATAATTGCAGCAGACTTTTTTCTGCCTCCCAAGATTTCCCTGTTTGATTTGACCAGGCTGCTATCTGTCTGAGGTGCGTCAGGGAGGGAGCAGAGTTAAGGGAAGTGCTTTCTGCAAGTTAGTCACGATAGACCTCTTTGTCTTCCTTTCTGAAGTAAAAAAAAAAAGTGCCAAGAACTTCATTCAACCTCTCATTTGGATAAAACCAGACACCCTGGTGTCAAGTGAATAGGCAGCAATGGGAGGTCAACATGTCTCAGTGCCACAGGAGAAGGGGATTGCCAGAACTTTACAGCTATCAGACCATGTAAATATAGATACGTATAGACTACCTAAATCAATCATTAGACAGAACATGCGTGTGACGCATACACATGTGCAAAGTTATCGATGTGCAGAGACGGAAAGAGCAGCTTCCTTTCCTCTGCATACAAGCCTACTCCCTCTGAACTGAGGAAGAAGAAAGGCAAGATTCAAATTAAACACCCCAAATTACTTGAAAGTATCCTGAATTATTAGGAAGGCAAAGCAACGGCCCAGCAGGGAGTGGAAAATGTAATAACGACAAGTTTTGTGCCTAAAGGGAAGGCAGGAATGAAATCAGAAAGATCCAGTGGGGCCAGGTGAGTAAAGAGTCAGCCAAGCAAGGGAGTGTGAGATACCCGGAGGCAGTGCAATATGCTGGCAAGGAGCCACACTGCTGGGGAGAGAGGAGGAGTGCGCGTGTGTGCGAGGGAGAGCAAAGGGGAGGGAAAGAGGAAGAGACAACACACCTTAGTGGGCACTGGAGAGGTCCTCTGGCAGCATCAGCCACCCTCTCCTTGGCGGTGGCTATGGATGTAGGAGGAGGCAGCCAGGTGCGCAGAGCCCCAAGAAGGTAGGAGCCCATGCTTCTGTGTTTTCCCCTCTGCCAGGTCCTCGTCCCTGGAAGCCTGGGTGGGAGCAGACAGCGGGGTACAGGCACTGAAGTGCTGAAGAGGAAAAAGCCTGTGATCTGCGGGAAGCCAGGGTGGCTGGGGAGCAGGCACCAATGCCGACTGTGGCGATGTCATTTCCATTAGCCCGTGAAAGGCAACTTCAAAAACAAGGTTTGTATTTGCCATTGGCTGTTTAATAGGGGATTAGTTAAAGGGAATAAGCTGGCAGTAGGTTTAGATGGATGTGACTACAGGGACAAAGGCTTAACATGATGTGCTTGAAAATGACATTTGCCTGTTGCCAAGCAGATGTGGCCTGCTCGTACCTGTTGCTTTGGTACAAGGGTGGTGGGCGATGCGAGGAGCACAGATGCAGGCGTACCCTGGTGAGTCCAAGGCCGGTCAAACCTCCTCTCCAGCCACTGAACTGCAAATCAATCCCTTATTCAAATGTGGGGAGATGAGGTTATTTTGAGGAGTGGTATTAACAGAAGACAGATCAGCATTTCCAGGTTTCCTGAGGAGAATACACAGCTCTGCAGTCTCCTAACTTTTCTTGGCAACATGCATGGAGTCACAGACACTTGGGCTATAAAAATCTGCCTGCTTTCCCACCTTGACAGTGTTAGGTTATTCCCTGCTCTCTGCTGATGTTTTCCTCGCTCCTCCAGCATCAGCTTTTGAGAACCTCAATTTTACAAGATGTTGCTGTGACTGTCGCTCCACTTGCCAGTCTGTCCCTGGTAACCTAG
Organism: Opisthocomus hoazin; assembly: GCF_030867145.1. Lineage (NCBI taxonomy): Eukaryota > Metazoa > Chordata > Aves > Opisthocomiformes > Opisthocomidae > Opisthocomus > Opisthocomus hoazin. The sequence goes on along the minus strand of NC_134423.1, from coordinate 27,007,441 downwards.
GGAATGAGAGAGCTCTTCAGCCCCATTTCAAAGCTCTGGCTTGTAAGAAACTGATGGGGCCTTGCCATTGGCCAAGTGATTTTTCTTTTCAGTGGACAGCAGGAATGCCAATGCCACTCAAGAAGAAAGAGCCAGGGCTGCCCAGGCAGCTTGGAGCCAGTCAGCCAAGCTGGACTAGCTTGAAAAAGAGGGCAGGAGAACAGGGCTGTGTGGGGATTAACTGGTTTTGGGGGGTGGTTTTGCTGCCTGGGATACTGTTGTAGGCACAAACATAGCCACTTCTCAGCCTTGATGGCATCTGGTGTCTCTGATCACAGCTAGTTAAGGGATCTGCAGAGCAGGTTGATTGAAGGCCTTAAGACATGTCAAGAGGAACAAGCAGAGGACAGAATGCCAGCTCGCTGGGCAAATAGCAGGAAGCCTGGCTTTATCAGGATGCTGCAGGCAGGAAATTATTTGAAGTACACAGACTTTTCTTGTAGAGTGATTCAGGGGAGGGAGGAGGGCAAGTACAGAAGCAGCTGTGGCTATATTTCAAAGTTGGTTTCCATCTTCTCTCTTGTGTTACTGCTCTTTCTTTCCTTAGGAAAAAAAAAAAAGAAAAAGAAAACAATTAAAACAACTAGGCATTTCTAATTGTAATAATCTTGGTTCTTCCCTTTCCCCTTCTGTTCCTATGGGCACATGCCCACATTGGCAATATCTCAGGTACATGGAGAGAGTTTGCTTTGAAGCCAGTCTCAGCTCTGTTTCTGATTCTTATGGGCTGCTTAGGGTTGGCTGTGGAGTGAATAACAGCTATTCAGGGGGCACTGTGAATGTCAGTGTGGTTGTGTGGGAATCTGAAGCTGACCAAGGATCAAAACTGACTAGCCAAACTGCTGGTATAGAAAGCCCTGAGGGAAGGCGTGAGGGCCTCTGACAGAGGCAGCCGGGCTTCCCTTCTGCAGTATTGCCCTGAAATCAGGGGAAACGGCCCTGTACTCCATAGCTGTGAAATGCAGCTGCCTCAGGGAGTCAGAGAAACCCAAGCACTTGCAGAAGCAGGGATATGGCATCTACCTTTGTAAAGCCGTGCTGTTATTCCTACCCAGACCGGCTGGTTGAAAAGTTGTCTTGGTTCTGTTGAACTGCAGACATGCACTCCATGCCAGAGATGATAAACCCTCAGCCTTCTTCTTTTCACTCTTCCAGCTTCTCTTCTGCTTGCCTTCCTTTTGCAATAATGTGAGAGATTTTTCTTGGGTGTCCTCTTCCACCTTGGAGATCAAATACAGGCTCTGCTGCTGTGTTTCTGAATTTATGACAAGGACCAGCTTCTTCTAGCCTCAGTTTCCATTAACAGCTAGCTCACAGGAGCTGCATTTGGGACCATTTGTTTTGTCTTTTGGCACTAGCTATTTTGAGAATGAGAAACATAGCAAAGGGCAAGTAATCAGAAAACAGGTGAGGTAAAAGTACAAGTGCTTCACTGTGCTCTACCTGGTGGGAAATCCTTTGTAGCCCTTTGGTCTGACATTAGAACTTACAAACTCTACACTTGTATCTGTTGTGTAAAAAGCTGTTATTGCCCTTAAAGCTAGTCATTGGAGTTGAAAGATAAACATTATTCCATATCTTATTGAATAAAATATATTATATCACAGGTGATGGAGACAGATTGTCTCAATAAATTCTTATACTGTATTTGGAGGAAAAGTGGCAATAAAAATGCTGATGACTTGACACGGGGAGAATATTGAATGTCATTAACATGTTATTTCCTCTGTTCTGATATCACTGTCATGTTCTTCCCACTGCTCTAATCTCCATCAGTTGTGAGCTTTTTTTTTTTGCTTATTTGAATGAGAAAAATGACATTTTTCCAGTCCTTTAAATTAACCACTACTTGAGAAATGATTAGAGATAGGAGGTGACATCCTGAAATATAGAAATTAAAACACTGTTTGATATTTAACAGTACCATATGTATGGACTCAAGAGGAATCCTTAAGACTGTCACCATCGTCTGATAGTTGATTACAACAGGCATAGCCATCTGCATAGTGATAACGGCAATATCTTGCTTTTATAAAATGCTTTGAAAGCACTTAATGAAGGTAGTTGTTGCTGTTCATTTACAGATGGGGAAACTGAGGCATGGGGAGGTGGAGTCACTCAAGGTCATTTGCTAGTCCAGCAGCAGGGCCAGATTCCTGCGATGTGTCCTAGCTCTACCCAGTAAAGGTGTATTGTCCTACTATTGCTGTGAAACTTCATTTATTGCACACTGCAGCCACTTTCCCCAACCTGTGCTAAACTCTACCTACTGAAGCCACAGCCCAGCACGTTTTCAATTGTTCACACTGGAGATACCCCTGGTTTTATTTCCTGCTCCTGTCTAGATACAGCCTATCTATCTAAATATGTATGCTTCACAATGAGGGTTGCATAGCTGCGAATGTATTTGTGTGCAGTTATCAAATGAACCCTCTAGGAAAAATGGCAATAAGCCCTGTCTTCATTCCCTTTCCCCAAACCAGAATAAACCCACTGCCTTTCAGAAAGTCTGAATCTGCCCAGGCATTTCCATTCTGTCACTCTGTGCCAGAAAGCCTGTTGTGATACCCTACGGGCAACTCAGATCAGCTTGTACCAAAGAGCATTTGGATCACGTGGGTTGTCTGGCATCCTCATGAGAGAGTATGCTGCTGGCCTTGAATGATAGCAATTAAAGGTGCAAAGAAGTCATCTGTCTATTCGCTAGGGCCAGTGTCTAGGCTGGTCTCCTACTGTAATCTTGTGCTTTATCCACAACTAATTCTAAATGACTCCAGGAACAGCCACCACTTCCATTACAGCATCATTTCATGCACAGTTATAGTTTATTGTCAGGTGGTTTTCAGCAATTAAGTTCTAAATTGATTTCACAGTTGCACGCATGGCTTCTGTTATTTAGTTTGGTCCTCACCTGTCCGAGGGAATGGGGCGCTTCTGTCTCTTCACAAGTGGATGTTGCTGCAGAGCTGAATGGAATATTTTAAGTGCCTGAAAAATAGACTTTTACTTAGAAAGAGTGTGTGAGGCAGGTATAACAGAGTCTAATTCTCACTCACAAAGCCTCAGCAATAATACTGATGGATGTTGAAAATGGAAAAATACCATAGATCTTTTGCTAAGTGTCACAGTGCCTACATTTTTCTATTTGTTCTGGTGTTCTGCAGGAAGATGTGTTATTTCTCAACACAGAACAGAAGATGGAATTAGCTCCCTGGTATAGCTGCATTACTGCTCTGCTATGCACTTCTTGACTTCAGCTCAACTGCTTACAGGTCCTATCCCGCAAAGTTAATGGGAACATTTCTGGTAAGGCAGATATGTGGCCAATAAAACACAATGCTATGCCTCAGTTTACCCAGGTGAAAAATGGGAATAAAATTCCTCATGTTTTGTAAGGCACTGTTGAAAAAGCAAAAGGAACTAACTGCAGAGTAAAGCTACAGAATAAAATACTATTAGTACTTTAACGCTCATGCTTCACCTGTTTTGAACAGGCACTATCTGAGTACAAATCAGAACCCTAATAAAGTTCTCCTGTACTCTGCATCTCCCCTTTTGCCTCAGAGTATTTGCAGGGTATTTGCAAAGTTTCCTTTTCTTCTCTCTTTCTTTTTTTTTTTTAACTTATGCTGGGACTTCTTGGAAATCATTCTGGTTTTAGGTGACAATGCATGTAATTTTTCTTGCAAAAAGTATTCTTCAGGCCAAGACTGGCTTAAGGGCAGTTACTTCGGTGACAGGGAAAAAAGAGATATTCATACCATCTTGGCACCACGTCATTATTATCATGCAAGCAGTTCTACTTTTTTCTTAACATATAAAGAGAACAATTGAATTTTGCAAGGCAGGACTCTTAATCTCCAGGATCAGATTCTTCACGGCAAGGAGGGGGTGTAAAAGTTTCTCTCTTGCTCTGTCTCTTCATGGCACATGGTCCCAGCTGTATGACTCCGTTCATGAATATGCATGAAATCAGATATGACATTGCCCTGCTCCCATTAATAATCTTGTCATCTGACTTGTGCAGCATTAAGCTTCAGCCCGTGGCTCCTCATAGCGAATGCAGCCTGAAGGAAAGGGAGGGAGGGGAGGAAAAAAAAGGGCATGCCTTTTTTTATTGGGATTAAGTGCTTGAAAATTTTGGCAGGGGGTTGCCAGGAGAGTAAGGGGAGGGAGAGAAAGAGAGACACACACAGGGACAGAGAGACGAGAAATCCTCGATGAATGCGTTGGCTTGTTAGAAGCCCAAAGCGGTGGGTGTAATGGTATGCGAGCTGACCTTGAATATAGCCACTGTGGGTTGCCCCCGCTTTTTTGTAAAAGAAGCATTTGCAGCAGAGGTTTGGATTTCAGGCTTTGCAGTCATCAATCATCTCAGCCTATTCTCCTCTTTGACAGCTCTGTACAAGGCCTGACATTTGACACCCAAGACCCCAGGACTTACACAGAGGCACAAGCTGAGGCCCTGGGGAGGAGATAGGGAACTGGGGGAGAAAAAAAAATCACAACAGGAGAGACGTTTCTCTTTCTTTTTTTTTTGTTTTTATTTTTTTTAAAGGAGCTACAAAAGAAGCTACCAAACAAATTGTAACTGTAATAGGAATTGATTCAACAGAAGAGCATTGCATCGAGCTCTGTTCCCTGCGTTGTGCAGTTCATGCTGATAAGGCTGATCTGAAGAGTTGGGAGAATAAAGGCAGGCTGAGAGGGCTTTGGAGAAGGAAGATGAGGCTTATACCCTTCTTTCTGCATACCTAAGTATTACCAACCTACCATGGTTTATTCCATTTTAACACAGTTAACCTGTGCTTGAGAACTTCCAGTTCCAACCAAGCAGACTGACTAGATCCCTGAGACTCATGGACCTCTTGGAGACCAGGATGGACCTAAGCCAGGTTGTCCAGACTAAATTTCAGCAAGCCTAGATATGAAATCAAGTGTTTGGGTTGCAATTCTGGGGGTACCTGGAGTCTAAGGGGTATGAACAGAAAAGCAGGTATGACTTGTTAAAATAGGTAAAGGTTTTGGGTTAAACCTTTTTGTCCAAGTAAGTACTTACTTGGACTGACAAGTTTTAACAGTTACAATCTTTGAAACATAGGTTTTTTGGATTTTATTATATATACCCAGAGACTTTACTTTTTTGTGAGCCCACCCCTTGTTTTTGCATCTTCTTCTATTTGCACAGTCTCCTGCCCCTCACCCCTGCTTCTAATTAATAATGACAGACAAGTCCTACGTAAACTTTATGTGCTGCTAAACTAGACGTGCCACCAGTTTCTCCTGAAAGACATCTGTGGCTCACTGTAACTTCCTTAGTCATAAAAAGGGAGAGATTTTGGGGTTTGCAGCAAGGATCTGTTGCAGATGAGTTTTGGCACAAGGAAATTCTTTGTGAGCGGAGGCAATTAAAGATGTGAGTGTAAGTGGGCAGGCAGGGACACAGCAAAGTATGTTTCCTTAACATTTAACCGCAGTGGCACATGGCTGATTTAAATTGATCTAGAAACAGATGACAAATATTCTCCCATTTATGCTAACTTTGAATTCATCTCAGAAGTATGTATCTAGCCTGTGAATTCTGCTGACACAGGAGGTCAGGTTAAACACTCTGGATGATTTTCCAGAAATGTCACTCTGCTCCTCAAGGAGAGCTTTGGTCATGGGATGGTTTATTTGAAAAAGTAGCACCCCTCTTTGGGAATTCCCCATACATTTGTTTTGATCTGTTGTGCTTTTCTTGATCTTTCACTTGGAGTATTTGCCGTTTGTAAGCCAAGTTTTCGCTGCCTGAGTTGACGTGCGTATCATGCGGTGCTGTTTCTGTTTCCTGTGTGGACGACTGAAAGGCGTAGAGATAAATGAAAAGTTTGAGTATGTCACTTCGGAAACAAATGTTCAGAGAAGCACTTCCACAGCATTTAGCAAACTTTTGCTTTCCATAAACAAAACTGCTTGCTCCAATGAACCTTCCTGGAAAAGGGTCACAAATGATGTCAATGTGAATTAGCGGCTTTTTATGTGAATGAATGTTTGCAAACATTGTTCTGCTGTCCTGCTTCAAACTAGTAATTACAGTCGCATCTCTGCATAAGGAAAACCCAGGCTTACTCTATACGACACACATTTACTGCCTGCAGGGATTAGGATGAATATTTTTCCCTCCCCCACCTACGGACCGAGCTAAGTGCTCTGCAGATTTTGAGGGTTGCCTTATTCTGAAGCATCAGGGTTGAGCCACTGCTGGAGGCATGATACCAAACTTGATGGACCAAGAGTCTGATTCAATATGGCAATTCCTCTGCTTCTTGTATTTTTCAAACTGGCTTCTGTGTGCACATGCCCATGTGGATGATTTATTGCCTACTCTGAGATATGCTCTTGCATAGAAAAGGGCAGGATCAAGCACATTTGCTGTATTTGTGTGTGTATGTGCATATGTGTCTAGAGTGAGACAGATACGAAACAGCTGATCAGTATTGTTTTCTTTCTCCACTCTGGATTTAACCCAATATCTGACCCTCTTTAAACTGGCTGCTTTTGCGTTTCCATCTTTTTTATTCATGGCTGCATACTTATCCAGGCTTTCTAGTTTTCCAGTTGGCATTCAAGGCAAAGGAAAGAGTTAGAGGAGAAGTATCTGTGCTTTAGATGTTTATTTCCTTCACAACTTTCCAGGTCCAAGGAAAATTCCACCAACACCTTTCCAGACTCTAAACCTGACACTTGAGTTTTTTTTCCTACTTCTGCACTCAAAATGAGGAATTTGCAATACTAGAAACGAGAAGTCTTAATCTATTGGGAAATCCTTTGATCCATAAAATAAAAGAGTGGTGGCTTTTTTTGTTTTGGTTTTGTTTTTTTCTCATCTGTAAGTTTTCAAAAAAGATTTAGTTTCGCTTAGCTGGAAAGACCTGAAAACAGCAGTTTGAAAATGTCACCCTGGGTGGAAATGATTATTTTTAAAGCAATGAGTGAGGTGCCATTACAACACACTGCCATCAATTTATTTTTGTGGCAAAACTTCGGATTCCCCCTTTAGAGAGCTAAAGGTAGAAGCACGTGCTGCTGGTGGTAACACACCCATTGGCAACGTCAGGATTGTTCTCCAGGCTCTTCCATCCCTCTTTCAATTACAAATTGACACAGCAGATCATCCATCCCTTGAGGCTGTTCAAGAAAGAAGGAGTGTCTCTCATATAAAGGCATAAGAAGAAACTGGAGGCTTGTTGAAGAAATCCTGGAGGACGGTCCTTTGACCTGTTACGTAGCAGTGCCTCCATACCTTTGCTTCTTGTTAATCTAATATGCTTCTGGTCTGCATTCAGTATCTTCACCTGATTCCCGCATTTTTTTGCTCTCCTTGTCTGCAGGATTATTAGGCTGCTAATGTTTATGGAGTCCTTAGCTATGTACTTTTTAAAATCTGGAGTTCTGGCAATAAGTTCGATGTGTAGATCCCTATCAAATCTCTAAATATCCACTGGAGGGTCACAAAGAGGAAGAGGCTGTCATTGTCCATGAGCATATTTAATGGTTTTCTGTCCAGGCCATGAAGAACTTGGTGAATTTTCTTTGGGTTTTTATGTCTGTTTTGAAATCAAAACTCCGGGTATAGATGTGCGAGCAGACATGAAAAGGAATGGAAGACAAGCAGTCCAGTGGACTACAACTAGCATGAGACGTACCACACACAAAGAACAGGTGAAAATAATGTATATAATGCAAATGAAATAAGGGAAAGGGAAGAAGAGTATTATGGTCTGAAGCGTGCCTGATTTTAAAGAGACTACTGTAAAAATGTTAATAAAAAGTGGTAAGAATTATCTAGCATTTAAATTCCTTAAAAGAGACACAAAAGCTCAGGCAAAACAGAAATCAAAGTATAACTTCTTGCCTTCAACAGAATACAATGAGAACCAATATGTTGTTGCGTAGTACATCATAAATATCTAGGGATAAACACTGGAGACCAAAAGAAGAAAGGATGGATCATTTTTATTTTACCTCTTTTTTGTTACCTTTTTTACTATCTCCATTATGCTCTATAAAAACAATTATTATTCTCCTCATACCACCACTATTGATGTGAAATTATTGCATCAGTGAAGACTAAGGGATCCATTTCAGAAGAGAGGCAGCCTTGTTCCAGGTGTTACAGAGACTGGTGAACGAAGAGCCCTTGCACTGGTGATGAGCACAGAGACAAGTATTTGTGAAACCAGATTGATAATTCATCTGCAAACAGACCAGTTTGACTTTCCCTCTCATGCTCGCAAAAATGTAAGAACTGCAGCTGTGTTCAGCTTCATTCAAAACATTGCATCCTTTTCCCTCACGCATGGGTGGGCACTTCATGATGCTAAATAGGACATTTTGACTGCTCATATCCGTACCTTGGGGCCTACCAGATCTGAGGGCAACGCAATGCCTGCTCATTTGACTTGCACAGCTGCAAAGCTTCCAGCACAAATGCTACTCGAACACTTCTGCACAGGGGCTGGACATGATGGCACATTGCTCAGCTGAAGAGGAAAAATAGAGAGACAACAAACTCCCAAGCCTTAGTGGAGTGAGCCACCCTCCCCGAGCCTATGAGATTAAAGCAATGGATTTTCAAGTGGTTCTTCAGAGTGACTAATTTATATGGATATCAAGGATTCAGTTGGAGAATTAAAAAAAAGTAGCTAGGGGAAAATATGATGCTCTCTAAGTCCCAGTGGTATGCCACATTCACTTTACTAGAGAGTTTATTCTTTAGTACTTTCATGGATTGACATGAGGGAGGAATTCGCATGTCAGGACAGATAAAATCTCCCTCCTGCCAAAGGAGTCTATTCAGACATGCATGTTAGTAGGTTGATAACTTATTCTGTATTGCAGAGGACTCAAAGATAGACATTTCTCCTTTTATCTCCATCTCTGCGCTCCCTGCATACTAAAGATACGGGGAAACAGCAAGATACATCTTAACTAGCCCTCTCAGAGAGGAGTGACTTTTCCTAGGCCGTGCCAAGAGATGCAAACTTCAAGGAATAAGGTGTCACACAAACTAATAGCAAATACATTAGCAATGTTTATGCGCATAATTTGACTCCTTTGTGAATTTTGTTTAAAAAAATACAAACCCCAGACTTTGTGGTTAATTTTTTTGCCAAGAAAAATGCATAGCATTGCAATACTCTTGTTTCATGTTACTCTGCTAGAGGGATGGGGAATAGGTTGAGAAAGACGGGGGACAAGTACAAGTAAAACATGTTGAAGAATCCATCTTTAACACACTTTGCAAATGCTAATGAAACCTTTGTGTTTTTCTGGGAAATAGGCCCATTCTCATTCGAAAGACTGGGGAGCTGAGTCAAATAACTTTATTCCTTGACCTGAGCTGTAGAAGTATGTTTCCTCTTCAAAATGGAATTAAAATTCAGGAATGTTTAGTCTTATGCTTAAGCTGATCATCTCCATTTCATATACTTTTGATTTTCTGGGGCAATCAAATGGCATAATTTTAGTGAAACTTGTTATGTAGGTATGATTCCTAAGGAGCTCTGTTCAGAAAGTGGGGGTGAAGATCCTCCAGAGTATAGCTCACAGCACCTCTGAACTTCCCTCTGGCAGAAGGACATTCTTCTCTCTCTCTTTCTCTTTCCATTGATGACACTGGGAGAGCAGCCTCCTTAACTGGGTACTGTGGGGCTAAACTTACGGGTATGAAATAAATCAGATATACTAGGAGTTTCTCTGAACTTTCTCTTGTCCTTCTAGCTCAGTTCCCAAAAGCGAATTCTCCTTATTTTTAAACAGCTCTTATACTTAGATTGAGATTAAAGTGGTTTAGAAAACGTTATATATAGATGTGTATACATACCTCAGATATTTGCCTAGATGTATCTTATCTAAACTTCTGCATGTATCTGAATTTCCCAGGCTTGAACCACGGTTTGTGTAAATTGGTGTTGTCTCACTGTCTTTGAGTAAGCTTATTTACGTCAGCTCTGGAATTAGTCCCCTGTATTCCAGCCAGCACTTAGCTGCAAAAGTCAAAATAACATGGGTATGTACTGTTTTCCTGTTATCTCTAGCCTCTCTAAAAACAGAAGCTATTAGAAATATTGTGAGAAAGCTGTCTTGCAAGATTTGCTCCCCACTTAAGATTTTTAGATGGATATCTGGCAAGAATGTGCAGTTATACCAATCCCAAAACTTTGGCATAGTTTCCTTTGGCTTAGTAGTCATTCACTTTGATTTGCACACCCTAGCTTTGAGCTTTGAGGTCTTGTAATTTCAGAGATCTTCAGACAGCACTTTTTTCTTTTGCTCCACCATTTTTATATATTTCCAAGCTGCCTGAAAGGAGAAATGTAACAAGAAAAAATCCTCATGAAGATTTCCTTGGCACATTTTTTTTTTCCCTCTGGGAAATGCAGCCTATACTGTGGTCCTTTCTAGAGAATGCTTTGATTCTGATAAGGTCCAATCCAACATACTTCATTTTGGAAGTAAAAAGATTTTCCCAGAGAAGACTTAGTGAAATAATGACTCAGAGGCATAGGCAGACCAAATGGACTATTTGTTTTATCTTAATTATTAATGTGGTGTTACCACTAATGTTGATTTATAATGACACGTCTTCCAATGAACTCTCCTCTATTTGTGTATCACAATGTAAGAGTGATTCTCTTTAGACTATAGAAGATGACATCTCAGCATGGATAATTATACATGAAAAGGTAAAGAAAAGGGTACAATAGGATAACATAAATGACTGATTTAAATTCAGTCATACATCATAGAAATTCCATAGGTGCTTCCCACTTTCTTTATGCAATATTTTTTCCTTTTGATGTCGACCAACAAATATGTTATTTAATGTTTTAAGAATATTTTAGACAAAGAGTTTTCAGCAAGGTGAGGTCAAAATTGTGATTTCAACTTTGAATTTATTTTTTGTATTGATCTTCCTGTGATTTACAACTGTTTCCCATCAGAAAGTTCTCTTCTGCTTTATGTCAACCCAGTTTGGGACACGGTTTCATCCTTACGGAGCGCACCTGCTTTGTGTCCCTTGTGAAGGGAGATTAGTCTCTAGCTTTGAGAATTTGTTGCCTGCTGGCTTTCTTCACCATAAAACAAACCAAAAATTTCTGTGGGTTTCTAGGTAGAATTGTTTGGAGATTTGTAAAATGATTTTGATCTTGTATCTGAGCCTCCCATTAAAGTGCTTGACTTGCCTTGACCACTGTAATTTTAGAAAGCTGACCCTTCTCTCTTGCAATTTACACAGTGTTTTTAGCCTAATGAAGAATTTCCCTCTTCTGCAGCTGGGAAGAGAACATCCATCATTTCCAGATGTGGACATATGATCCAGGAGGCAATTGAAGGTATTTTGGAATCATATGGTTTAGCTTATGGATTTGGATTGGTCAAGAGAGATTTGACTGAAATCCTTGAGAGACCGTGGCACCTCACTGACTCAAGAGGCATTTTAAAATAAAACCTGAAGTTAAATGCATTTTATAGAGAGGCTTAAAACTTCTAAAATATAAATCTAAAATATTTATACCTGGGCCGCAGTGGAACAGAAGTTACGACCTCATATGTGACTGTCTAGGATTTGTTTTTTCCTTCCACCAGCCCACCTGGAATGACTTTAGCTTTCAGCTTTACCTCAGGCTGCACCCAGGTTAGCTTCTAGTGACTTATGACTCCATCAATCTGCACAGATATGTGCTGTATTCCTTCAACGGAAGTAGTTCATCTTCTATATGACTGCATCTCCACCTCTTCCAAAGTTCAAAGAACCCAGGACAATTGCTTAGTCGAACGGGCTTCCAGTAAGTACAGAAGATGTTCTGCCTGCCTTTTTATGTGAGTCAGGACTTTCTGGTGAACTTTGATAGAGAAAAAACTTTCAGAGTAATCCATCCTCTGTTGAACTAGCAAGACGTGTGATGATGGTGACGAAATATCAGGTGAGATCGGTCAGTACATTTTAAGGAGCTTTGAACTGGAAACTGAACAATTTAGAGCTCTTTTCTGAATTCAGAGGAGCACATTTTTTATGATCCATTTCCCATGAACTAACAACTGTTCCCTATCCAGCAGACAGTTTACTTGTAGCTATTTTGACTTGCATTATTCCACTTAATGAGGATAAACAGAAGTCAGACACAGGAAAGCCACAGAATGAGTATGAATGGGAAGTGTTCCAAGTATTCAGCATTTACTAGACAAAATTGGCCAGTAACTCTTTGTGCTTTTCACTGAAGATAAAAATCCCTGAAAGATAATCATCATCATTGTTTGAACTAATATAGGACTTTTATCCCGTGATCTGAGAACACTTCCCAAACATTAACTGGATGGAGAACAGCCTTGAGATCAGATTCATATGATTCAAAATACCTGTTTTACAGACAGACCAACTCACGGGTCAGCTAGAGGTACCATGACTTCCCATGGGTCAGAGAGTCCGAAGAGTACAGAAGATTTCTATCATTTCTATGATCTCAGTGACATTGCAAATGATGCTTAGTATTGCTTATACGAGTTGCTTAAATTACTCATATTACTGTGACTTTTGACATGAATATTTTTTCTGCTTACTTGCAGCTTTTTAAAAAAATTGATTCTTTTAAAGTAATTTTTTGCATGGCTGTACCCTGGCACATTTCATTCTATAAACTGTTCATGTTTTTAATGCTCAGGATTGTTAATCAGCAGATGATAAGCAACTTAAATCACATGTTATTTTTTCTTCCTCTTCATTGGATTAGTATAAATTTTTGAGCCAGAGAAGAAAAAACATCAAACATTCAATCCATGCAAGACGACCTTTGTAGGAATATGGCCACTTCCCTGGTCAGAATATTTATTCCCCAAACCTTTATCTGAACAAAAACTACTTGCCTGTATGTTTCCATAAGGTACATAGTAAGATGGCACAAACACGGGTGAAACATGTTCTGAACTAAGATGGGTGTTCACAGATATTGGAGTTCACCCATTTTCAGTGAATGTACAATTAATAGGTGATGGTGAACGGACTTCAGTAGAGTTATGCACTGGAAACAAATCAGTGCACTCACAGCTCCTCACACTTTTTCTGTATGCTACTGTCTTCTTTAGGGTAATTTTGTTTCTTTATTTGTAGGTCCATGGTTTAAAATATTACCTAGTGTTCTCCTGCTCGTGTTCAACTAATAACAGTAAGTAGACTGTGATGTTCACACTGAAATTATTTGCCCCGACAGGCTAAATAGATCATGCCCTTCCTGAGCATTGAATCTGTATCCTACAAACAGCACCATATGGTTATTTTTTAAGCCAACTGATCAAGTGTTTAATAAAGCAGAGGCTGGGGGGATGAGGAGGAGAAATGATAAAGGCACGCATCAACATGTGGGCCAAATGCATCTAAATGTGTTTAGGTGTTACACTTGGATAATTATTGATTTATAGATACAGTGGATAGAACACTGATGTGGGGGTTAGGGTCTCCAGGTTTTCTTGATTCTGTCATATTGAACACTTCACTTTCCCCTTCTATTTTATCCACACATCTTTGGGCTAACATGCCTGCAGAGCATAACCCTGTTGATCGGGGTGTGTCCTTCCGAAAATGTATTTGCAGATTCTACGTCCCCAATTTGTATGAACCATGACCTGAATTGGGACAATCACGCTCTTTGAATTGCAGCGGCACACATGTTGACATAAAACTGGAATCATTTAATGGGGCAGGTCTCAGTGTATTAATTAGATAGCTCAAAACTACCTCTTTATTCTTTCACATAAAGTTAGATTTAAAGCAGATGATCAAAATTTATTTATGCATGCATTCAAACAAGACAATGTTGTAACTGAGAAAGCTTAAAGTTGCGTGTTTAAAAAACCCGAAACAACAACTCTATTTGGGAAATGAAGTCATCTGCAGAAAAAAATACCGACACAACAACAAAGCAGTCTTCCAGTTCCTGTGTTTTTGGGTTATAGCATGTCATCTTTAGTATTTATTTCCCTAAGAGCTTGCCTTTTTTTAACAGATGTATACTCCTTTCATTGGTGTTTATTTAAAATCCTGCCAATATATCTGAAATCAGCACATACTGAATGTTGATACACCACCTTGCCTAATTGACTTAGCTGGAAAATAAACAGTGAAAGGCTATTTTAGCAGCAAACTGGTTGATACAGCTACTCATTCCCTACCTTTATCTATATACCACACAAGCAGACAAGTACAAGTGTCTGATAGTGCGGACACAAGGTTGTTACACATTTTCTGCAGTCTTTAGCATTTTAGGGACAAACTTGGTATAGGTGTCACTGTCACTCTCAGAATCTGAAGAATAAAATTTTTTATCTCTGTTGTCCTAAAACCTTGCTAACACCGTAAGATGTCATCAGGACAATGAAAGCTTATTAAAAGTTAGTATTTTAAAAACAATAGGTTCCTCAATACTCACGGTAAATAAGGATTATAAGGCTATTCACGCAATGTGAATAATTTGCTGCTAATAATATTGACACTCAAGCTGTCTGCAAAATGTCTCTGTTAGCAGGAAACAATCACACTGGGAGGTGTTGGGAAGATTTTGCAGTAGAGTGGCAGAATGAAGCAATTAAAAACTGTTTGGAAAATGTATTTGAAGTTTGAAAAAATTATTTTTCTGCCTTTTGAATACGGAATATTGGAAAGTAAATAATAATGTGTTATTACAGAGAAAAATAATTTTCTGCTAGTTTTACTTCTTTCTCTTTAAAAACAAAAATATGAGTTTCTTTACCAAAAGAGACTCAACTTGGAATATATTGGTAAAAAAGGCAGAGAAATAAAATGGTCCCATTAAAAAAAAGTGAATTTTTGATCATGCAGTGGTACTGATCACTAAACTGTGACATGAGGAAACTGGATGCAGTTTGTGAGGAAGAACTAAGGAGGAAGGGCTTGAGCAGAACGGCATAAAGGGGTCTTAGTGAAATTGATAATTCAGTTTCATGCAGGATATGCTCTTTTCACACAAATCTTAGTTCTGACATGATCTTTTGTTCAGCTTTTCACCAAATAAAAGAATTATTCCTGGGAAAATATTTAGCAGAAAAAAATGACCCTTTTCAATTGAAATGGGTTAGGAACTGATACATCTTTTTGAATGAATACTTTGGAGGGGGTTGCATTAAAGATTTTCCATCACATATTTCAGAAGTTAATATTTATTTTTGTTAATTTAGCACAAAGGTTACTCCTCTGAAGCTGTTTTGGAGCTCTTATCCATCATACTGGGGTATTAAATGACTAATTAAATTTTTGCCACTGATATAAAAGTGTTTTAGTGTATTTATGCTACACATGTCCTTTATTAGAATAGGATTTTTATACCATATAATTAAAAAAGAATATAAAAATAATACAATGACAAAATATGGATTTTTCATATGTCTGTGGTCAGGAGGAATTTTTAACATTAAAAGAGTAAATCAAAAATAGAACGCAGTAAAGAAGAGCCATTGGGTAAGACTTGATATGAAAGAGCTTGATTATGTTAGAACATTTAGTGTATTTAAGCAAAAAAATGTTAGTTTTCTACGTGTTATTGACTATGGCTCAGATTCCTACTGCAAGAATTTTCTTTTGCTTTTATTTTTTATTAATTTTCCCTGAAAAAAAAAAAAAATTTTAAACTAGTCACTAGGTGTACAGACAATCTAGTTTGGGGTTTTTTTTAAATAATTCTCCAGTCTGGCATATTCTGTAATTGCTTACTATCCACTTGCTCACAGATACCTTTCCTGCCACACTCTTACCACAATGAATTATGAGATTTTTAATTATCACTCAATTTAGATAGTCTGAGAGAACATGCATTGCCAGACAAAATAAAATCCATGTCCTAGAGAGTCAATTCTAAGTCATACTGATATTAGCTACTCAAACAGTTACACTTGTGTGCATTTCATACCTGTTAAATAAAAAAGGAAGAATCAGAGGAAAAGGAAGAATTTTGTACTCGCAATATCAGCTTTCTAAAGCTAAGAATTGAGACAGAACAGTCAAGGCTCAAAAGGCTATCCTAATTGTGAGCCAAAAGGCAGGAAACTTGGACTGAGCTAACAAGAGGAATAGAAAGCTTTGCTAAACAGAATGACAGTCCTGAACAACTTAAATTTACGATCATCACATGAGTAAATTTCCCATCGATTTTGAGCTGAAATAGTTCAGAGCTGGCGGCTTCAGAGGTACCTCCTCCGAGCTGAATGGTGGCTCTGAAGATGTACCTGTGTTTGAAACTTCCTTCGAACACATGTGCATGTTGCGGCCAGATAGGAGAAAATTGGATCGCATCAGGAAATGACCAGTGCAAGAGGAGGTTACGAGTTTATTAACCTGATGAATAAAAAAGTAAATATTTGGTGTAAAACCTGTCAGAGATTGCACTTGTAAAACTTCTATTTCAGCTATTTCCTCTTATAGCTGTCAAAATATGTCTGGGATAAGTTAATACAACATTACAAATTTCAGAAGATTTTGCTCTAACCTGAAGTTCAATAATATTTTTCCAGTAAATTTTTTCCTTCCTTACCAACTTGTCTTGTCAACAGTCTACCTTTTTGTCTGCAGGCTGGCTTCTCAACTGTTTATTTCCATAGCTATAATCTTTGATCCGTGTTTTCAAAAAGCTCAAAATGCTTAAAATCAATTCTCAAAACAATGGCAACCTGATGGGCTGGATGCCACACGGATAATTACTGATGGACTTAAGGAACGAGTTTTGCTCATGGGCTGGAGTGTCACTGTCATCTCTGCAGCCTGTCTCCGCTGTTTAATAACATTTCTGGAGAAGTCTAGAGAGACAATTGTGGCCCTGAATCAAATTTCATCCGAGGGAGGCAATAGGTAGAAAAGTAGAGTGAAGGAGCACCAAAGAACAGTTGCTGCCCACCTTTGCTACCCTCATATGAGCCAGATAATAACATTTTACTAGGAAAATTGAAGATATTGGACAATCTTTGCCTGCAAAATTTTCAGCACTGAGGAAATAAAATAAAATAGCTGGAGAAGATTTTTTTATTTAAAACCAAGTACACCATATTAAAAGGTTCTGTAGTCTCTCCCTTTTCCTCACTAACTCTTTGCCCTCTAAATCGAGAAGGATTTATCTCATACATTTCAAAAAAGTCACCTTTCTGTAACCTACAGTTCATTCAATCAAGGCTTAGCGTAAATAATCAGTATGGAAAACACCAATCAGCTTTGAAGAGCCCCTGGATTTGGGAGGAATACACTGCTCATGTCTGTGGAACTCCCCTGGGAAGAAAAGAAAGGAGAATGTGTCTTGATTTACACTGCCCTATTTCTCAGCGCTGCCAGCTTCTCTGCTCTGTCCACTTCACTACCGTCAGATGCTGTGAGACAAGCATATGGTGTTTACTTCTCTGACTGACATCTCTCTGGTTTTCCTCACTCCTCGAGAGAATCCTCTCTTGCCAAGTCAATTTGCAAGGGCTTGGATGTAGCCATGGCCCTCTGGTCGGGATCCAAACTATTCCTCGTTTTCCCTTGGCAAATGTCAGTAGAGGACAATCTCCCTCCTCCCTACAAAACCAGTGTATCACGGAGGGAAACTCAAATTCAAAGAACAGCCTGACCCTGTGTGTTCTTCTGCACCTCATTCATTTGAGGCCGTAGGAAGATGCCACTCGCAGAGTGCGGCACCTCCCTGTGCTGTCCCTGTGAGTGTGGAGCTGGGGGCTGGAAGGAAGCGGAGCAGCCTGGGTCCCAGGTGAGGGGCTGCGAGTAAAGCCTTGCCAAAGGGCTGTGGACAGTCACTGGCACTGCTGCTGCAGCTTATGAAGACTGAAATGAAGAAGAGTTGCCAAGCAATGAATTTGCGTTTGCTGTAGGTTGTGAAGCTTAAGTGGAGCTTGGCTTGGGAGTGGTTTTAATATCCCAGGATGTCCCCCTCCCCACTTAGAGACACAAGCTGGACATGTTTTGGGATGAAAATTAAAACAAAAAGAACTCCGGCCTCTTTTAAGATTGACTTTTGTGCTTTATTCCTTTTCTTTTCCTCCTTCTGCCTCCTCCCTCCCTCCCTCCAACACTTTGATCTGGTGGCAATGGCATCTTTATCACTCTTATCAGGTCCCCAGTTCTGGGCTATCCTTTTGAAGTGTGATTTCCTGCGTCTAGTGGTCAAGAAAGGATACTGGGCACTGCAGGTTTCCTGTCGCTTTTACTCTGTATCTACAAGTTTGCTTCGCTTTCCTTCCTGTTTTTCTGTTTCAGTTGTTTGTGCTTCCCTTTGCTGTCTAAACCTGCTTGCTCCCTCAGACAGGTTCTCCCCCACCCGTAGATAGTTATCACTCATCTATTTTTCTTTTCCAATACCTCAAAGTGATCTTTCCCTTTTCTCTGCTGTGCCTCATCCTTTCTATCCTTCCTTCCTTCTTCTTTCATCTGTTTCTTAAGCTTTTTTTCCCCAGCTCTTTAGTTTTGACTCACGTTTTCTGGTCTCTCTAAGATGTTCTTTAGACTTGTCGTAGACCCTTGACTGAACTCAAGAAAAGCCTGAAAGTGAGCCAGATGATCCTTTGGGATTTTGTCCAAAGCATACTGGAGTCAAAAGCAACATTAATCGACTCTATGGGATTTTGGGCAAACTCCCTGTTCTTGCATCTCCTAAACATTTGCTAGTCTTTCTAGCTCTCTTCTGACGGCAGTTTGCAATCTTTGATGTGTTATTAGTTTGAAGGAAGATCTTCATAGAAAGTTTTTTTTTTTTATTTAGAGAAAGAAGGCTCTGAAGAGATATTTGGCTTTCACAACCAGTAAATGCAATTCCATAACTCACTACAGGCTCCAAATCTGTGTTGGGATTTTCCAAATCTATGATGTATGAAATAATTCAGATGGTAAAACATTATTCAGGGGCTTCCCAATTATTCCCACAATACCTGTTTGGGAGGCTGAATAGCTCTAAGGCTGTTTTCTGTGCTTTTAAACAGGGTTTTACTTTCCATGCGGAGGTGTCAGATCAGTTAAGAAAACCCACAGCCGTGAGTTCAGGCTTTCTCATGCACCAGCGCTATCTGAGTGCATCCAGACACAGGAGGAGTGAGGAAAACTTAATTTCAGCCACAATGCTGATATTTGGCAAACGAGTGGTTTTACGGTGCTTCATGCAGCTCTGTGATTTATTTATTTATTTATTCTTACAGATCCAGCACAGTGACTTAATGGGCGAGCTGGGCTATTGCATTAACTTCTCTATCCAGCTGGGCACAGATTTGCATCCTGCTGCCACTGGGCAGGGTAGGATCTAAGCTTGCTTGCTGGGTACGGTGTAGCTCTCATACCCAGCTGAGCCACAGCTTACCAGGGGATACTTCCCCTCTTGGAGGTACAAATGGCAGCTGCTTTAGGCAATAGGAGATGGCCTTGGCATATCCCTGCTCTGTCAGGGAACATACTGTACTTCAGTCTCGCCAGATGCTCATGGTGTGTTATCATCCCGTTTTCACTCTAGGAATCATCGGCTGAAAAAGCACTAGTAAGGCTGGGGGTGAAGTGGATACATATTTTATAACATGAGATACTGCAGCCTTTAAAATCTGATCTGAACCAACATCTTCCCATTCTAAGAAGACTTTCTTCCAAACTTTTCTGTGTTATTTTATTCCAATAAACTGATATGCATAATACCTTGAATATATCAAGTCTTTGCTTCTCCCTGTCTTTGGAAAGAAAAAAAAAAATAAGAGGGAATAATTCTGGAAAGATTTTTTTTCCCTGCTTCATTTAATTATTATTAAACTACAACAAAAGAAGTGCAAGAACAAGAAGGAAAAAGATGAAGAAAATCAGAAAAAAGGAACAAATAAAATGGAATCAAAACTTCCAATTTCAGCCTTAATTTCTTCCCTCCTTTCACAGTTAGTAGAGCCTATGAAGAGTTATTCTTTAAGATAACACAGTCAGCATGGAGGAAAGCTGAAAGACTCCCTCTCTTTTAAATAGGAAGGTGGATTGCTGCCTGCTAAGGGTGTTTTCAGGCAGTGAGTCTGTTCTGTTGTGGTTGTAGCTGTGTAGCAGCGCAAGACAAAAGGGGACATTGCAGCTTTCGAGCTTTCAGGACTGGGGGCTGAGGAGGAAAGGAGGGAAGAGCATGATTGATGGAGTTCTGGTTGGCTTATAAAGGGCAGCCGGGAGTGCAGGGAAATAATCAGGGAAAAGGGCGTCCCGTACTGGCTCTCTCAGAGGGGAGAAATGAATCCTGCACCTCTGCATTATTAAGTTGTCAGGCGGGCTGATGATGAAAATCTGAAGGTCAGGCATAACAAGAAGCACCTTATGGGGGGATCATGACCTTTCTGGAAGTGCTACACTCATGTTTATCTGCACCTAACCCTTATCCACAATTCTTCATTTGATAAGAACATTGGGAGAAGGGATAGGGAAGGGGGAGGAAGAGGGAAGTCCTCATCATATGTATAAGCAGTGTGTGAAATTAGGCTTCCTGTGAAACTGATTGTGGATGCTCAATTCACAGTGAAAGATAATAAACCAAAAGGACACACGAGGGATGCAGGCAGAAATTGTTCACTACAGTGGAACTCAATAAAGGGAACAAGAGCTCTCCTAAATGACAAATTTGGTACAGCGGTGCTAAAATCAGGATTC
The DNA here is from genome assembly GCF_030867145.1 of Opisthocomus hoazin. NCBI lineage: Eukaryota > Metazoa > Chordata > Aves > Opisthocomiformes > Opisthocomidae > Opisthocomus > Opisthocomus hoazin. Next base: position 26,986,719 of record NC_134423.1, on the reverse strand, counting down.
TCCCTGGCACCACTGCAGCAATTTACTCTCAGCTCTACCACTTTTTATTTACTTTGGAAGTCCTAATAATGTTAGAGAGTGGCTTTTTCATCTATTTATTTATTTATTTCTCCCCAGCAATGTTTATTCTTTAACTGCTTACTTTAAACCAAAGAGTCAAGGTGAAGGGCAATGAAATGTGAGATTCCAATTGATTTTTCCTCTTTAGTTTCCATATCAGAAATGAGTATAAATATAAATATATTCCAGGGTTAGACGCCTGTCTTCTGCGTGCCTTATTGACTGCTTTAATAAATGTCATGACCCCTTCTGTACGCGTGTGCACACACGAACCCACACATGCTTGCAATCAAGTAGGTAGAGGCATTGCTTGGATATAAATGCAGTAATGATGGCAATCACACGGAAAATACTCCAAACGTAAATCTGCTCTTAGAACGTGCTAATAAGCTTTTTGTTTTATCCCAATTTACAGCATCTTGATTTTACTTTTCAGACTCACAAAGTATTTAAAGCATGACAAACTACACTTGTGGAAAAGTGAAGTCAAACAAGACTTCATAATTATTGCAATATATTCACTTTTCACGCATAATCCTTTAAATTAGCAATACAATATATCACCTCTACAGCCACTAGAGGCTAATGCACCTCTATTGAAAGCTATGTTAAGGAAAATTATGTCCTATCTTGAAAAGGCACATAACCTTCCAAAATATTAAATGACAGTAGGTTCCGATCCTGTAATTCTTGCATACTCAAGTAGCCTCATTAGCCTTGATATTCTTACATCAATGGACAATAACGTATTAACTTTAATAGATTTACTAATATACACTGATGTGAGATCAGAATCAGTACCTTTGGGACATCTTATTTAAGCATTACCAGACCAGCAGGAAAAGAAATATAATATACAAACTAATGAATACTTTTATTAGATGAATAGTATGATACTGGAATCCATCAACTGCCTTTAAAATGACTCTTTAATGAAGAGGTGACACTGAAAAATACTATATTGTCGATACAGCACATAATGAACCTTCTGTATCACATAAAAATGAAAGAAAGGTTTTCTTTTTCTATTGTTTAAGTGATCCAATTTATCTAATTTTACTCTTCTGGCCTTCTATGTGCTTCCTATCACTGTGGTTTGCAGACCACTTTTGGTATCCTGTTAAAAAACAACTAATAATGCCTCTGTATTGTGTAGTGATTTTCATCTTCAAATCTGGTATTGATCCATGGTAGAGGCTGATACAACTTATTACTGAGGAAACTAGGAGACAAGAAACCAAGAGACCTGTCCAGAGTCACTGAGAAGAGTAGTGATAGACCCTAGGTCACCTGGAATCAAATCTGGTAGCCTCATCATTTTTAACATTATCTATAGGTAAAACAACACTGTTTTGAAAGGGTGGAGCTAATCATGATTTGGGTTTTAATATAAGTTTTGGGACAGATTTGGTGGTGTAGGGTCATATCCCCTTGCAGAAGTCAGTGGAAATCCTCGTGAGCAAACTGCTATTTAGAGTGAACAGGGGCTGCAGAAGGCAGGTTGCATCTGAGCTCCATTGCAAATCCCTTTTGACTAGCAGTATTTGAAGTAGGTTTTGAGTGTGAAAGCCCATGGAGGTGTAAAAATACTTTGAAGGTCATTGTGTAGGGAAATCTGCCTTCAAGGAACAAAGTCTATGAACCACTCCAGTTTTTCTACACAATGGCAAATCTCTCAGCATTTCAAGGGAAATGGGAATCACTAGGAGACTGGCCATTTCCAAAACTTGGCCTTCATAACCAAGCCTCTACGTCCACTGTGATGTGATCATGAGGGGAAGACAAATTTATCTCAGCTCATGTGTATTCATTCAATAGTGTACTTGTTTTATTTGTATAATATGAGCCTCCCAAAACATTGCTTGGAAGCCAAATATGACAAACTGTGTAGAAATTTCATAGCTTTGTTCTTTGTAGCTTCCTCACATAGTTTAATTCACTCATTTCTCTGGTGGGGCTCCAGTTTAAGTCCCTTTTTGCTAACCAGCCTCCACTTCCATGAACATATGCATCTGTGAGACTTGTGAGAGATTTTATTATTTTTCTCGACTTTTTTCCTCCTCCTCCTGTCATCAAAATTGAAACTGGCTGATAGATGAGACAGAGAGACATGATCTCATAACATGGTTTGTTAGAAATGGAAGCTAACAGATAATCTGTGTAAAACTGTTGGCCAAATCAGATTTTCTTACAGTTTTCAGAACGGCCTTCTTTTATACATTTATATGACATTCTTGTTATTGCTTACCTTAAAATATCATGCTAGATATTACTAAAAATCAGCTGTTGGTTTTATTTTTTTTCTTCTGTGTTACTAGAATACATTGTAATGTCGATACTACTTAAGAAGGGTTTGACTGTCAAGTATCCATAGTGGCAGCATCTTATGAAAAAATTTGGAGCCAATAATGCAGGGTAAGATACTGATGTTAGAAAAACCTACAACCAACCGATCCCGAACACAAAGGGGTTTATTTTATGCACTGCAGAGGACAAAAGTAATGGAAAAGAAAGGCTACTTAATAGTTGCTAGTCAGATGTGGTAAGTCCAGTGGTAGATCTTAAACCTAATGAGTCTGAGCTAAGGAATAAAGAAGCCTTTTTCTTCACAGGATCCAGAAGAATGAGTGATGATTTCCAATTGAACTCTTTTAAAATTAGATCTGGCTAGAACTCAGTGGGAAAGTTTGCCTCACATAATGGATCATTTCTAGCCCAAATGCGGCTTTTGTTGAGGTCAATGAAAATATTTTCATTGAATTCAACAGATTTTGATTCAGGTGTCTATCTACTAAGCTGTATAAAGTTCTGGAAAATCAAGGAATGGGCATTTATGTGGTTATATGTAGTGGCTTTGAAGGTCTTTTAGGGATCACAAAAATGAGTTCAATTTTTTGTTCAAACCTGAGCTTTTATAGCCTCTTTGTCAATAACATGGAATGAAACTTATTATACTGCCCAAAAAAATACTAGATAGGTTTAAAAATAGCTCCTGAGAATGGCGTGCCACCTACCATTTCCACTGCTGTTTTTCAGCTGCACAAAAAATTACTATACTGATTTAATCATGACTATTTTTACTCTTCATTTACAAAACCTGCATTTTAAAGTGTCATAATCCCCTAAACTCAACACAAATCTCAGAGGGCTGAAAGCTGGCATGGGAGATGCCAATCCAGGTGTGGTGCTCTCTTCAAAGCACAATAGAAGTCATGGCAGAGTTACAGTGTGGCAGATGCACACACATCACTTGGCCAAGCTGCAGCTAAAAATGGCTTAATATGAAAACACAACAGTTTACAAGCAGGCAGTTAATCCTTCATATGGGCCAGGTGCCTGTTGTGAATAAGAAGGAACAAACCTGATGGAAGAGACTTTTTTTTCCCCATCCATTTCTTTCACAAAACAAATAAAGAAAAAACTGTCGGTTGTTTGCTTCCTCTTCTCACTTCTTAAATCTCTTCATCCTTAGTCTTGCCAGTCCATTTCTTCTCTCTCACAATGTCTTCTCTTGTTGATGGCATTTCCACCCATGTGGTTGCTTCTAGTTCAACTTTTCAAGCAGTCAGCAACTGCTGTTTGTGTTCTGCTGCTCATTACAGAGGTTTCTTATACACTGTGTTCTCAGTCTTGGAAACCTGTGGCCTCGATTTTCTTTTCAGTAGTTTTTCCTCAGTCAACAAACTGTATAAACCCATTCAAACTGAAAATACTATTGCTATTTGTGCATGGGGTGAAATTCTACACATTTCTGCCAGGAAAGTGAACATCAAAAAGGGCAAGAATATTTAAGGAAAAAATGCCCTAGACTGTGTTGTCTTTTGAGTTTTCATGATACACAATCTCTATTATGCACTTCAGTATGGAAGAAGTTTCTTATTATGGACCTTTTATTCTCTGTTAGCTAGAGAAAAATTTAGACAGCTTACCTTTTTTTTTTTGTATATCTGCTATACACACATAAGCGAGGGTGACCACAAGTTGTGAATTAATACAAGATATGTAGTTAATCTAGACACCTGTACATCGGGTCAATGATCAGCATTTGCTCTTTAGGCAGTAGCTGCAAACCTTGGAAAACGGATTGGTTATTTCACCATGCCATTCTCTTCCAGCATGTGCAATAAGGACAACTCCCATAAGGAAAACCAACAGGAAGTATTCTACTGGAGGCAACTTTCATTTAGGTGACAAGTATCCTGGAAAACACGATCTGCATATGGGGTGTGCCTGGGACAATTTAAGATATTTCAGGGAATAGTTTAGGACTTGGTGTGATAATGACTTTTGGGTTCCAGGAATCTGAAATTGTTTCAATGGAAAAGTTTTATTAAATTGGAAGCACCTTGCTATAGGGACCAATCCTGACATTTTGGGAAGGCACACATGGATAGAATTAGAACACTTAGTTGAACAGAATTCTAACAAAAGGGATTAATCTTACATCCCTAATGGGGAGCCTTCACCTGGATTTACCAATCCATTTGGCAGTGAGACACAGAAATCCTATGTCAATTTTCTGAATAACTGTAACTGCTATCCTTTCTTCCTAAATGGACGACAATATTAATTGTGTAATTTTTTTCCTTGTGCGATTTCTGAGATGAGAATTTACTCATAGCTACAGCTCCAGTTAGTGGCAGTGCTGGGATTAGAATTTGATGCCAGTGTCATACTGAGAGTGATATAAATACCAAAGAGAGGGAATTTGGATTAGATATAAGTAAACATAAACAGATACTATAGCAAAAACTATTCCAAAATCACACCCACTCCTTCAGAGCTTACTCATTAGAAACCTGTCTGACTTTAGCTTCTGCAGTGGAAATGAACACTGGAAGTTGTACAGCATTGTCTCATGAAAGAAAATTAGTTGCTGGCCATCCTTAAAAGAATGGAATAGTTTAAGCAGCAGTTTCATTATAGTGCTTTCACTGGGCATTATTTTTACTATGGAAAGTCCTTTAAAATTAATGGGAATTGATTTCCGTGGCCTTTGACATATTACTGAAAATAATACGGCAAAATACAACTTTTTCCCTCTTACCGCTACGTAAAGGCTTTAACTGGGAAAGCAGTTTACAATGGTGCCCCCATGTAAGGCTTTAGTCAAAAGATTTTACGCTTGATAACATCTGAGCCATAGGAGCTGTATGTGGGGTTTAGCATCTTAGCAGCTGCAATTCTTAATCCTGATTCCGTTGCCTCCATATTAAAAGCTCCACGGTCACAGGACACCAGCTTTGGCCGTACTACATTGTCATTCATTCCTGCCCCCCATACGCGTGCCTGACTATATAGGAAAATGAGTTTACAACCGAGTACGCCTATGGGACTCCCGGAGGGATACAATGTGAGAGCCTTTACTAGTGGTCGATGGTCCTCAAAAGGTTTGAAAGTTTGGTAAGTACATCCTTAACCAAACTCTTTTGACCTTTATTCAGATTTGTTTTTGGAGAAGGGCAAAGGGTTGGGCCAATTCTTGTTAGCCCAACTGGCTTGTCCATCTGTAGGCTGCAATTAATCACTAAATCGCTGCCATACTTTGTTTTGGAGGCTGGATCCCAATACAGCAGGGCACTATACTTAACTTTAAGCACAAGAGTAATTCTTTAAAGTCAAAGGGATTACTCATGTGCTTAAAGTCAGCTGTATCTTTAAGTAGTTTGCTAGATCAGGCCTTGAGGAGTTAGGGAGTATTTAAGTTTATTGCAGAGCAGCGCCACGTTCCTCAGTTTGCCTCGGCATCACTTTGGTTCTCCTCTTTGCCTGGGAATTTTGTTTACAGCAGCAGTGCAAAGAGGGACAGTAGGGTATAGTTTGGAGGGCTTCAACTGCTCCCAAAGTGGGGGACTGAGGAGCCGGTTTTCAGTATTGTGGACTTCTGCAAAAAGAAGTAGGTTCCGAATCTGGCCACTTCCAAAATTAGGGAAGTTTCCTATTTATGTTACTTGTGTTTCATCTGGATTCAGAAAGTGAGTACCTTATGTTAGGTCATGCATTTTTTTCTTAATGTGAAGTTGCTTTGTCATATCAAAAAATACAAAGATCAGTATCCAAGAAAACCAGCAGAAATCACTGTGTTTGGATCTTTTCCAGTAACTGATCATGTTTCTTCAAGCCTAATTCTCAATTTGCTTGAATAGGTAGCGATAGCAGTTTTACACCCTTTGAGGATTTGTCTCAGGCCTTGCAAATATGCTTTTTGTATAGTAAAATGCAGAGGGCAGTGAACTGAACTACTCCCACACGCTGAAAACTCACAAGACAATTTGTAATACTAATTTAAAAAAAAAGAAATACTATCTTTTATAATGAAACTAAGACTTTCTGAGTATACGTCAAGGGTTTTATTACTGCTTCAACATAATAAAGTAATTGTGTAATTAGTAATACATTTGTCAGTCCTTTACTGAGGAAAAAGTAAAACATGTACCGCTTTTGTGTAAATCCTGACAGTGGTGATTTTTTTCCCGAGAATTATACCATTATATCATAAAAGTGTCAAGGCACGAGTTTACTATTCCTACTAATATTCTAAAATATTCTCCTAGGCTGACATCTCTGTCAATTAAAATTAAACAAAATTGCATTCTGCCATATACACTTCAAATAGGAAGCTTTCAAGTTTATGGCTGTTCTTTGAATTGATTTTTAAGATGGCATCTGTAAAACTTGGCTAGTACAAGATGAGGTAGGATGTAGTTAAGGTTCAGTCAATTTTAAAAATGTTTTAAAGATCGTAAATTGACAACTGCAATAGTCTGAACATCCTTGGGATTTTGGGCTGTCAAATATAAATCCAGGGGTTTTAAAAAACTGTACTCTTTCAAAGTGAAAATTTTACGAAAACATGTTCTTCCTCCCCGCCCCCCTTTGATATTTTTGCAATAAGTTACACAAACAAGAAGGCTTCTAGTGTTGTTTCCAGTTGCTTGGTCTCGCGGGATTTGGAATTCTTCTTCTCCTGGTGTTTCCCACAGAAATAGAGTGAGAACGTGCTTTCTCACGGGACTGTATTTCTCATGGAAAATAATAGGGTTGCCGGCAGCAAACGTTTTCTGCAGTGATACCCTGCCAATAAAGTCTTCAGGGAAATTATTGCCCTCAATAAGATGAAGACTAGTAAATTGGAACCCCCATCCTTACTCCACAAAGATATGTCTTTAGGAAGCTTTCTCCTTCTATTATTCCCTGGAAACCCTGACCCCAAGAAAATGCTGTAGACAGTAATGCTTGGTTTACACTTAATTTTGTTCCCCAGAATAAAGATGTCAGTTAGTGTGTAAAAATGAAAAAAAAGAACAATCCCCACTCCATACACCCCGACCAACATGTTTATGCCAGCAAAAGCCCTGGTATAGGCAGTTATGCTGAGAAAAGTTAATTTACATCATGGCTTTATTTTGTTCAAGGAACTGAATTGTTTTTTGCTGTTAAAAATTGTGTCCTCTAAGAGGGAGGTTTCTGACACAGCAAACCCTTGAGGTGTAAACTTGTCGAAGATGTGTTGAATACATTCTAGTATCTGGAAGCCAAGAGAAATTTGTCACATTAGGTTTTATTATTATTCTGAGAAGCAGAAAAGCCCGGCTTTGCTATGACTCCAATTCCATCACAACTCGTAGTACTGCAGATTAAAAAATGAACTGTCTTCATTTAATGCACACGTTTTTGGAACATGATCTAGCCAAAGGGAATTCAAAGTCAACAACCGTGCTTTCCACTGTTAGAAATGCAACAGGTCTCTGTGTTTCGAGTGACTAGGAAAATCTGATCATTCTTAGAGAAATATTTTCTGAGGAAGGAAAAAAAAAAGAATAAAAAAGCAAAACTTCCCCCATGGAAATGTGCACTGAAAGAAATGCAGGTGTTAGCCACGCAGGAGTTCATGTCAAGAGAAATATTTCCCCAGGGTCCCATGAGAGGAAAGGGGGAAGGGGGGGACTCTGGGGTGCCTGACCCAGGGAGTAGGGAAAAAAAGCAGAGGCTGATGACAGAAAGACCTTAATTCATGCACCATGTGCTTGAGTGATGTGTTTACTTTCAACCTTCAAGTCAAATTCAAGCAGCAGCCAAAAACCACAGGTCAACACATTTTTAGTACAAAGTGAAAGTAGGGTCATTGGCACCCTCCGTGCTCCACCAATTTCTGAAACAACATTAAATCTGTATTAATAATCACTTTTAGTTAACCATGTCAAAGGAGATGGTAATTATGGGTAAGTAGGAAGGCTGGGATGAAACCTAGTAATTGCTGCTGAAGGGAGTAACTTAAGCACAATTAGTTGGAAGGGTTGTTTTTAATCTTGAAGGAAACTTTAAAGCAAGTTCTGTTCTGGTTTAAGTCACTTGTTAGCTTGGAATATGCTGGAAAAGTAGGAGTCTGAAAAATCAGAATCTAACAAAAATCTAACTAAACAAAGAAATTTATTTTTTTACACTACTATTACCATAATTATGCCTTCTGGTAGTATTTCAGGTGTTGTAAAGCAATATGCATCTATTGAAGTTCAGTGGATGTACACTAGCTTACCCTGGCTGAGAACATGGCTCACTCAAGGTAGAAAGAGCCCATAGTTTTATAGAGGCAAAGTGAAGGAAACGGTTTCGCTCCAAGAAGGTAATGTTGTTATTAGCAGAATCTGGCCCTCATCATTAGTCTGTTCCACCAGGGTGGGAGGTTGGCAGATATGGAAAAAATCTCAAGGGCAAACTGCTGGGGTGATGTAGTATACATCAGAGAAGATACTGTTTTACCATGGCTTGTAGAAGCATAGAATCATTAAGGTTGGAGAAGACCTCTAAGACCGTCAAGTCCAATCGTATATCCAACACCACCATGCCTACTAAACCATTTCCTGAAGTGTCACACCTACATGTTTTTTTTAACACCTCCAGCAATGCTGACTCCACCACTTCCCTGGCAGCCTGTTCCAATGCTTGACCAATGCTTGTAAATCAGCCTAAATGCTTTCTCTAGCCCTGTTACCTTGCTGGCTTCGGGGTCCTTGAGGCATCTCGCGCATTTGCCTAAGAGACGTGGCAGCAATGCTAATAGCATCTCATCTAGGAGCAGATTTGGCTCTTTTCAGGTGTTCAGGGCAAGAAGAGACTTTCAAGGCTGACTTCCCCTGTGGACTGGAAAATCCTGAGAAGGCACTAAGCCTAAGCAGTCTGAATGAACCCCCTTCTTCAAGCAGCCAGTGTCCGCTGCAGAGGAGGGTGACTGCGCTCTTAGTCCATTCTGGGGCAGATTGGGGTTAGTTAGTCAATAACCACATAGAATTAGAGCGTCAGGTTTATGCCACGTCCTGATTACTGACACCCATCATAGCAAGTTTTGTTTTAAGATTTTTTAATTTAAAAAAATAAAGTAATAATATTGCAACAGTGAACTGGTAAATAAATATATTTTCTCAGTAACTCCAGTACAGCCAAAATGGACCAATGCTTAAAGAAAACAGCTATGCAAAGGTGTTTTTTTTTTTTTGTCTCACCTTTTCACATTTGTGCGAAGGTCTTATTTTAGTTTTATTTCTGTTGGCTCAGCCATCTGTGCATTTTATTGCCTGTTCTAAGGAACTTTGCAATGTTTTTGTGAAGAGCAGTAGAAAAGCACTGAGGAAAAAATTGAGTAGATATAAAGCCTTAGAGAAGAGAAGTGACACAACAGGCAATTTCCCCATTTGCTCCTCCAGACACTGAGCTGAGCTGGGGAAATTACTTTAAGTACATAAGGTGACACAATTACTACAGTTGGGTCTTTGTTTAATTTTCCAACAGACAGTCCAGTACACTGAATTCAAAGGTGATTGGTTATGGGCTCTCCAGCCCTTCACCTCTAGGTTATCGGGGTCATTACCATCCCAGGTTGTAGCTCTGCGCTCTATCCTTTGTGAACAATCTATCTGAGCAATTTTTACCTTTATTCTGTTTGTGACTTCTCTATTGACAAGTTTTAGTTTTTACAAATATGTTCACAATTCAAAACAATTCGGCATGTGGTTTATGTTGTCCAATTTCAGCTAGTGGACTAATCACAGACTATTCACCATGACTATTGCTTTGAGTATTTCCAATTCATGATGCCTGATTAAGATGCATAGCTACTTTTCTCTGTCTTCATTGGATGACACCCGTACTGCAAAGAGCTTTCAACTGACCTTCTAACCCTTTTGGTGAAAATACATGTGCACGAGCGCCCACAAGGCTCTCCTGCAGCTTTTTTCTGTGGACAAAATGTCATGCAGACAAGTGTTAGTGAAAAACGCCTGACAAAGAACAGAAATAATATCAAAAGAGATGTATGAAATTTCTGAAATGCTATTTTTGAACCATTTCCCTAGATCTTGAAGTGAGCAAAAAACCATTGTGTGAAAACTTCCCATGTGAAATAAATGAATAGGTTCCCTCCATTTCTTAGTGAACTTTGCAAATACAGTTGCAGCATCCAGCAGTAACTGAATAACTTTGAAGCAGTCTCCACAGCAAAGTCACAGGATACTTGGCATTCAGTGATGCCCTGGCCATATTACTCCTGGGTGTAGTATGGGCATAACTAGCTGGTCATATATTAAGGCTCCAGCACTGTCATTTCAGGTGGAGTACTTTTACTAAGGACGTCAATCCCTACATCTATTAACCTTTAACCAATTAATTTCACTTTAATTATTTTTTTTAATTAAAAAAAGACACACCCAAAATCAGTATTGCCCAGAGATAAGAAATGACCAAGCCTCATCTTCTGGTTCTAGTGCCAAAGAGAGAACAGGGATGCAGTCCAGGGCAAAAAATTGGCTCATTTAATTACACCTGCACAGTTTTTCAACAGTATGCCTTGGTGAGAGGGGCTTTTAAGAGTAAAATGCTTTGAAATAAAGCTATTAAATGCATACAGAGACATTGATCGATACACTTGGGGTGGGGGGGGGGGAAGGAGGCAGAGGGAGGAAAAAGAAAAGGACTTTTTTCTTCTCTGTAAGAGTGGATTTGGAATCTTCAAGGGCGTAAAGACGGTAAACGATTGCTAAAAGTCCAAATTAAGAGGTATTAGTCCATTGTGCGACAGTCAGTCACATCATATTCGCATTGCTGTTTTCTTGTCGGAGGTTTTGCCTTGATCTACCCCAGACCACATTGACAAGTCACAATTGAAGCATTCTAAATAATCCACAGTGAAATAAGGCATGGGGTGTCACTCTCTAGGCTACAGAAAGCCTGAGCGCAGTGAAGTTAGAAAGGGTAGCAAAGCCCTTTTCAGTCGCGTTTCTCAGCCGATTAAACTCATTCAGGGCCAGGCTGCTGGAACGAAAACAGAAAGATCACCTCCTGTTCTCCAGTGTTTTGTTGGCAACAGCAGACAGATGTAGAAAAGTAGAAACATTTTTACTATAGCAACAAAGGGGAAAGGGGTGGGAGGCAAATAAAAAAAAAAAAAAGGAATTTGTGGGCTTGTTCATGTCTCAGGTACTTTGGAACAGTACTCGAGGTTAAGAGACCTTGTCAGTGCAGATTGGAATTTAAAAGGTTCATGCGAAATGACTGTGCAGTGCAAAGCTGTGTCCTCTTTTCTCCCCAAACTCCTCCAGTGGTACAGTAACTAACCATAAGAACAGATTGACACGTGGAGCTCCAGTTTATTAACATTTTTTGTTTTGTGGTTTTTTTGGCGTTTCAGAAAAACCCATGTAAGAGTGATGCCTTTTTTAAGAGTATCCCATCCACCTATGCAGCTGCACTGATGTGACATATTGTGACACAAGATGCCACAGAAAATTAAGCTGAGCCCTCCAAGTGAAGACTTGATTTAGCCATACATTCTCCACAAGTCACCGTTTAAATTAACTGTTGTAGATTCAAGCTAGGAAAACGACAATTCATCTAGTGTAAGTAGTTGTGCAGAAAAGGTTTGCTGCTACTTGAAAAATAATCTTCAAAGTACATCCTTAAAATATTGTACTTTCCCTTTTCTATGTATAAAGGTAAATTAAGTTGCAAGAAATGCAGCACATATTTAAGAGGTCACTATAATGATTTTTCACTGTGTATTATGCATTTGTGCATACACAGCATACAGTTATAGCAAATGCAGATTTGCATGTATAAGTGTGCATACAGATGTATGTTTAAATATATATAACTGAAAAGAAAGTGTGGGAATGATTCTGTAACTGCGTGACTAGAGCAGTAAAACGGGGACCCATGTACCAGCATCTCCTCTGATGAAAGACCTGTGGTTGGAGCAGTAATTTCAGATATGGTTGACATAGATTTTTGCTTCTGGATCTGTACTGAAGTGTTACTACCTTCTAAATAAATATGCTGTTGATGAACATATTCAATCTAAAAGTTAGCCCTCACAAAGCCAAATATTGCCACTGCCTTGGAGTGTTTAGTTCCTTAGAAAATCTGGCCATTAACCTTGGTATTTACATTAGAGCTGAGCCCTTTTGAAGATCAGGTCTTTGAAGGGGATTGTATAGTTACAGATTTCTGGAAAAAATTACTTTACATTCCTAAGTCTCTTAAACATCTAAGATCCACTTATTTTCACTTAGGTGCCTTTGAAAAAAAAAAACCAAAACGCCAAATAATCACCCTCGGTCTCAAAGCAGAGAATAAGTGCAAGGCGGTGCCTGTTGGAAGGGGGCAGAAGGATGCACAGCGTTTCTGCATCAACCTGTCAGCATGGGGATAACGAGTTCTGACCCCTCGGAAAGCAGAGGCGATTCCCCCGAGGGCACGTAAAGCAATGTCAAGCACTTTAGCAAGTAGGCTAACCTACATCTGAAGCTTTTGAGTGTTTATGGGCAACAACTGGTCCAGAGCTTTTTTGTAAGCTCCTGTCTTTCTGGACTTAGATCCAAACTTTGATCTAGTGGCTAACAGGTCCTAACATTACAGACCTCCTTTTCTAAACCTCTTTTCCCATAACCGTAGAGGCTTGCCAAAGCTCTTGTGCTCTGCATTTGCAAGAACTGATCTAAAATACTGTGGTCATTTATCACTGGGTTGTGTTTTTGCCATGCTTTAAAAATTTGTGTAAGATATATCAGGTGTCTATGGATTTTGGCATGGTATTGGGTCATCTAAGCGATTTGGCATTGTTTAGACTGCAAAATAACACACAGGGTCAAGAGCAGTCAATATTGGTCCTATAAATTATGTGTAGGCTCTCATAAATTGTCCTCTAATTTGTGGCTTGAAAAACAAAAAGGAAAAAAAACACCAAGATATCAGAACTCAAACCTCTTTGCCTCTGCAACAGCGCTTCTTTTTTTAGTGAAAAGGGCTGTCCTTCCCAGCAGTCTGCTGAGATATTGGCTTCTATTGTCCACACTTCGCCAAAGTACGAGGGACCAGAGTGACTTCTGATGTTGTGCTTCTACAGTGAAATGCAAAACTAAATCCCCAGGCAGAATTTCAGACAAACAGTCATTTTATTTACTTATATTCATCTCTTCTGGAAAAAAAAAAGGGAGAAAATAGCTTGCTTAATCCCAGTACTAACACAATATTGATTCACATTCATGTTCAGTATTTATTGACGTGCATTGCATACAATGGAGGCTATCAATTAGGCTACTCTGTTGAAGGAAAGGGGCAATCATATTAGAAAACAGATGAAGCTCATAGTTTATAATTTTATGTAATGTAAACCTTTCAAACCCTGGGCACATGAGAGTGAAAATGCATGTCCTGATGAAAAAAAAAGCAAAAAACAAATGGATTTACTCTCCAGCTAATTACTGTGGGTGACTGTCCACAGAGTCACATCGCTATTTCCTGAAGTTCTGTAATGAAATCAAACTTCTCTTACTACAAACTGAATTCGTGTGTATTTTATTAACCACCTTTAAATACATTTGTATAATAGCTTAGCACAAGGTTTTGTCTGTGAGTGGGACAGATATATGAAATTTTAGACGTGGTGTCTAATCTTACCGTATTCCTTCTGTATGTTTAAGTGGGGGTTCAGCATCTTGAGCCCCTGCTAAAGATCAGTGTCAAGGAGAGCATAATGGCATATGGGCAGTATTCAGGAGACCAAGCTGTTGCGTGCAGAAATCAAATATAAAGCACACTTTTTTGCCCCTTGGAGGTTTTATTGCATGGTCGCAGCTGGATTTACACTGTATTTAATAAAATATTAGTAGCCACCAGGGATTTAAATATGTAACGTAATTCTTTTTCAGTAAAATAATTCCATAAATCCAAATATGAAGCTATTTTTTTTTGCAAGTGCTGTATGCCTATAATTAAATTAAACCTTATATATGGCTTTTTTCACCATGGAATTTAATGGAAGCAAAATCCATCTGCAAGTTGATTTTGGATACATATTCACATTTTTTGGAGCTGAAGTAGGTCTGGTGGCTAATAAGTTTTGGCAAGAAACAGGGGTGCCGGCTCTCCATCCTGGCTGAACTACTTTTGATACAGAACTGTGGCAAAATGAGGGTCAGTATTACTTTACAGAGGCAGGTGAAAGTATGCCTAATTCCGCACTTAAAAAAAAGTGCAGAGTTGGTGTAATTTTCCCCTAGCTCTGTGGTCCCTACTGGCATCTGGACTACTACGAAAATGAACGCAATGCAGCCATACTGCCTTGGCCAGACAGCCTTTACCTTGTGCAGTGACCAAGGTGACCTAGCTGTATTGTCCATGTATTCTCATGCATCACGTTTTCAGCCCTCAGAGGATTTTGGTAAGACAGTAACTGCAAAAAAATGAGATGCATCTATATTTTCTTTAGAAAATTTGGTATTTTGGAGGCATCTTGAGTGTTTCTGGTGAAAGGCATGTTTGGTCATATCTTCAGTTGCATGAAGCAAGCGCATTGAGGTTTGCACCAGCGACTGATGATTTCCTTGTAAGCATAGTGCTAATCATCAGGAAGATGCAGGCAAAGGGAAAAAGAACAGAAAGACTGTGCAGGGAAATATAATAAAGGTATTATAAAATGAAGCTTGATGAGGTATCTTGAGAGCTCCTACTGCAGTTTGCAGAAACAAAAAGTTTGAGTAGTGACAAACAGCTATTTTTTTACTTTTTAGTAAAAATAAAGATAAGGGAAAAAGGGTGAATGTTCCCAAAGGCATGTATTCCTGGCTGTTATGAAAGGCAGCCATTTTCCAAGCAGAATGAAGTTTCTGTTTTGTAATGGTAACTGTGGCTAACTGCACTAGAAAGGGAAGATGACTCCCACTGGAATTTGACGACACCATAAAATTGCCATTTTTTTACTTCTAGGTGAAACATGACCTTTAAAAATACAAGCCAGTGGTCTCTGATGTCACAACTTTTCGGTAAACAACAATTTTGGCAGCACAGCACCCATGCTGGAGGGTACAGATGCAATGTCTGAGGAGCTCTGCGTCGTTTTGTGAAGTGCTTGAGACTTTCTCAAATTCTTTACTTAGAGATCCAGTGGAACTAAATTAGTGATCTGGTCTGGTAAACATGACTGAGTTTGCATGGACTAACGATGCTACAACATGAAGCTGAAGGCAGTTGTAGCATTTAAGCTCTGTGAGTAGTATGGGTAGGGAAACAACATCTAAAGTATGAATTCTTAATTCACGCTTAATACAAATTCTTTAGCTTTCCTACACACACTAACAGCTACAGTAAAAAAGACTATCACCTCACACTCTATCTAAGCTGTCTCTGAGGCAATTTTTTTTTCCCCTCAGGTACTTCAGATCAGATGCCACTTACATTGAATAACTGCACCTCACTGAACTTGGACGTTGGAAAACATCAGTAATATTTAAGGAAAACATCAGTAATATTTAAGGAAAACCCTTCACTCGGGTTTTTGCTTTCTTGAAAAACTGCAGATGAAAGTTTTAAATGTATTTTAAATAATTTAAAACCCCCAACCCTTAAGATATGCAGCTTTCTGCTTTTAAAACAGAACCAATATTTTCACTTCTTTGAACTTTTGCTCCTCTGTCTTTTATTCACCCCCTTAATATTTTCAGTTGTTCTTTTTCACATTTTCTCTCAAAAAAAGGCAAAAGAAAGTATTAAAGGTCCTACAAGTGTTTAAAGGTACAGTTTTAAATTGTTTTATTTTTCACTTTTAGCATTCCTCATTACGAAAGTGAGAAACTTCTGAAAAATAAAAAAATTTGAGGTATTTGTGAGTTGGGGGTAAATATTGCTTTCAGTAAAAAGCACTGATCAGATTTCCTTTTTTTGGTCTAGAATGGATACAATACCTTATGTTGGATCAGGTGGGAGACCTGTTTGCATTTATTTTTCTGTCTCTGTCAGCTGTAGCTGAAGACTGAAAAACCTCATTCGAGATGCTCAGGACACCAATCCAGATGAAATTCTAAACACTGGGACATGAACCAAGCTGCATTCAGACAGTGGATTCGCATTGCCATCCAAGTGGGCTGAAAGGCATTTGCCACAAACCTCTTCAAACATGGGTCAGAAGCAAATATTGCTGTTGCTGCCTTTTGATTTATTATTTAGTTTTCTTTTGTCCTAGCAACTCCAAAATCAGAGAAGAGTTGCTAAAAAGTCAGTATTTTCTTCTAGCTGCTGGTAAATACTTATTGAATCTTCGGGGTCAGTGATTTTTCATATGTCTTAGTACACAATGGAATTATTTAATTACTTTTGCTAGCAAGTTTACAGACAAGTATATCCCTATCATACTGCATATCCTCAAATAAGATTATTTACAATCCAATCTAAGGAGTGCTGACTGGTGTCATTGGAAGCTAAAGCTGCATCAGCATTTAAATTTCTACTTTTCTGGGCAAAAACCCAACTGACTGATTCAATTAAACTCTTTATGTTATATATTATCCAGAAGTTCACAATCTGAAGTGATTCGCAGAGTCTGAAGCCATGCCTTTATGATTGCAATTTGGTAGCAAGACAATTTCCGAGGACTATTTTACTTGAACTGCAATGAAAATGTCAGGACATAACACACTTTCTGATGTGGGTTTTATGAAAGGCACTCCAGAATCAACCATTATTTCAAGCACAAGCAATAAATAACCTTCATTATTCATTAGAGTGTATATATGCATTTGTGTTTGCAAATATGGTGGTTTCCTGAGCAAAGAACCCTGTAATCAAAAGACCCTTCATTCATTTAAGGAGGTAACAAATGGGTAGGCAGGAGGTACGGAAAAAGACAGTCTCTCTAATCGGTAATGGAGATAATCTATAGAGTTCCTGCAATACAAGTAGTCCATCTTCCAGGCATAAACTTTAGATAAGGTATAGGATGTGGAAAGATTCATGCAATATTGTGAAGCTACTTTTCATAATAGTCATTTGGACGAATTTTGTTTATGGTTTATATTGAACAAAGAGAATAAACCTTTCCCATCTCACGTAAATCACAGCCCTCCTGAAGGGTGTCTGGAGTGGTGCTCCGCTATTACTATTCACAAGAACATTAACACTGGTGAAATAGGCTCTGTGAATTTACTGCTATTTACCTGTTCAACTCAGGAGCTAATGCACCTCTGCAGACAGCCGACGTGGTCTGCCAGACCTGCAGCAGCCCCTTGCATCCTCAAACACTAGGTGCGAGTGCTAGAAAGCAGCCTCTACACAGAGATACCATTTGTGCAAGGGCTTTTTTTTTTTTTTTCTTTTTAATAAGATTTTGAAGAAAGATCATGTTTATGCTCAGGTACCCATGTTCATGAGTTTCGGACAGGTCAGTGGGAATTTTACTGTCAAAACCAGACCTTGGCCAAAATAATACACTAATTTGTTCAAGCTGTTTTCATTTTCAAATTGAAAGGAAATTTGTTCAGAAAGAAAATTTAAAATTTGGGTATTTTTCTGGCAATTCAAAAGCATAAATTATGGCTTCTAAAACAGCGTTGTTTTGACAAATTCAAAACAATTATCAATGTCAAGTGCTTTTATTTTTGGGGGTTAAAAATGAAATTGGAGGACATTTTGAAAGAAAACGAGCCGAGTGTTCACTATAAAAAAGACTGCGATGCAGTTTCTTCTTGTTTCTTGTGCTTTTATACAGAAGGGCATTCGTATAATGAAATCTGTGGGGTTTTTGGTGAGAGAAGTGAAATTAGGAGGAAAACAGTGCCCGCTAGCATTTCTATAGTTTTTTAAGAAAATGAAAAAAAGGGGGACCAAGCCATAATGACCACTAATTTCAAACGACAGCTTTGGGACGATGTTGGAGGATCAGATCAAACCAATTAAAGCATCGGGGAAGGACACTGGCACCCCAGCCCCTGGATAAGAGCTTGAAAAGGAGGAGAGGAGGAGGGCTCTCTCTTTCTCTCTCCTGGCTCTTTATTTTTCCCGCTTCTGTTCTTCATAGTGGGGGCACTAATGAACTTTTCAAGTCCCATGAAGACAACCCTTGTGTTCTGATTAGTTGCCTTACTTTTAATGAATTGTTTTAATCAAGTTTCAAAGCAGGCACTCTATGCTTCATTGCAGCAGCCCAATGACAATGAGCTGAATGTTACCAAGACAGTGCATCTGATGGACTTTAATGGATTTTATGTGACAGTGTCTAGTGGCCTCATATTAGACATAGTTTTACAACAGAGAACCCATGGGGTTGCACCATGTATTTAATCTGTACAAACTGTACGGATAAGGGAGAGGGAAGCTGGGGAGGGGGAGAGACTCTGAACCCTGAAGACCTTCGAAAGACATGCATGTCATACTAATAAGAAACAGTCTTCGGTCATTTTATTTTTTGCAAAAGCAGAGTCCTGTTGTGTTTTCTTAGGGAATGTCATGAGTATAAGATCTCCAGGGCTTTTTGCAATAATGTTCTCAAAACACAAAGTTATCTGGAAAAATTAAGCTCTCCAGGAAATCTTGGCAGTGCTGCAACATTTCCTGGATTTCAGGTAGCGATTCTGAGATGTGATCTCTTAAGTCCGTAACAATTTGCTATTTCTAATTTATTGCTTCATTTGTGACTGCTGCTACAGCAAGGTAAATTTATTCTGATTTGCACAACCTAAGTCTTAGCTCTGACAGTGACTAATTATTACCTGAGTTAAAATAATGAAAGTGTCGGAAAGTGTCCGAATGCAATTTGTTAGGAAAACATGTGGCATGCTGTGTTACCCAAGCCCAGAAAAGCCTAAGTGATCAGAAACCATGGAGAATTAAGAATTTTTCCCCCAAAGGTTACAAATCAATGCGGAAAATTTTCAGGGAATTGGAGTGCTGAGGGGTTCCGTTCACCAGAATATCAAATGCAGACTGTACCTGTGTGGTTTTTTGCTTAAGGAAGAAAAGTCGCTTTTTCAGAAAGAATCTAAAAGGATATTGTGATGGTAACCATGTCCAGAGAGCTTGCATCAGTTATAGATTATTATTTGCTACTATTTAAAGTATGCACCGGATGAAGATTATTTTGCAGCTGTTCTGTTTCCAGAAAAAAACCAACAAAACCAAAATGAAAACAAAACCAACACACAGAACACAAAATCTGTTGTAAGAAACTCCAAAAGTGTAAGCACCTTTAGCTGATGTAAGTAACACATGATTTCTTTTTCTGTTGCTGGCTTGGGGTCATTCCTGTGTTTTGTCAATTATAGGCATATCTTCTTCGCAGAGCAGCTCAGCTCCAGCTGTGTAAAGTGAATCCTTAAATGAAATGGTCAAATGATGTTAATGACTCTGTCTGCTTGTGAAAGTTTCTGAGGAATGTTAGCAGCTCTGGGTTACAATTAGCAAGCATCTGACAGCTCTGTAGTTCTGGTTGTTCAAACAGCTCTACGCAAGCAGACGGGATATCAGTAAATTAAAATAATAATACAAAAATAATAAATGGCTATCTGGCTGAAATAATAAAGTAGTACAAATTATTTGGGACTGCCTCAGTCAGGGCATTTGTCACTCTTGTGAGCCATTTAAGCCACACTTTAAATTAAATTTATCTTAAACAGGATTTAATTTAGAATTAATAGGCAATTGTTTTATTGTTAAACTCCAATTGGATGTCAACACGTAATGTTTTCTAGAGTGATAGTTCTACTGTACTCTGAAAAGATGCTGGGACTACATAAAGGCTAACAATTTCATGGTCCATAATGATGTACCTATGTTTAGTATTACTTAATATGTACCTATATTTACCATCTGTATTTCAGGCCCTCCTACCATGTGAATGTCCTACTGTATTAAGAAGCTATACAGTCTGCATCTCTGTCTATATCTAACACACCTGCTAGACCTCTGGAGAGATATGATTGTATTAATTGCAATATATTGATTGACTTCCACTTTACAGGGACTGCCTGTATTTAATTTAAATATACAATTAAGCATATTGAGGACACAGTTTGTATTGTTACTGTGATAAATAATTGCTAATTGTGCTGTGATACATCACACAGTTTAAGGCAATATTTATCATATGTTGGTAGCAACTGCATATCTAAAATATGCTGAGAATCTGTTTTAATTATTCATATTTGTTCATGGCCATTTCTTTTCCATTTCTCAGGTCTGGCAGGAACAATACATATCTTGACACTTCAATTGTTGGCATAATTTTAAGGGGAATATGTATACGTTTATGCACACTTTTATGAAGAATGCATGGAAAATATAGATGTCAGCATGTAATTCTGTTCTCTGTTTTGCTAATTTCTAGTGTGTACACAATATATGTAGAGATAAGGCAATTAAATCACTAATAATATTTGTACTGATTATTACTATTGAAATCTATCAGTAGAGTAATATTAGTGTCAGTAGTATTGCTATTGCCCAAATATATTAGACATAATTTGTCATTTTATATGACAACAATAAAATAATTTTTGAATATTCACTACAACTATAACAGGATTAACAACTAATTTTCCAAGAATTTTCATTTAAGGGAAAAAACCCCAACAGCATTATCTTTTCTTGCCTTCGCTCCCATTTTCTGTCTGCTTTCTACAAATAAAACCAAACTTGTATAAATCAGTTTGCCGAAAGA
This sequence comes from Opisthocomus hoazin, assembly GCF_030867145.1. Classification (NCBI taxonomy): domain Eukaryota; kingdom Metazoa; phylum Chordata; class Aves; order Opisthocomiformes; family Opisthocomidae; genus Opisthocomus; species Opisthocomus hoazin. Next base: position 26,965,685 of record NC_134423.1, on the reverse strand, counting down.
AGTCTCCGTGAAAACAGCAATTTACAGGAAGCCTGGAGAGTATTTGCAAATGATGAATTTGTAAATACAACATTTATTATTAAAAACTTGGTTCCAAGAGTCACACTCATTTAATCAAGGGACGGAAACCACTCTGTGTGATACACACACCCAATAAAAAATAATCTAAGAGACCCCAGACATACAATTTCTAATCTACGACTACCCTGAAAAAAACTAGCAGCTATTCAAAGAAAATTCATGTACTGCGAAAGAGGATGGGGTCTCGAGTTTGAAGAGCATCTCAGCAAGACAGATCCTTTTGTCACCGAGGTCACTTGGAAACTTCTGCCAGGGCTGGGTCGCAGGCAGTGTGCACCGACCCCTCATGCAGGCGTGTGTTGCTGTTTTGCTGCTGTTTGATACCTTTTAGGAGAAGCAGTGCTTGAGCTGCTGTTACATGGCCATTTCCAGTGTCCCCAAGCCAATCTGAAGAAGTTCCTGCCCTTTTTCCCCCTGTGTATCATTTCCATCCCTGCAGCTCATCCCAGCCCCACATCTGGAGATCCCTTCGGTCAGGCAATTCTTTGTGTGTCATCTCGGTACACTACATCATGGCAACAGTGTGAGTCAGGAACGCAGAGTTTTCCTTCCTTTTCTTTTTGGAGAGAATCAGCTGGAGGAGATTTTTATCTTGTTAGGTCCAGGAGAAGAACCTGATATGATGCTTGAGGCAAAGGCTGCTCCAAAAGATGGGGATATAAGGAGAGCCTGAAGCATTGCACATCCTATTCAACCTGCCCCAGTATGCTGAGTAAAATCTGGGCACTCGCCCCTTTGAGGATTGCATTGCACAGTTGCATGGGGCCTTTTCTACCCATCCCTGCTATGAGGTGGTTCCCAGCTCAGAAGGGATGATGTGCTCCTAAAGCAGCAGGCGGTGGCCTGGCATCCTCTGGACCGATGGCCCCAGCATGTGGGGCAGGATGCTCTGTGCAGTCCAACACCCAGCGCAGAGAGGGAGCACAGCCTGAAAGGCTGCAAGCAATCTGTGTCAGTAATGAGCAGCCAATTAATTGATTACTGAAAGTATAACTGAATCCTATGCCTCGGAGAAAACTAAAATATAGTAACTGCTTACTTTATTGACAGCATTCATGTCGCATTTAGTAGCTGGTATGTAAGAAGTAGCTGGACAATTTTGTTACACTTAATATGTTTCAGAACACAGCATAAAACATGTTTTAACACTATAACATCTATTGAGCAGTACCTCTGGGAACAGGCTTTATTATTAGATTACATTATACAAGATTAGACTAGTCAATAAGGGATTTCTTTCACACAGCATGCCATCTGAAATACCTGTTTCCTTTCCTTTTTTTATTTTTAAATTACTCCAAGACCTTCTTTGTAGGATCTTAGGTACAATATACCCATGAATCATAAAACTGACAAGCCCCAGGGCTGAATGGTCTCTGTACAGGAGATACGAGGCTTAGAGATAAAGGTGCACTACAGGTATACAGTGACAGGGGTGGATTATAGATAAACAAAAGGCGCAGTTATTAGATGGGAAGTGCCAGGCAGGATTCTACACTGAGAATGCAAATTATAAGGACTGAGTCTCAGGGACCCGACTCTGCTTGGACTGTCAGGCAACGGGAAAACAAAGACAATACTTGGTCTGGGTGCGATCCTGGGTTTTGTAGATCTGCTTTAGCTGCTAGCTGCAGAGGGGAGAGGGGAAGCAGGCAGGGTTTCATCCAGGTTTTGGCACCCCGGTAAAGCCCTGGAGAAATTGAGGCTCCTCATAAGGTTAATTGAAAACTCTATTTTATTTTTTATTCTATGATTCTATTCTGTGAATCTATTTTCTGATCAAATAATTTGCTGATTAGTTAAATAACAATTAGGAAAGCAAAGGGTAGGTGTATTGTGAGATAGCCTGAGTCAGGGCAGCAAACTGATGCCTCGATCCTCCCGGGATCTGGCACCCCAAATCCTCTCCTTGCCATATCAATCCTTCCTGCCTTTGTTCAGAGCAGTGCAGCTTCCAGGGGAGAGTCAGGGTGCCGGAGTCCCACTCCTGGGGGATTTTCAGGACCACTCAATCCCTGCTCGGGCAGGAGTTCCCAGCTTGTGAGTCTGGATTTTGGACTTTGGTGCCTGCTGAAAGCTGAGGTATTATTTTAGTACCCAAACCCTTTTTGAATATATGTCTGCTCAATTCCATTGCTGAAATATAGTGAGAATCCAACACACTATTTGCTGTTTTCAAATGATATCCAGTGCTATTTGCACATTTTTCTCCCTTTAAATTCCGCTTTGCACACTGAATTGGATCCTTTGCTGGCAATTTCTCTCTCCTAGTCCTATATTAAAAATCTCCGCTGAACCACGCAGTTGCTGACTACATCTGTACGAGCAACTTCCATTCAGATTTCCTAGACAGAGGAGACTTGTGGCCTGCTTTGCTGCACTAACTGGAAATGAATGTGAATTGAAAGGTCTATATTCAAGAGCAGTTTCCTTTTTTTTGCCTACGAGGATTTTTCTTCTCTTATGTAACCAAATTTCCCCGCAAGATTGACATTTCAGGAAAGGGGCAGAGGCAGATAGGTGACTACGGATCAAATTGGATTTCTGCAACCTTCCATTGTAAAGGTCAACTCTCTGCAGTGGGTTTGCAGCCGGCGGTTCCTCCCTTACTTTCAAACACAGGTGAGATGCTTCACAAGCCCAGGTACCCTTTGCACTTCTCTTTTTTTTCATTATCATTTTAGTATTTTCTTTCTTGGAATGTTTAATAGAGAAAAAAATTAATTAAGCTGTTGGCTTTGCTGGAGGCTGGCGGCTGGCAGGGCAGTGACCTCAGACCAGGTATGGCAGAGAACAGTCCCTCGCATCCTGCAGATCTGAGCAATAGCGACTGAGAAAAGTTGCTGGAAGTAACGACCTGTTGCAACATTTACGGGAAATGGAGGATCTTTAAGTCAGAGACACAAGTAGGCAAGAAACTCCCCAACTGGAGGGCAAGATTGCTTACTTTGAACAGGATTTGGCAGTGACTTTGATGAAGAAACTGAATAACTCCAGTAATTACCTTTTCCCCATGTTGGCCAGTGGGTTGCCATGGACACTCTGTTCTGACCAAAATACGGGCTCTGCTGCAGTGTTAGCAAGCTGTTGAATAACCAATTGGGTGTCAGAAATTTATAGCAGTAATTAACTGATAGGTTTATAATTAAGCGGAGATGCCCCTGAACAGCAGTTCTTGGATCTGAATTCAGATTCTGACTTTTTCCAAAATTCAGGGGCAAAAGAGAGTGACAATTTGGGTTCAGTCCCATCTTTATAATTAAACAATGATTTTTGACAGAAGGGGAATCTCCAGCAGTTAATGACTGACTGCAGGAGTTGAGGGCCTGAGGCAAAGCTGAGGGCTTTTAATCCAGGTGGTCATTAACTGCCTGGGAATGCCTGACCCTGAGGTTAATTGTTTCTATTTTAAATCATGAAAATAATATACACACATACAGATCCCCCGTTCCTTCTTTCCTGCTGTACACGTGTGTTAGAAATATAAATATGCTGCCATTTTATGCATTGAAAAAGATGAAAACTGTGCTGTTGGGATGCCCTCAATGTGTTTGCTAAAGACTTCAGGTACCTCAGATAATCTCATGGCAATCTGCTCTTTCCATTGAGAATATTTGACCCACAGACCAGCCAGAAGCAACCAACTGGGAAAGACTCTGGGTTGGGGTGTGTGAGGTACAGGAGTGCTTGGTAGGGTTTTTAAAAGCGTTTGGGCTGCCTCTGATCTGATCCACAAATCCCCAAACCTTGGAAGTCGATTTAATTTTGATTTAAGCTGCAGATGTAATAAAACCTCCCTCTGCAGTTCTGCACATCCTGGGAGTAAGGCACAAAGCCACTGTAAAAAAACTCTCTGTGTGCTCCTTGAAGTATCTGCTCCTTGCTTGGCTTCTAGTGCTGGCTGCTCAGCTCCGTGCAGGATCAGGCCCTTGGAAACCAGCTACACATTATTTTCGGTGCTAACTCCTGCTTGTGCGAAAGAAGCCATCGGGAATTAAGCGCAGCCTGTAAACCCAGGGAAAGCCAGAAACTCTGCGTAGGTGACATGGGACACTGCAGAGCGGGCAGGCCCAACAGCCAGCGGACGCCTCATTTGAACCAGAAAGAATCACGTTGGAGTTCTTTTAGGTGTGTTTTCTGCACCAAATCCTTCTCTCTCTCCCTGCTTCTCTGTCCTTGTTTTTAAAGAGACATATGTCATCATTGCCAGTTCAGTTTCCTGTGTTTAACCCTTGCTGTATCTAGCCTGATTACTCCTAATAAAGCTTGACAGTTGGAGGGTTAATCCAACCCTTGCTCTCATGGTTTCTTCTCAGGAAACAATCTGTCCCTGAGAGCTTTCTGGCCTGTTGCAAGGTTATATCCCCCTGGGGTGCCATCAGCGCCAGCCAGGGCTCCTTTCCCATTGTCTGCCAAATGGCCACCAATTAAGTCAACTGTTCCCCAATTAGAATTTTGAGGAATTTATCTTGTTCCTCCTGTGTTCAAACTCCCAAGCAGGGGCAGCTCTTGGAGTCGGTTACAAGGGCTTTCCCCCCCCCACCCCCGAGTGGGAAAGAGGGGGGGAATTAAATAAATAAGTCGCAGCTCTTTCCTGTAATCGGAGACTCCTGGGTTTTTCCTGTTGCCCATTCACACAGTTTAATCCTGGGGGATATGATGGGAATTTGGTAGTATTTGAGGAAGGATATTTTATTATTGTTCCATTCACCTGAACTAGCGTGGCTGATTTTTTTTTTAATTGATGCTGCTCTCAGTAAAAGTTTTCTCTGTGACATCAGCTATAAATATAATGAGATTTCCTGAACTAAAGGAAAAAAAAACCCAATAATTTTAATATCAATTGGTCTAATAGCCAAATGTGTAGTGCCGTTATTGTTTTTTTGCTGTTGTTTTTTTTTTCTCTCCCCAAAATTGCTTAACTGATTGTTTACACCTTTTCATTGGTGAATTAAATTCTGGGCTCTGGGTCACCTTTAATATGGGAAATGCAAAGTCTGGCAACGTTATCAAGATAATATCCTGTAAACCAGATATACAAAGATCCAATCGATCCATTCGAGGCAAATAGGACCTTTGGCTTTCTTCCTGAGGGAGCGTGTGAAGGTCTTCTTTAGCAAACTCTTTACGCAATACCTCCACTGCCCTTACCATGAAGGAGCAAAACATTTCAGCTCTTGTGCCATGGGCAGACTGTGCTAGGCCAGGCATGGTGTCACCATCAATCCACACATCTGAATTTCTCTTTCAACAGAAAAAAGAAGTTACATTTTTCTGTAAGTTAAAGGCCATTTTTCTGAAACTGCTAAGAAAAAGGAAAGAATTACAACATGTAACTGGAGACAGAAACATCTTCTGCCTTCCACTAGCGCTTTTCAGAAGTTGGTGCACAACACAAGTTTTTTCCTTTTTGCTTTGCTGTGACTTCTGGAGTTTGGCTTTACAGTTGGGGTCTGAGTGAATCCAAGGTTTCAGGCCAAACTTTGGGATTAATAATGAAAACTTACTTTTTTGCAAACTATTTACTTTCATATTAAGCGAGTTCACTGAAATATGGTCCTGGGTCTTCAAACATTTTGGTGACCAAGTCACCTGACATACTCTTCTGCTGATCCTCTGCTGTGCTTGGCTCCACAGTTTCTGGCTCGCTCCTGCTGCTGCATTAAGTGATGTGACTAGAAATGTAACCAACATCTGTTGTGTGTATGTTGTCTTCTCTTTTTTTCTAGAGAGGGTCAAATGTTTTGTTTAAGATTACTTAGGGAAGATTTTTCGCTCTCATTTTCACACATATCCTCTTATTACTGCAAATAAGGCCAATTCACTCAACTCACATCTGCTTCTAAGTGTCACCAATTTCCTACAAGTTCAAAAACATGAGGCAAGATGGAGATAAAGACTGTATACAAAATTTAGTTGCCAATCTAGTTTTCTCTAGGGTTTATGTATGATTTTATCTGAAGCCTTGTGTTTGGCCATCCAGATTTGCTTTCAATCTTTACAAAAAATGGCAGATCTGATCATACATGGGAGAAATTGCAGAAGTTATACCAAATCTACGCAAATGAAACTGAGAGCTTTATCACACTTCTTAAGTCCTGTAGTCTTCTCCCATTTGAATGAAGGAAAATTGCAGCAATGTGTATGGAAAACTGAGACCCACAAAGCTTTGTGAAATATTAGGTTTTGTATTTGTTTTTGGTTTATATTTTTTTTTGTCCAACAAGTACAGCTATTCCAGGAAGAAGGGGTGAGCACACGTCCCAAACATAGTGTAACTGTAGAAAACAGAAATATATAGACATCTTACCCTCAAGGGTGGGAGGTGGAGGAAGTTAGTGAAAAAATATAGCACAGTAATAATATCAAAAGAACAGGACAGCAAATTATAGCTGTCCCTGGTCAGATTTAGTTGGGTTTTCCTCAATATAGTGAAGAGCGACTGAGGAATTTCTTTGTTTGCCATAAAGCTCCCAGCAATCCCCCCAGACCTAACTCAGCTCCAATCCCATGGAAGCGAGTACATAATCTCTACCCACACATCAATACCCAGCTCCCACATCAACCAGAAGGAAGCACGCACCATTAAAGACGTTAATTCCCCTGCGTTAAAATAGACTGTATTTATTGAGGAAATGCAAGTAAGCATTTTAATAGAAAATTTAAAACCCATTGGGCCAGATTCTCCTCACATTGGTTTTAAATCAGTGTCACTCAATTTAGTTAAATTTGGATTTTTTCCGGTGTTAACAAAAGCATGATGCAAGTCATTCTCCCCTTGTTCCTAAACAAATCAGTGATTTTGCTATAACTGTTCTTATCAACCTGGGCTACTTGAACTCAGTGAAACTCCAAAATTCTTGTGCAGCTCAAGCACTCAAGCACATCTTCCCTGTTTGGCTTGCACCTCATGCATGCCCTCAGAAGGGCTCTGTGCACAACTTACGAATGTGCAAACTGCAGGTGGTTGTTCTGTCTGCCCATGCAATCCTCAGGCAAAAAAGCAGTACTCATTTTACAGATGCTGGGTTTATTTTCCTGTAGCCATGCTCCGGGCAAGTTCTTTGGCATTTTCCATTTCTCCCCTAAGGAAAAATAGAGCATGGAGGGAGGCAGGGGACCCAACACACAGACGTGGTGATCACGCTGTACTGCAAATGCATCCCGATTCACTTGCTGCTATACGTGTCTGTAAAGGATCAACTGTTGGGAAAATCTGTCAATACTCTGGCTATGTCAGGAAGATTAAAGGCCCTGATTTTATTTCTTTTCTTGGTTTGGTAGTTTGATTTTATATCTTCTCTCCCTCCCCCCCCTTTTTTTTCTTTGGAAAATGCGTACCTACCATGCTTCACTTCAAATAAAGACAGGAATCTTCTCATGTTAGCTTGCGTAGAATGCCCTGGTATGCTAAATAACCAGTGCCAATGATCCCTTTTAGCCGTTAGTGATAACTGTGCCACCAAAATGTGTCCCTTAGAGGAGGGCTTCCCAAAATCCTATTCGGGGGGTATCATGATGAGACACCCAGCCTAGCGGTAACTGCTGGGGCATTGAGACTCCTCTTGTCTTCCCTTTCCAGACCTACTGGGTACATGTCACCCTTAGGAGGGGTTCCAGCAAGGCATCCCCCTTGATGCAGCCCTTGCAGGGTCTTTTGCCGTGACAGCGGGATACAGGACCTGGCAGCTCCAGGGCTCTGCACCACACCAGGACAACGCTCAGCCCGGTACCGCCATGCCTGGAGGAACGGCTGCAATCGCTGCAGCATCAGCAATGAGCTGGTTGTGTTGAGAAGGGCTACAAATAAAAAGAGCCTTTGTGGCCCCTCTACAAAGGCCTCCTGGTTGCTCTTTAAGAGCTCTGCTCGAGTGTGCGTTGGCCCGGCTGGCTGCATCGCTGCCTCCTTGGCAGGGCGTGAATGCGCGCAAGGGCAGCGGAGATGCTCTCAGCAGCAGGAAGAGCAACAGAAACACAGATGTTTGCGAGCGAAACGGCGCGATGTACCAGTGGTGACACAGCTCTGCTGCGACAAATAATTCAGCAGGCCCAAAGAGGGCTTTCTCAGGCCCGCGAACATCATTAACTCTGACAAAACAGAAAATTGTTCCCTAGCCAACAGCTTAAGTAGATTTATAAAAAGGGATTTATTCCTGTGCAGTTAGTAACAGCCTCAAAGTGTTATATTTATATATATATAAAAAAAAATTAAACCCCAGAATTTGGCTCAATCGCTGTGAGAAAGAAAAAGCCTTCCCAACTACTCTGGCAAAAAATAGTTCTGGCTTTGAACAGGCTTGTTGTGATCAAGAGCTGTGCTTCTCCTGCACTTCAAAAGCAATGATGAATCCTCCAGGGAAGAGGCTGAAGCTCCTCTTGGGTGGGCTCTGGACACCTTGCTGCAGCTGGTGTGGGGTGATGCTGATCTCGGCACACCTCCTCCTGGTCGTGCGAAGAAGCGGTGGCAGCCACACCCTCTTAGGATAAGGCAACAGGTGCCCGATGTAAGCCCTGGACATTTGATAATTCACTTAAACAAAAAGAAACGGAGAGTCTGAAATGATGGAATGATGAAAACAAACCTCAAAACCGCGGCTGCAATTTCCTATGTTGTTTGTCACCTCTCGTTTGTCACTAGTGCCTCAAAGCCTTCAAGGCCAAATTTACTTTTTCCTTTATTTCACTATTCTACTTTTCTTTTTGCTTGCTCTGAGGCTACAGAGTGGTTTTTTTTCTTTAACCCCCTGGGGAAGCCAGGTAATCTTTCTCACCAGACATCTTTTAACTTGAAAAAAACAAATAGACAAATAGCTCTTCCTTAACCCAAAAGATTTTACATAACCAAGCAAGCCCACAAAACAAAGGACCTGAATGGGTACTTATTTAATTAGTGTTATTTATACCTTTACGTCACATTCTGAGGTTTCAGGGTACAGAGTCAAATTCTCTGTTTGTAGCGGTCCTAATACAGTATGGCCCATTTTCACTTCCCCTTTGTCACTTTAAGAGTAAGCATGAAAAAATAAACAAATGTCAATTTTAGACCAATTTTAGACTAATTTTCTGTTCTGTTCTTCCTCTTGAAGTGTAATGAAAGACCGTAGGTTTCCTCTGGTGTTTGGTAACCTGAAAAGAAACTCGATATAATACAATTGGTACAAAAGCACTATCACTTTGTAACATTCAGTTTCTAAGGAAATGTGGGAATGTGCAATCAGTTCACAGTAATTTAAATGGATGTTTTGGTTGGATTATGTAAGTACATGTGTGTTTTTTTGTGCATGTGTGTGCTTGCATGTACGCCATAATTTGTCAAAAGAGGTCACTCCGTAAAAGTGAGTTTAAACTTAATTTAACATTCTTGGTAAAAGTTCAAAGGCTAAGTTCAGTTTAACCTTGGCTCAGTAGAGCTTTTTCTTCTGATTTTTCAGTCTGATATGAAAATTGCTTGTGAAATAAAGACAAACATAGGTTCGCCGGAGAAGGCATTAATAATCCGATCCTTACATGTTTGTGTAGAAGACAGGTACAATCCAGTGTTGATTGCTTCTTAGCTTCTCTTTGCTTTCACAGAAAATCCTGAGAGATAATACCAGGTCATCACAACCCTGCGCTGGAGCGTTGCACACCCACAAACAAACACTGGCAACTCTGAAAGGCGCAGCTAGTGATGGTTCATATGTGTGGGACGGACTGATATATCCACATACACAAGACGAATCATGTTGCAATAAATCACTTTTGCCATTTTACGATGCCCATTTGACCATTTTCCCAAACAAATTATTTAAAGTGTATATTACATTGCATTTTTAAAATTTTGTTTTAAATAGAAGACCTTTTACAGGATGCCTAAAAGATTATTTTATGAGATAAACTTAGTGATGAGTTTTCCAGTCTAAGTAAATAAGGATCCCATGAGAACTAAGAATGTGGGATACATTCAAACAAATACTGCTAAGTTTTGAAAAGTGCCAAGTTCTTTGGAGATCGGTGTGTGTGTGTACTACGTGTTTGTATAGTCAACAATCTCAGAGCAATATGGTATGCCAGTTATTAATTCTGCTCATTGCAGATGGCTTCATTATGTGTATTTAATTTCAGTACTTAAGCAAACATACAATAGTAAGCTTACAAACTGCTTTAGGATACGATGGTTATGTACAGTGAAATGAAATTGAAATGAAACGGAAACAACTGATACTGCTTGGGCTGAAGGTAAATCTATATTGATGGGATTAAGCCATTCAGAAGCATCCCTCAACTTGAATAGCCCTAAAGCCACCAATTGCTTTTTTTGCGGTGTTGAGAAGGTACTGATCACTAGAGCCTTAATTTGCTGCGGCAGTTAAGTGCTCCAATTCCTCAGCGCAATAATTGCCACATGTTGAGTGTGCAGATGTCTAAACACGTGGGAGCACTTCCCTTTCCTAAAGACAAATGAAGATTTTCATTTTGTTTTGTAAACGTGTCAGGATTTATCACTTAGTCATGTGTCATGCATTAGGGTGTTTATACAATACGGCTTTCCACACCCTGGTTCTGGACTTCTATGATTTCAACAACAAGGCTGTGGAGTAACGGGAGTTTGCCAGACCTTCCCCTTTTAACCCAAAGCTTTGGCTGGACTAAAGAGAAGCATGAGCTGAGAGTGCCTGGTAAATGGCAAATGGGGTTATTCCCAAGAGCGAGGCAAGTGGAATTCACCTATATCCTCAAAGACTGCTTGATAAAAGAGACGTCATCGGCAAGAGAGGTGGACATTGAAAAAAAAAGATGACAGTAAATTTGAAATAATGACGTCCACCAGCAGTAGTTAACGCTCACCTGTCCTCATGACACTGGTGCTGTATTGAATTGCATCTGTAGCCCCTCCTCAGCCTCCGTGTCCCACCCAAACACTGAATATCTGACTTTTTCAACTTTCCTTTTCATATAAATAGCTACATTTTAAAGCAGTTTGTTTTGAGGTTTGAGTATGTAACATCTTATCAAAGACAGACTGACTGACTGTAATAATATTTCTGAAATAACTGTTCCATAGTGGAAACAGGAACGGGCAGAAGTTGGGAAGTTCGGAGGTGGCTTGGGCACCAAGCTCGATGTTTATTTCATTTCAGTTTGGAGTTTTCGGATGATGTTGATGCTGCGGGCATGGGACTTCTCTCTTTAGGACTGAGGTCACAGAATCACAGAATCACAGAATCACAGAATGGTAGGGGTTGGAAGGGACCTCTGTGGGTCATCTAGTCCAACCCCCCTGACAAAGCAGGGTCACCTACAGCAGGCTGCACAGGACCTTGTCCAGGTGGGTCTGGAATATCTCCAGAGAAGGAGACTCCACAACCTCCCTGGGCAGCATGTGCCAGTGCTCCGTCACCCTCAGAGGGAAGAAGTTCTTCCTCATGTTCAGACGGAACTTCCTGTGCCTCAGTTTGTGCCCGTTGTCCCTTGTCCTGTCACTGGGAACCACTGAAAAGAGCTTGGCCCCATCCTCCTGACACCCACCCTTCAGATATTTGTAAGCATTTATTTGGTCCCCTTGCAGCCTTCTCTTCTTCAGGCTGAACAAGCCCAGCTCCCTCAGCCTCTCCTCGTAGGGGAGATGTTCCAGGCCCCTCACCATCCTCGTAGCCCTCTGCTGGACTCTCTCCAGTAGCTCCTCATCTTTCTTGAAGTGGGGAGCCCAGAACTGGACAGAGTACTCCAGGTGAGGCCTCACCAGGGCAGTGTAGAGGGGAAGGAGAACCTCCTTCGTCCTGCTGGCCATACTCTTCTTGATGCACCCCAAGATCCCATTGGCCTTCTTGGCAGCCAGGGCACACTGCTGGCTCATGGTCAACCTGTCGTCCACCAGGACACCCAGGTCCCGCTCCACAGAGCTGCTCTCTAGCAGGTCCACCCCAAGCCTGTACTGATGCATGGGGTTGTTCCTCCCCAGGTGCAGGACCCTGCATTTGCCTTTGTTGACCCTCATCAGGTTCCTTTCTGCCCAACTTTCCAGCCTATCCAGGTCACGCTGAATGGCAGCACAGCCTTCCGGTGCGTCTACGACTCCTCCCAGTTTGGTGTCATCAGGTCCAGGTCTAAACATTCATATAGAGCGATGAACATGTGGTTTGGGGTTCCGGTATATAGTGCATCTCTCAGAATGCCTACACAAACAAAGCCAGGATTAGCTGCTTAGATGTCAAAATAACTAATTGGTGTTTCTAACGAGCTACTGTCTTTTTTGATCTCAAAATAAAGATAAGTGTCCAGGCAGGAAGGTATCTCCCTTTCCACCCTGCTACCCTTTTGGAGGCTGATACTTCTTTTTTGTTTGCAGAAGTAGAGGAAAAAAACCACCCAAACCAACAGTTATTTATCTGTTACCAGACAAAGACTGTAAAGAAATCCAAGAAGAGCATCCTAGTACAAAAGGCTGAACTCTTTGACCTCTCAGGCCTCAGGCCTGGACAATTGGCCAAGCTGGGCTTTTTCCTGAGAACTGCCGGAGGGCAAAGGCTGAGAAAAGCTGCACATTGTTCCCCCGCAGCATCCATTAAAAGCGAGGGCTGAAAGGCAAAAGGATCTTACCAGGTTATAGCAGTGCTGAGAATGCAGCTTGACACTCATTTTCAAGGTAATGTAATAAAGGAAAAAAGTGAGTCGTAGAGATCTTAATTCTTTAAAATTTAAAAGCTAATTTTGTGTCTTTTAGTCAATTTCCTATGCAGGAAGGAAGAATTTATTAACTGACTTCTGATGTTAAATGGAGTGCTAATGGGCAAGTACAACAATTCAACAGGTGCCAAGTAGAAATATAGAGACATTATATCAATATTAATCTTAGAGCCTTGAAAAAGACTTGGTAGGGGGGTTTATTAGGCAGGTTGCAATGGAAACACCCCTGCCATCCGCAAAGTGAAAAGGGGGTCTGGGTGTTCTGTTTAAAGTGTTTGAATGCTCACATTGCAAGGTGTTTTAACGGAAGATTATGAATTCTGTGCCACTGGAAAATGCTGTTTGTTGACAGAGGTTGTCCCGAGCTGGGAACTGCTCCTGGAAGAGATGCCTCTGAGCGGCTATGCTCTGTGCTTGCCTCGGCCAGGGCAGGCAAGGCAGCAATGCTGGAGAGCAAAAGTATTTCCAACATTGAACGCTCAGCTGGAAGCCTGAACACCCATTATTAGTCTGGACAGAAGTCAAAAGAATAGTTGAACCTGCTAAAAATCTACACAACCGCTATTTTGCAGACTGATCTTCTGCCAGTAAACAAATGCTGACTCTAATGTACTTCTGATTTTGACCCTTGGGTTGAAAATTTTCTGTATAAACACCAGCTGATGAACAGGTCACTTTGTTTTCAAGGCAAGACTCTCCGAGTCGCACCCCGCACAGCAGGTCCCTGATCCAGATGAAAGACTTCATAATGTCCAGCAATAATTTTCACTGAACAATTTTTTCACTGTTCCAAGCTGACAGCTTATTAGTGGGAAAGGTTTAGTGGGAAAGGGAAAGTGTTTTTGTCTAAACTTCTTACTCAGGTGAATAAAATTAAAGTTCATTTTGATGTTTTCAGGTAGAAAAGTTCCACATTTTACAAAGAGGGTTTGAAAATTTGAAGATGTAAGCTAAGCGTAATTTTAAACATGACAAAGCAAAATCAAAAGAAAAGACTTTAAAGTTTCACAGTATAACTTTTTTTTTGTCCAGCTGCACATATTTTCTGGTTGAAAGTGTGTTTTTGCAGGCTAACAACTTTTTCTTTTCATACCAAAACAAAATAAAAAAGAAGACACAGAAATTCTCTGGAACTGGAGAACTATTTGTCTGTGGCTCTGCTCCTCTTCACTAATACATTAAAAATAACAAATAATAGGGGTAGCTGGCAGCACTGCAATAACAATAATAAAAATTTCAGTGGAAAAAGGGGGACTGAGTTAACTGGAAACCTGCTTATCACGATTTTGACTCCTGTAAGATTTACCACCAACCGTTTTATCTGCCTGGTTCTGTTTTTTAATGTTGGCTTTTAAGCAGCAGAAATGACCTTGGCAAAAAAGCCCCACAAATTGCATCCAGGTAACGAATTACGCCATCCCCGATACAGCATGAATAGGCAAGGTGATATCACAGCGCCAACAGACCCTTTTCTAAGGAAGGTTTTTTGATGTGACGTCCTCTGGGAAATTCTGAGCCTGCTGCTGTGTGTAGTCGGAGAATAAACTTCCCCACACCCAGTCTTTTATGCTAGACTTGCTTGAAGCCACTGCGGAGATTTCACCTTCCTCCGAAAGCTCGGAGCTCCCCCCAGCCCTGCCTCAGCGCTGCGCTGAGCTTGGTACAGGAGGATGCTCTGAGCATCGGCAGCACACAGTTTTTGGGGAGTCCATCCCTTTCCAGAGCAGCAGCAGCAGCAATCCCAGCCCCCTGCTCGGCCCCTTTCCAGAGGATGTTGCACAACCCGGCTGCATCATGTTCTTACTCTGTCATGTCCCTTTGCAAGCGGTGTCGTAAACAGCATCTTATTCATTTCAGCGGCATGCTGCAGAGGAGAAAAAGCACACGGCAATCCTGCATAGCCGAGACCAGAAAAGGAAATCAGAACTGCGCAATGCGAATGACACAGGCTCTGGGGCTGCTTGACACCGGGCTGCTTTTATTTTTTTGTGTGTGTGAAAATGGCAACAGACTTTATCTCACATGAAGAATTAGTTTCCTGTTCTAATAATGGTAATATCAATCATAACAATAATAATCATAAAAATCCCTCCCCCAATCCAAAGAATAGTTTTGGGGTTCCAACCTCATCTAAGCATTCCACCCTCCCTTAACTTTATAAATCAAAAGTAGCCTCAGAGATTTCAGACCAGTTTTATGTATGTGAAAATAAGCTGAGTGGGATTGGCAGCATCTCCCATTGCATGCCCAAAATGTGATTTGAAAAAAAACAAGACAATTAAACCCCCCAAATCAGGGAATACCAGTGCTGGGGTGTGAGGCAGTGAGAGGAGGGGATTTGAACATGCAGTGTTAATTGTTTAGCAAAATTTTATGTAAGAAAAATAGTGATGTCACGTTCTGTAGCTGCTAGATGTATTCAATACTTTTTTATTCATACATAAATATTTAAGATACTGAAAAGCTGCTTTCTCTACTCCCTTAAAAATTCCAAACTGTACAACCAGTTCCCATAAATGACTAATCTTATTTTAAATGAAGCTAATTTTTGGCTAGGTCTTGAGAAGAAAAAATATTGGATCCGCAACAAAATCCATCTTTTCCCCCCACACTGTATCTTAAAAATGCATCCAGACTAACAGCTTGTTTCCAGATGATATTGGATGCTCCTTTTAGTTTCCAAAATAGAGTTTTTGAATCTGGTTGTGCAACACAGAGATCGGATATGGGTTCTAGATTTTTACCCCCTCTAGTTTGCAAGGTTCAGGCTGGGGTACCTGCACAAGCTGCTGGGGGGAAAAAAAAAAAGGAAAAAAAGAGGATTTGCAAAATCTGGACCTGGGATTTTAAGCAGAAGAGCGCAGTCCTTCCCCCCTATGGCGGGTGGATTTATTGGGTGTCACGATGACACAATGTGTCTATTCGAAGCCAAAGAAAGCCCCCTACTTAACCTTCATCTTTTTGTGTGTGCACGTACCAGAAGGCACCACACTGTTGTTGGAAAGCAAATAATTAGTGACATGTTCTGTAACACCATTGCTATTTAAAGCTAAATCAGTGGGTTAATGCTTCTCGAAATGTGACATCCACGAGGGATTCTCGCTCCGGCACTGTTAGTCACTTGGTGGTCTCCGGAGTGACAGGTTCGATGCCTGGAGTTTTAAAAGTGTTGATTGCAACAGGAAAAAAAGTGATTATTGGAGAAATTGGGAGGGGGGGGGGGGGGGAAGCTGGAAGGGGGTACCCTGCAGGGGCTGGCTCTTTCTTCTCCACAGTCCTCAGCCCCTTCGCTAACCTTCACCCCATGCACGGCTTGCTGCGGCCCCTCTCCTTGCAGGCTGGTGGGGCAAGGGAAAGCATGTGAGATCGACTTCTGAATTGTAAAAGCCCTGAAGGCAGAGCCCAGGGCTCCCTGGGCATCAGTACAGCACTAAACACTCTGACGGGCTCGACAGAATGAATCTCCAGAGTTTATAATTACACGCCAGTGATACAGAGAGAGGTTCTGCAGTTGATTTTGCTCAAAGAACTGAAGCAAAGCCATTCTTCATTAGGGCAAATGGCCTGAACAAAACTCTTTGCATGGGTGAGAATAAAATCTGAAAGAACTGAGGAAAGAAAAAAAAAAAGAAAAAGGAAGAAATAAAACAGTCAAATCACATTTTACTTCTTCTAACCCGGGAGATTGACACAGTAGCTTTTTTTTTTCTCTTTCCCATTTTCCATTAAGCTGGTTCTTTAAAACACATCTGAACTTTTCCCATCCTGACTATTCCCACGGACAATTGGCAGAGAATCTAGGACAACTTGCAATACTGGGATTTTTTCCAGGCATGAGTAACTTGTTAAAAAGCCACTATTTCCCTAATACTAACAGTAAACAGAGTTCACATCCACATGAAATCCTCTGTGACCCATCGGGGAAAGTTTTTTGTATATTTATATAGAGAGATATATGAAATCATTTAATTCCTTTATCCATCAAGCACTTGGAACTCAGCATGTCCGTTTATATTTCACTTATAAAAATAAATATACACATGCATGCCAGGCTAGATTTAGAGGTATCCTTTTCCCCTAGTTGACGGCTCCATGCCTGTAGTTTTATAAGGGAAAGCTTTAGAAAGAACAGTATTTAAAATAAAGTCACTGAGACATGTTTTATGTCATGCTGATGAAATACAACTCCATCACACCTGCTGGTCCTTCTTCTTTGGGTGGTGGACAACTCTATTGAGTATCTGCTTCCTGAATTTCTGAGCATTTAGGAACTTGTGCTGTTAGGCAAGCAGAAATTTCAGGCAGACATCCTCTGTGTAGAAGTATTAAACATACAATGGTTTCAAAAGATCCTGAAGTGATCACTACCTTTTGGGATGCATTGATGTTAGCAGGTACCTATCTAAACTAAATCTATTTTGGAGTATGAAGAACAAATTGTGGTGACATTTGATGTCCTGCCCACACTGCTTCCCACCACAGAAATGGGTTCTGCCTAGGTAGCTCAAAAAAGTTGAAAATACCTAAAAATAGATACGGTCTGTTTCAGACTATTTAATAGTCTAAAAATACCTGGCAGCCCTTGTAAAGGCCTGGGACAATGGCATGTAGGAGGGCTGGCAAACTCAAGTCTGTCTATGCCTGACGTGGGGGTGCTGTACGGGATGGACCTTATAGATGTTATCAGCTTGAGTACAGGTGTCTGGTGGACCTAATTCCCTTTTCATTACAGCTATCAAAGGCAGTGTAGATGTTTTCAGTAGGATCATTCTCACTGTAGTAACTGGCCTTGTATTTTGAGAGCTGGACAGAAATCAGGAGGCCTGCGCTCTGTTCACAACCCTGCAACTCTCCTGCTCAAATCTGTTCTCCTGGCTATGCCTCAGTTTCCCTACAGAAAAAAAAAAAACCAACTGAATGAGCAAAATACACTCTGAAATTTGTTTAATCCTAAATTGTATGGTTAGAGCTGGTCAATGTACAGACTTCTCCATGTTTCTGACTTTTTCCCATTCAAAAAGAGTGTGAAAAGACAAAGCTGTGATTTCTTTGCAGAAGGGATTTCCAGAAACCACTGAGTTTTGGAAGAATCAAAAGAAAACACACTGGCTTGGGACTGCTTTCCTCTTGAAAGACTTTGTGAACCTCACACTCCCTGCAAATGAAATTAGGTGTGTTTCCCCAGTACTTTACGTGCAGACCTGATCTGAGCTCTCAGGTCTGTCCGCAAAACATCATTCTCATTAACAACAGACATTAACAAGCCTCTTCCATTGGGCTAGATTACCTCAGTGGGTTGTGTTTTCTTTGTTTGTGAGAAAAGTGGACACTTTCCTTGGGAAAATATCTCTTAAAAAAAGACAATTATTTGGTCAGAAGAGCATTCTGAGTTAAACATTCCCAATCAGGCTTACCATTCAGTGCTGATTTAGGTAGGGAGGCAAGGTTGAACATTGACAGTGCCACAGACCAGAATGATTCACAGCCAGCTTTCCTGTCCACCTTGGAAACCACAGGCCACAAAGCATAGGAGCATCCACAGAGACTGGAGAAATGAGGACATCCCCAAAACAGTCCAGGTTCTGCCTCCAGCCCCCACAGAGGGAAGAGAAACCAGGGTCTGTGTTTATTCCATGTGCTCTGTCTTTGCATCTCTAGGCATCAAAGTAATTTGCCTTGTCTTGTGCAAGAGAAACTCTTTTGGATTTGCTTTTTGTTTGGTGGAGATCTTCATTTAGACTCACAGCACATTCTGGAAAACTTTGAGGGTCTAATAACACGTTTCATCTAAGTGCTTTTGTGTTTTCCTTCAGTGTCTGCATGGCGAACATGGTAGTTCAGTCTTCACTTCTCTGTTTCAGGGACATGTTTTGGAATTGATTGCAGGATCAAATCAGCAAAAGTACATGAAGGAATATCCCCTCTGAATTATTCCTCCTACCTACCTCTTTAGAAGCAGCAAACTGATCACTACCTCTGCATCTGAAAAGTACCACTAAATTCATATCCAGGCTTCTATGCAGGAG
Organism: Opisthocomus hoazin; assembly: GCF_030867145.1. Lineage (NCBI taxonomy): Eukaryota > Metazoa > Chordata > Aves > Opisthocomiformes > Opisthocomidae > Opisthocomus > Opisthocomus hoazin. The sequence continues at coordinate 26,946,912 of NC_134423.1, read as the reverse complement.
GATTCACAGGGCTTCTTTTGGCATTGTGACCCTACTTACCGTCTGGTGAGAAGACAAGACAGATCCTTCCTTGGAATTACAGTATATGAAATCTCCCATTGTAAGAGTGATCCAGCAATAAAACAAACCAAAACCAAACAGAATTGGTTTCATCTTTGAAGGCTTAGTGTGATACGTTTGCTAGAGTTTTATTAGTTCTGACATAATGAAAAGTATTCTGCTTTTAACTAAAATAGAAGTATGGTAGTTACAGCAACAGGCTGTATTTCTGCTGTTTGGATGAAATGTTTCAGTCTTGCTGGGAATAAGCAGATCGTTTTTCCCAGCTCCTCAAGAAGTCAGTGCCAATCTTGTAAACTCTTTCAGATCTTCTCAAAAGTACAGATGAAGCCAGGATCAGCTTTCTTCTGTGCAGTTGTGTTGCTAGCTTTCCCCATGTAACGGGTATTCCTTTGACTCAGGAGTTCAGGACCAAGGCCTAAAGAACAAAAAACATTTTACCTGAAAATCCACCCTTGGTGACTAAATCTGGAGAGTGGATTTGAATCCCTCCTTTCAGCATTAACAATGTCCTCAACCTTCTGTAAGGTCAGCTTAGAGGACTTCTATGAGAAGGAGCAGGGAGCTGTTCTGTGGGAGCTCCTTGTATTTCATTCTCATGGAGCTCAAGTCGTTTTCAAGGATGAGAAAGTTAGTGTAATGTTTTTCTCTTTATTTGCGGTGTCTCGAATTATTTTTTATGAAGTTATTTGTACACATTTCAGCACTTCCTGTTTGGGAGCAGACGTGGAGGCTGAAATACCATGAGAAAAACTTCTCTTGATGGCAATTTAGATCTGGCTAAAAGGAGGATGCACTTAAAATCCTTACAGAAATCCTGGGTTTTTTTATACAAGTTCTCCCCGATTTGCAGATGAAAGTTGTATTCTGACTGGTGAACCAGATATTTTCTGGTTTTTAGACCACACAAATATTGAAAGTTTGGCTCCTAACTGGACTTGGAGATTTGGAGTTTCACTAGATAATATCTAACAAGTAGAATGTCAGTGTGAGATTAAGTGACTTCTGTACTAGACAGATTTTAGGCTGGTCTAATCTGAAAGTAAATCTTGTTTTCATTTGTAAAAATGGTATATTCACTTCTATGTCCCACCAACCTATTTTCAATTTGTATTCTATGTGCTGCAGATGCTGTAAAAAATACTATTGTTTTTTTTCAATGCCTTCTCATGTCACCGGTGTTTTTTGTCATTGGCTCAGGGCAAATGAAAGAATGCAACATTGCCATCAACAGATGCACCACCAAACAACCCAATTCTGTCTGACTTGGTTCTTGGCATCTGTGTGCTATTTCTGTCAAACTCAATCAAACTGAGTGTTAATTTTTGAAGCAAAATGCCTATGATCGTTTCACTTGTGATGTAAGCCAGATCTAACCTCAAGACCGTCAAAGGCCAGAAGTCAATGACCCAATTTACATGCCATGCAGCCCACTATCAGTAGCCAATGCTTTTCCCATGCCTTATTCCTACTTATGCAGATTATTAATTCTTTGTGCTATTTGTTATAGATGTTAAATACACTATTTATATAAAAGACAGCCTGGTGACACCTTTAAGAAGCTTTGTCTATAGCACAGTGTGGCAAATAGATCCCAGAGTGTAGGTCAGGTAAGTACAAAACCTCCTCCAGACAGGAATCTAGCTTTGCAAAGGGAAATACTTCCACTAAGCCTTAGCACAACTGCAATTGCATGCTGAGAGTCCCAAATGAAAAGCTTTAGTGAGAAATTTGTGCTTGGTTAATGCAATTATGGAGCTTTCTCTAATTGCTCACTCACTTGGAATATGAAATGGAGTAATCTGAGTATTTTAGGACCTTTCTACTCTGATTGTGCTGTAGAGCCTAGCTGGACAAGGTTTTAACTTAGATTTCTGCATTCACCTGAGCCCAACTTGGTTTATGATGGTTTGTCAGTGTTGGTATTCTCTGATTTCTTTTTACTTTTTTTCGCTCCTGAGGCAAGGAACACAAAATCCTGCTAGCAAGAATCTGGCTTGTGTTTTGCAAAACTAGTAAATAGTAACCCAGGTCAAGAGAGAAATTCGGTAAACTGGAAAAGAGCCACGCTAAATAAAAAAAGGGGAGGGGAAAGGGCAGAGTGGCTTCATACATCCATAATATCTTGCTACCTCTCTTTTGATCAGCAGGAGCACTGTGTAATGAGGCAGAGGAATGTCTTCTCTCTGGGAATGAATTTATTCAGAGTTGGCGATGTAGCATGAAACCTCTGCATATTTGGTCTCCCATTCTCACAACCTCTTCTGCTTTTGCAGACTTCATCTTCCCCCATGCACAGACTGACTTTGGTGAAACTTTCCTTTTTAGGATAGCATGAGGTTCACAGCCATCTGTGAACCCTATCTTGAGTAGAAAACCTGTACAGAAGATGCAGCGAGAGAGAAAAAAAATACTTAGTTGTTTACAGTATTCTGATAAATAAATACAAGGGAGCTAAGGAAGGATTAACTGATCTGTGAAACAGTCAGCTGAAATCAGTTCAGTTGGTTAAAGAACAGCAAATTAACAGAATTTCCTACTGAAATTCCCCCAAATGTGCAGGTCCCATTGAAAGTACTGAAGGAACCCCCGTACCTTATTCGTGCATAAACTGTTTAGTTGAGCTGCATGGAAAAATAAGCCTAGGAAATCACTACTTTGTCCATGTTTGGGTTCCTTGCCCAGTCTCATTTTCTGACAAAATTTACTTAAGCAACATATTTGTGACAGATTTAACTGCAGTTATGATCCAGACATTGACAGTCCCCTGTATGCTTTCCTCTTGTTGTTGCTGTGTATCCCATACCCATATAAACAGAGGATATTTGCTTTAACCGTCTTGCACACAGAGCCTACTGCATGGAAAAAGTTCAGAGCAGTCAGGCTGTGACTGTATCAGTGGTTGCTGGTCTCTGAATGCAATTCCAAACCCAGAAACCTATTTTTAGAACACTACATTGCTCTTAATTTTTTTCTTTTTAAACCATAACCTGCATGTAAAGGGTGTGATGCATGTTACAGCTACAGAGGGCTGGAAAAAAAAAAAATCAAATTAGCAGTGAAACAATAATCCTTCTGCCAAATGTACAAATATTTGCTAATAACTGCCCCAGTCCTGCAGGAGTGCTTTGTCTTATTCTTCTGGCCTGGTTTTTGACAGAGGGCATCCTTTGAATGCGTCCACCACTCCGCTGTTCACGGATCTCTTTTTGTACCAGCCTTCTCTGCCGGAGCAAGAGGCTTGTGCTGGCACAGCATTGTGCAAGGTCCTGTGGCCAAGGCGATGCAGCACCATGGGGTGCTCTGGGCTTGGTGCTGCCGCTGGTCTTCATTGCAGGAGGGCAAGTGGCGCACAAGGAAGGAAAGTGAAAGACAGACAGACTCCCATGTTTGTTTTTCTTTGGGGTAATGCTAGCTATATTTGCTTATTATAGTCAAACAAATGCAATGGATGCTCACATATACATGTAAATGCCCAGTGTTCCCCAGGTGAACCTGGCTGCAGCAGGTGACCACCATAAACTGTGCTGCCTAGACCTAAAGGGAACATCTATGAAATTAATTGGTGCTTTCAAATAAAACGCATTTAATGTAAAACTGATAAATCCATTAAAAGCATATTACGACTGCCGTTGCTTTATTCAGGCAAAAGATTTATTCATGGAGCACTTTGCTATTGCCTGTGCAGTTATCAGTGAATAATGATCTGGCAGTTTCATGCCTGAATTCCAGGTAGATAATAAAAACAAAACAAAAGGATTAATGCATTTTATCTATTTCTCTTCCATTTCTATGTGTGCGACCCCCTGCAGAGCTGCCGGCATGCAAAGAAGAGCAGAGAAATTGGTCTGATACTGTAACACCTATGTGGCTGTGTACGCAATGTGCAGGTGTTTGTAAAGCTGTAGTTGCATTGCTGGAAGTGTGAACGTACAAAGTCCATCAGTAAGAGCTCAAAGCACACATTTGCCAAGGCGCAGTCTCCCCAAAAGAGCCCAGGAGCCCTAAAATCAAGTCACCAGTTAAAACGCCTCCATGTGCCCCATGACTCCCCACAATGTTTTTCTTTGCCTTTTAGGTCCCCGGTGGTAATCTCCACACAAAAGTGTGTACTATCCCTGTGGTGAACCTTCAAAACACGCTCTTATTTTATCTGCAAGTCAGGGGAGCAGCTGGGAGACATTGTGATTTTCTTTTTTTTTTGTCCCTTTTTTTTTTCTTTGTTTGTTGCCCCATCTCTGACTTGGAGGGTCAAATCCATGGCAAGTTCATTTCTGGGCCAACTCTGCCAAATTATATGATGTGAATTAATGTCTACTAGAGCTTAGAACAGCAAACTCTGATTTAAGCTCTTAGGTTGAACTTGTCTACAATTGTTGAGGTGAAAGGCCAGTTCATACCCATTAATTAACCTAATCCATCTCAATCTACTTTATTTTATACCTTTTAGGGTTTGTGACTCTAAGAAATATATTTAGATAAAGCAATGCTGTTGAAATCCAGGAACATTGCTAAAGCCACTCACCACCCACCATTGGTTTATACCAGAGATCACTTCAAGCATTTTTTAAATGCTGGGATCTAATTTAATCATATATTTGTTAGTTAGTCCCAACACACTGAACAGTTTTCTATCCAACTGATTCAAATAAGCATTCTATTAATGTCAGCATTATTTTTGATTCTGACCTTTATTCCGTTTGTAGTAACAAACAAGCATTATGGTGAGATTCCCCCTGCTTTTTCCTTACACCTCCTCCCTTATTGTGGTTCTAGTGGTAAAACACATGAAAATGAGGGAGTGCAATTACCTCGTGAAATCTGAACCTAAACACGACCCCTAAGTACAGCTTTTAGGGGCTGTTGTATGCCTAGCAGCAGGCAGAGAATATTCAGAAAGATTAGCAAGGTTCAAGCTTTATCTAAAAGCATATGGGAATTTCTTAAGAGGATCTATTCTAAAAATAGGATTAAGACATATTACCAGATGTCTATCCCCTAAATATTCATTTTTAAACTGAAGATATTTAATGACTGAGTAATATTTAATAAGTTATTAGTTGACCGTAGAGGCTTCTGAAATTGAAATTCCTTGGAAATGTCTATCACGATAATAATTAATAAAGATTTTAAAACAGCATCTTCATTGGAATGGCTTCCTGCAATATTATAGAAGTCCATTTTTTAAAAGTATGGGCTGTTTTAGAATTTTGGGTTTTTTGTAATAATATACAGAGAACAGAAAATCATGTATGCTCTAACACTGAAATACTTAACACTAAGTGGGAATTAGCAGAAAGCAGTCTTGAATGGTTTGAGATTTTATTTGTAAGAATGACATAAGCATCTACATATTTATCCATTTTTGTCTGAATGTTTTTATCCTGGAAAACAGTCCAGGACTACAGAGCAGTATGTGATATTTAGGCAAGATGCACATAGTGTATTTTGTGTGGCTGTGCCTCGCATGTGGCCCCTACATTACAGGATACAGTCAGACAGCTCATTTAGGGTACAGCAGGTCTTATTGATCTCAGCATCTACAAAAACCTGAAGCACATCTAAAAAAAAAGCCTCTCTCAAAGATTTAAGTTTTCCACAGTCAGATAAACGAAGAAAATCTGCAATAATGCTAGTACAGGATTTCCAGTACAGCCAGAATTGTGGGAGCATGCACACAAGTCCTGAACCACTTTTACTTTTTAATTTCTATCTCAAATTTTCTAATACATATCCACACTTGAATCTTGGGTTGTGTTTTTCTTTTACTAAAAGTTGTGGCAAATCTGAAGGCTGAGCCCAGATGGAGTTTACTTGCTCAAAGTCACAAGGTAAGCCAAAGTTGGGGTTCTCTTGAGATATCTCATCATTAACTCTCCTATAAGTACAATGTCTTCAGCTAAGTCAAGAATATCATCCGAGTATGTTTCCTGCGATATCTGGACATATTTCACAGACGAGCGAAATATCTGAAGGATATAATGACATAGGCTTTTTATCAGATTTCTTCCCCTCTTCCCTGTTGAAGTTATAGAAAAGTCCCTGATAGTTATAATAATAAAAATTATATAATTTAACAACTTCTATAGTTCTTAGACTTTCTCCTGAAACTGAAGGCTATAAGTACCTTCAATAAATTCTAGTTGCACCAGTTCCCTCACCTGGAGAAATCTAGTGTCCTTCACTAGGAAAAGATACAGAGTGAAGATCTTCCTTTTGGGGTCACAGAGGCAAAAGTGTTGAGTTCGTGGAGAAACATGAAGGTCCTAATCATTTCCAGGGTCTCATCCATTACCATAGCTAAGGAGACGTACTGGAAGATGAGAGGGAGGAACGGTGATGGAAAGCTAGAGGAGCTGTAGTAGTCTGGTAGTAACCCTTGGAGACAGTGCTCCCTTCTTCCTCCCTTTCAGACCTGCTGGAGGCTGGCGCACAAAACTTGAGACACAGCTATGCCTAGGGGGGAAATTTAGCTGACGTGTTTTACGGTTGTTGTTTTGAGTCACTGATAAAGCCAAGCACTAGGGAACAGTTTGTTTGAAGTGTGTGCGTGCTCCATTCTGAGCAGGATGGGAATTATCAGTTTATACGCCAATCAGATAATCGTGGTGGAGAATAACTGGCAAGTGTGATGTTGATGTTTTGGCTGAGGGATGAAGAGGACGGTTTCTTCTTCCCCCTTATGTACGCAAAATTTTGGCTCCTAGCAAACTTGGGAATCCAATACATATCCAGGCTTTTATTGTGCTTTATTGTGTTTTATTTTATTTTTTGTCCAGCCAGAATAATTAGTTATAGGAAAGAAAATATAGTGGAAGCAAACATTCCTGGAGAGATCTTTCCATGTTTTTTTTTTTTTCCTTCATCACTTGCCAACCACAGGCTCTGCACTTGGCTTCTCAAGCAGGAAGAGAAAAGAAAAGATAAAGGGACAAATAAACTTTCTGCACCTCATGCTTGAAATATTTTTGCTTTTGTTGGTGAGAGGTGGAAGACATCAGCCTAGGACTGGACTGAATGCAAGCACTACGTGTACACTGTGGATGTCGGTGCCCTAATATTCAGCGATACTATCCCTCAAACACGTTAGCTAATAACAAAAATCAAGGCCAGTCCAGCAATTAATGTGCTAGTCTGAACTTGATAAATGTGAATTCAAATCTTTGTTCTTGTTCTTGTCTTGTTTGTATATTGCACCATAAAGTTCGTTGTTTCAGACCAGATGTACAAATACACTTATGAACCCAGATTTACCTTGAAATTACAAATAGAACATTTTTTGCTCGATTTTCAGTGTGGACTTGGCTTCTGGTCTACTGTTACTTGTCTGAGTGGCAAATAGCCCTTTTCCATACCAAAGCAGTGCTTTAGAGAAAAATAAATTAAAGATTACCCAAGTATTACAGTAAAAGAGACAGAAGTTCAGCATTTCCGAGTGCTGGGTCACATGTTGGAAAGACTGGCTTTTTCCCCCATGACCCAAAAACTCATACCTATGTATATTCATGAAATATGTAGCAGATTATTTTTCTAGGCTATGCTAGTCCACAGTCAAGAAAATGAACTGTAGCCATTTGTATAGTATTTCATCTTTTACAGTCACCTGGAGAGGCAGAGAAGTTTTGCAAAGCGCGTAATGCATGTTACATGACAGAGTGGCAGTGGCAATGACTATAGTGATACCACACATGCTGCAAAAGCTTGGGAAGCAAGAAATGGGATAAAATTCTCCCATTCATGGGAAACCTACAAGGACTGAGTTTTCTGTGGGGGACCTTTCTGAGATACGAAATTGCTCTTAGAACTCACAGCGAACCTCTGAAGGTAGATTCTTGAGTATGCAGACTTCAGGCGGAGCAGGAGTAGACTATGTAGTAGATATCTATGTCTTTAGGCTGCTTATCAGCCAAATCTTTCCTACTCCTTGAAAGGTTTCCTTCACTGGTCTTCATGAAGCCCCTCTACTCCCCATTGACCACAGTTCTGTGACAGAGACAGTTTCAGTTACAGTCCTGCAGCCCTTGATTTCCAACGAATTAGACTCTTTGCTAGGCTTGAAACTCAAATGGCACAAAGTGGGAAGGAGTGGTGAATTCTGACTGGGTTATTATTTTATAAAACAATCCCCTCCTCCAAGGGTAACATGTCTGGGTGTGTACTTATGTCTGCCCATGTGTATACTCCGAGGGTGACTCTGATCAAAGCTACCACTTCTTGGCCTTGATATCTTCATGCTGACGCAATTTTGTCATGGCTAAGATGATGTTCTGGTATGGGAAATAAAAGCATGGAATAAAAAGGCTTTATTTACTCTCCAGATTCTGTACAATTTTGCCTTACACATTCTTTACTCTGGCCCTTTTCTTTCCATCAGTTGCCAAACTAAAGTTTTGTACTGGGCCATTAAAGAAAAAGTGAAAACAAAACTTTTATTGACATGAACACTTTTTTTTCCCCTCTCTCTCTTCACCACTGGGGCCTCAGTTAAAGCGACCTGAGGCTAAACAGGCTCTCAAAGAAAGCTTTCTTGCCAAACAAATGTCATTTCTGTTAAACAGTACTAATGAATGCATAGATTTAGAACCTTATTTACATTGAAATTTGTTTAGTAAGCCAAGTTAGGTCTGAAAATTGGGACAAACTGTTTCCTCAATAATTTAATAACTCCAAAGACCTTGTCCATTTGAAAAAGGCAGATCCTCACCATCCACTTACAAATGCAAAGTCATGTTTCCCAAAATTGAATAAAATGCTAATAGTACAACAGATCCACAGATCAGCAAGTAAAGTGGCTTTTAGCTCTGAGTTCAGCTGGAGACAGAGTGAATAACAACAGTCAGCTTACTCTGTCCTAAGCAAAATGGTTTTATTCCATCAATTACTTGTGTTTCAAGTGTTTTGAAGGGTTCACATTTATTTTTGTAACCTCACTGAATTTGGCACTCTTGCCAGTAGTGCTGGAACTTTCAAATTGGGAGCTTTTCATTGAAACAGGCCAATTAACTCACTCGGGTCACATTCCCTATATGAACTGCTTTTAATGGTGAGCTGTAACCACCCATTTTGTGGTAAACAAAAATCCATAAAGAAAAACAAATTAATTCCTTTCAGTGAGCGCTTCCCAGGGGAAAGCATATATTAGTTGGGTAACCAAATATGGGACACTTGGGCAAACAAATGAAATGTCCCTCCATCACACACCTCACCTAAAGTTATTGTGCCTGCTTTGTGGAAACTGTAACACGTATTAGTACAACTTATGGATCAGTATTTCTACAAAATCTTGTTTTGGTCTTCTGAGTTAGGTAGCCTTGGTGCAGAGGCTTAAATTTTATCCAGATAGAAACTCCTCTACAGCATGGGAATTGTGGAAACTAATTTATAGCCTGGGTGCAGGCTGAATTACAGAGTAGTTTTCTGTTCTGTCCCTTAGAGACTGGCTGATTTTTCTAGAATAAAGACAACAGTTGCCATCTGAGGCATAAGTTGGAATTAGCATTGATTTGGGAGTTTATTCTCAGACAAAAGTTGAATACTCAGTATATTCTGAAATGTGCAGGGCCCTGTGAAACATAAAGGTACCTATGCACACCCTATATTCCATTGTCACAGAGCAGGTATAAGGTACCCTGCCACAGAGACAGAAGCCACAGAGATCAGACTTTGATGTCAAAGCTTGGACAGTCACCCATCTTTTTGGGGCCTGTGCTTTTTCCACTAGACTCCACTTACTAAGTTGAATTCCAGTCCCAAAATTTATTCACAGTCTCACGCTACTATCGTTTAAAATAGTATTTTAAATGGAAATAAACAAGTGCTATTTGGCCATTCTAACTCTTGTGCTGAAACGGGGGTAGCGAGGAAATAAGAGAGACACCAGTAATGTCTAAATATTTGAAATATGCCTGAAAAATGATGTGCTGCTCCCATCCAGCAAACATTTTTTGGAACACGGCAGGTCTCAGTCAAACTAAAAGCCCCAAAACAAATCTACCTTTCCTTGCTACAAACTGTTAGGAAATACATTTTTGAAGCTGAGCCTCTATCAGAATATGATATTACATGACACTGTAACCTTTTTCCCTCCAGAAAACCACCCTTTATGAATAAAACATAGGTGACCTTTAAAAACTTCGCAGTTGTACTAGGTGATTGCATATTAACAAGCTTTTTGAGGAACTAGGACAGGCACTGTACGTTTCAGTTAAGGACAGATAATAGAACTATTCAAATAATTTATTATTTTATACAATACAGGAAAATGTAAGAAAACTACCTCAACAAGTCTGCTTAAATTTTTGTAAGTGTAATTTTATGTGGCTCCACTCATTCATCTAAATTATACAGTCGCTGTTAAATGAAAGACTTCCTTTTAAAGGACAACTCTGATTCTCCTTTGCTTGAAGTTTATGAACAGCTTTGGTTTGAGGCCACTTGATCGGACAAGTTGCAATGACTACTAGGCATTTTTCTTATGCGATCAAAGGTGTCTAAGGCTTTCTGTCCTTCCTTTGCCAGGATAAACTGTTCAGAGACAAGGCCTGAACTGATTTAAATCAATAGAAATGCTGCAACATCAAGGCATATACAGCAATATATGTGGGTAAAGAGGACTCAGTCCTTTGGCCGACTTTTTCTCCCTGAGAAAGGCTCTTGACTTTATTTGATCTCTGTTGAATCCAAGTGAAGAAAAGAGAGAGCAGGTTCACACCAAAGAGAACATTTCTACCAAAGGGATCACTTTGGAAATTCATTACTTTTATAAGTTTGAGTAATTACACTAAATCTGATCATCTTGCACGGGTCTTAATTCCAGCTGCTTCACTAGTTCTAGAGCCTAGTTATTTGCAGTAGAAATTTTAGGGTGCGATTCTGAAGTCTTCCAGCTCTTGATTGGTCCGTCATATTGGCATCTCTCCTGAATTATGCGTTAAGTACACAAAGAACTGACAGATGAGAAAAAAAATTGTGCAGTATTTTTTCTCAAGATATTTTTTTCTATCTTAAGAACAATCCTGTTGCATGTGAGCAGGATTCCTTCTACTGAAGGACGTTATGGTCATAAACATCATATCATGCAAGCAGTCAACTCCCAGATTAGTAAAGATGAAACAGTAGTAGTTATGAAGCAGATTAGCCATTACAGAAATCCAAATGATTATTTTAAAACCCAATACCCATTGCGTCACTTTCTCTGAATTTGTCAGCTGGAATCCTGGAAGGCTAAATTCAAACAAAAATGCTAAAAAACTATGCCCTGTTGCTTGCTTTTTTTGCACCATCTCAGGTATAATTGCCTTAAGGTGTCTAGATGTTCCCTCAACCTTTTGCTACATAAGCTGCTTCCTCTGAGTATTAGAGCTATATCCAGGCACAGAAGAGAAAAAATCACTGACATTGGTCATTTTAGCATTTAGGCTTAGGTTGGCTGAAAAGTTTCCATGCAGGAGTGTTGGGGGTGTTGAGTGTATGTAACTTTCCCTAGTGTAGGCAGAGCACACAGTGGTTTATCTTTTGAGCCGGTGGGAGGAGGGACAGGGAAAAATGTTCCACCAGGCCAACCTGATAGGTTTTCTCCAATATGTCATTACTGTGTTTCAGGGCATCTGTGTTGCTGCCGTATGAACTGGATAGGAACACAAAGTAATCAATTTCAGTTGAGAGTACTAATTTATCACCTTGCCATCTTTTATTGCAAGTTAGAGAATCTCTCTCTCTGTTTTTCTTCTACTTTTTAAATGCAAAATCAGGACAATGAAGAGATATCTCCCCTCTTCCTCCTTCTCTTTCCTCTCCCTATTTGTTTATAAGCCCTGGTAATTAAAATAGATGCTCGCTGAGAAGCAGAAATGTACTTGATCATCCTCCATTATTGCCTGTTAAAGGGCAAGAGCCTTGCTGGTTCTTATTGGAAAACATACAGGAAAAGTTCAAATTTTAGCCACTTCTGCATTAGCGAGAACTTCCTCTTAACACAAAATCAGCTATTCACCAAACCATGGCAGATATAGAAAACAAGTACCCTTTAATTCTTTCTTATGAAAATGGAAAAAGCCTCTTTTGTTGTCCTTGGCATAAATATGCTCTATCAAGACTAGAAAAAGCAAACATCAGTATGATGGACCCAGGTTTTGAGTGTCAGAAGCAGCCTGTACTTTGCGATCTCACACCCAAGAAAGACCCTGAAAGAGGGCATGAAAGAAGGGCAGAACCTCCCCTAATGGTACATCTACGTGGTCATTTGCAAGCAGATGTGAGCTGGCTCTGTATGACTCCAGATGACCAGCAGCCATTGGACTGCAATACCACAGAACCAAGCCTGAGTATGGTGCCAGTAACAGATATTTGGCTTTTAGCTTGTTGATGTTCGAACTGTGGCTTGAGCAAGCCCCTGTCTGCATGAAAAAGACCATGTGTGGTTCTGGTTTAGCCCTTGTCTTGCATATTCTTCCTAATGCTCATAAGTATGTGGCACAGTACAAAAAGAAGGGATTCAAAGTCCATGGGTTTGTTAGTTTGGGTTTCTTTTGGCATTTGTCTCAGACATGAACTTCCCAAAACACCACCTATTTTTAATACAGCTTTCAAACCATATTTGCAACCTTCCCAAGAGTTTTTCTAGCCTGCAGTGAAGTGAGACTGTCTAGTTAAAGCCTAGAAGGTTTTGGGTGCACACATGTACATGTGGATGGATGTTCTTTCAGGACTATTAGACATATATATACTGACTGCAGATGCTGTGGGCAGCCTGAACATACTGAAACACCTAATATCTCATCCAAGGTACCAAGTCTTGCCCTTATTTGGTTTTCACATTGTCTTTAAACACTATTTACCTGAAACACTGTTAGCTAACAAGTTCTATTTACGTTCACACACGTTTTACTTTCGTTGTTTGCTATTCTTTTAGTCTTAGAACCTTTACTGTAGATACTAAAGTCTTTCATCATCATTTTCCCTAAAAAAAACCCTGGTTTATGCACACACATGGATATGTACATATATTCTTGGAACCTGACATTCCTCTACCACTCCCAGTATATCTTTCTAGGCCCCAATTTCCTACCCAAAAGTACATTACAGATCTTATGCTTTCCACAGCCTAGTAGCACTTCAATAAACTAAAGATTATTGTGCTTTGTCAGGTTTTATTTTGTAACATTATGGGAAATTCTCTGCTGCTTTGGATGAGTGCATAAACTCTTATTGCTTGACAATTAACAGAGCTAGTAATAGAAAATGCAATGTAATTTACCTTAGTACAAGGGATTTTGGTTAACAAAAATTAAACTATTGAACTCTCCTCTCGTAGGAGAAGGACATTGTCTCATTATGTGTGCAATTTTTTTTGGCGGTTAAATAAATAAAAAAACCCTGTACACAACATCGAGTGGGTGCTGGGCCTTGGGTGGATTTATTATGAAGTCTATGTGGAATTCTTCTAATGTGCTTGCTTTGGAACTGGACAAAATGACCCCTTTGCAAAATAAGCATGCCGTAGCTTTTTCTGTGGTACAGAGAGAGTTCACCCAAATAAATAATGTTGAAGGGGGAGTTCCTTTATGTGCTGTGTAATTTCACTGTACTGAAGATGACTTCTTGCCTCTGTTGCTGAATTAGGAAGGTCAGAATTCAGTTGTCTCCCTCAGCAACTACACACTACAAATGTCAAGGGGCCACCACTTTACTCTCAGGACTAGTTATCTTTTCAGGTTGACCTCCAAAGAGGTGGCTTTTGTGCTTTTGATCTCCCTGGCCTAGGAAGGTCATGTTTCTTTCCCTTTCCCTTTCCCTTTCCCTTTCCCTTTCCCTTTCCCTTTCCCTTTCCCTTTCCCTTTCCCTTTCCCTTTCCCTTTTTTTTTCAGGAATAGGAAGGAAACTAAATCTAAAGACAATGAATTTAAGGTTGATGCTTCCCCCACTAACTGGAAATTTTACCCTGTTCAAAAGGAAATATCATATAAACGAAGCTGCTAGAGAAAGGAGGCTGAAGAGTTGTGTCGGGGAGCCGGCATTGGGAGCTCAAAGCACAGCCTTAGTTTCCATGTTGCCTAGTGAGAACCTGGACAAATCCACGGAGAATTTGCTTTGTATAGACTATAAGAATAGGCAGTTTTGCATTCATTGTGTTTTCCTGAGCATACCTAAAGAAGCAGCTCAGTCAGAAAACATACTTCTGCACTGCAAGTTTTATCTCTGTCTCTTGAATAAAAGTTAATTTTTATATTTTAAAAGGCACACTTTGACCCATTGCTATTTTCAGGCCAAAGAAATGATCTAACAAAATTTAAGGCCATAATAATTAATTCTTTATGACCTCCTCATTTTGTGTAATTTCTTTATAGTGGGACTTACATCTGAGTGTTAAATGAGTGAGGGGGAAAGGTTAGTGTTTATTTGTCTGTGCCTACCGGTCTGCCTATCCATCCATTAAGGCCTTCAGCTAGAGGGTGGATCATGGTGGTCATGGTCAATTTTCCTTCACTGGCACCAGAAATCTGGTTCAAGTATAAAGGTGAGGTTTAGTCTTTAAAAAATGGGAGGTTAAGTTAAGACATTGCATGTCTATTTTTTACCACATTTCAGTGGGTTTTATTTTCTTGATTCAGGTGATTCCAGCGTAAGGTAAGAGTATTGGTCTTTCCTGTAACCGTAAGTGTGCACATGGGTGAAAAAGTCAGAAAGGTTTCAACAATGGAACAGCCCAGTTAAACAAGGCCTTTGCTGGAGAATCGGGTGTATTTGAACAGTGGGCTTTGTAAGCAAGGCAATAATAGCCTCACTTAGACAGATAATGATGGATGTTATGGAATTGTGAATTGGGTTTAAAATTGTGCCCTCCTGCCCTCAAACCTCGTTACACATACAAACAAAACAAAGCAGAGTTTGAGATGGAAGCATTAGACTGGATTGGCTGAAAAGCTTTCCTCTTACTGGAGAGTGTAAGCCTGTATCAGATAGTGTTGAAATCTCCTACTTGACCCTTGTCTAACCTTCAATCCAGAACGTACAAAGTAGGACAGAGCTAATCCCAGCAAGTGGGTTTAAGCAAACAGATTTAACAACTTGCTACCATTCAGAGAATGTCGCTTTCTGAACTTGCTCACACATGATTTTGGAAACAAGAGCCATTTACAGCAGAGATGCATTACAGGGAGAATACGAAGCTCCACTACAAATCCAGTGAAAGTTCCTCACTCTTAACCAGCACTGAAGAAGACATCTATGTCTTTACTGGTATGCATGGTGGAACATACATGGTGTATGATTTCCAGAGTACAATATAGTGCTTCTGCAGCGGGTTTTCCCACTCCTGTCATTTCCCTGAAAGATGTCAGGTCTCCTGTCAAGCCGTTTGCCACAATGTATAGCATTCTCAATAGCACAAATAAAAGCAATTACATAAAATAAGTGCATGTGTGGAATTATTAATATTTATGAGGATTTTCCTCTTTTACACAACTGATCACAGAGGAGTTCTTTTAGGCTGGAACTCTAGACCCTTCCTACACCACCTTGGAGCACAGAGGAAGACTGAGAAAAATGAACTGTGACAATTCTTCATACCTAGCCTAACAGTTGGAAAAGTTTGTATGTTTCGTCAAGGCCAGGCTGTTCTGACGCTAGACAGGTTGATCTGTCCCTTACTTTCCAGTTAGTTCTGAAAATGTAAATTGCCTTATCATGTAGGGAAGGTACAATGCAGATCAAGCAGGAAAGTACTATTTAAATTGGGAAAAAATGCAGGATCATACTCCTCATGGAAAGAAATCTGACCTCAAATATTACTTCTGCACATCACACAGGGTCAAATAATGATGACTTTTAAAACGGAATATTATTTTTTTTATTTCAGTAAAACAATCTGAGATTATCTCTTCTCACTCCTGCACAAAAAAATGCTGTGTTTCTGAATATAAAGTATAACCTTGTGGCCAAGCTCAGTTCCTCAGCTTTGCAGCCGCCAACCCCAAAGTCCTCTCAGCTTTTAGGGGAGCTTGGATCTGATTCCATAGCAGGACATTGTGGCTTAGATGCCTTTTTGATGTTCCTTACATCCAGTAAGACATTGTGATGACAGAAATTATGTACAATGTGAATAGACGTAAGGACATAGAGAAATTATGATGTCAGGGTCATTTGAGAGGTTTTTATCTATTAAGAGGCAAATATCACATAACTTATATATTTTCTCATTGAGAGTCCTGACTATAAATTTGCCCTACAAAAATGAACTAGAACTTTGTTACAAGGTTCATTAAGGCCAGAAACTATTCTGGCTAAGAAATGAACTACATTCAAAGGCAAAAGAAGTACAAAACTAGCAGGCACTGCCATAAATTACTGCCAAAACCCAAATTGTAGTTATGCAATTCTTTGTTTGCCTTTTTTTATCATTTGTTCCAGCATCAGAGTCTCTTTTTAAAGAGAGAGCTAGTGAAATACCTCCAGCCTGGAGCCGGAATGAGGAGACTATGAATGTTTCCCACTGAAATACACAGTGAGCTCATTAAAAATACAGTCAATTTTTTTAATAGTAAAATCTTTTTAAGTTTGCTTATATGGCGCACATAAATTCGAAAGCCTGCATTATTGAGTGTTACTAAGCCTAATGCCTTGAAACCTTCACTGTTTTTCCCTCTGCACTTTCAAGTCAGTGCTCGGCTGCCCACAGTCTCCAGAAAGATATTTTCCCTCTCAAATGTGCGTGTTAAAGATACCAAGAATTTCTGAATCCTTTATCCTTTACTCAGTCCTTTCCTGAGCTTTCCCGGGCAATGCAGCCAAAAACCTGGCATTTCAAGGTGAAGTCAGATTATTAAGAAAAGAGGAATCCAGACAGAAGAGGTGGAACAAAATCAAGGCTGTAAAAGCATGAGTGGAGTGTGGAAAGCCCAAGAATTTGGATCTCCTCTTATCTGACTCCTTCTCCCACTCTGCTTCATGCTGAATCTGCTGTCTTATCTGTTTCTCATTTTTGGTATGTGATTTTGTTGGCACTAACAGGAATTTTTTTTCTCCTCTCATTCTTGAAGACATGCCAAAGAGTGCACAGAAAGCTCATATGACAATCTTTTAATGGTATATGTGAAAGCATGAGGAATTTAAAAGGAAGGAGGAACATACTTGCAATTAAAATCACATGCTACGTCCTGTAAATAGACTTTCACTGAAAGAGTCACATCTCGGGCACACGCAGCAACGGTTGCTGCACGTGGTTTTAACTGTCATGAAACTACTTGGTGGTAAAATATTTACACTTCCTCAAGTTATATAAAGAGGGTACCTTCTTGTGAAGCAATGGAAGGGGAGGGAACATAGAGGACACTCATTCCTCTTTATCATTTAAGCTCTTTGTAGTAAACGAAAGCCAAAACAATCCTACCATTTTTTCAGTTGTCAGATTAGTTTAGTAGCATCACATTCCTGAATTTGTGATGCAGTCTTTCACGCTCACACTTGCACAGAGATCTGCCCACATGTATGCTTGCAGTCCCGTGTTTTCTTTCCTAGTCCTTCTGATTCTGGATCAAATCTGTAGCCGAGGACTGGATCTGGCATACATAACCATTTTGCTTTTGCAGCAATTTTTTAGCTGAAGCCATAAGCTGAAGCCGTTCCAATCAGGTAGTTACAAGCAGCACTGGTCCCACGGCCTTGCATGGCTCAGAACTTCCCACCCATTACTTCTGTTCCAGGAATGACAAAACCTCATCCCACTGTTGTTCGTTGGTTTACAGTTGATATTTACTTTGTCAAAAATGTGAGTTCCTCCTCCATGTATCACTGGCAGGCATTTGTTACTCCTCTGGACAGCACAGTAAGCAGGAGTGTATTCCTGCAAGCTTGGCTGAACATGTGGGCTTGCATGTATAGGACTTCTCATAGTGACTCCATAGCCTTGCAAAATGGGGTTTGTTTTAATCAGAACTTCCCTGGCTTTTGCTAGCACAAAGTTTTCTCTTAGACCTAACGTCAAAGAAATACTGAATTTTGTTTGTAAAATTAAAGCAATCCTATGTAACTTTGCCATAATTGGGTTGAGTTTGTAAAGACATTATTTTTAAACGGCCACTGAGATTTATTACCAAACCATAGAATGATCTGGCTCATGTTTGTCTGGGAATGTGAACTATTTTGAAGCTTTACATTGTCTATATAAAAGATGGTTAAAAGGATATTTTCTGACTCATTTTATGAAGTTTAGCAGGTTAGCTGATGTAAGGTTTAGCATTAGGACTAAAGAAGTTACTCTCACATGTTGTAGACACCATCAGAAAAAACACCTAATACATCTTCCTTCACAATTATTTTTTATCTTCTATGTCTTAGACACTTATCTCAAATTTTCAGGTCTCTATCCTTCACTGAGATCTCTATCAATTGGAAAAGTACACCAGTCTTGAAGCTTTAATGTTAAGCACGTTTCCACATGAAAGTATTGCTTTAACAAGGGTGGAAAACGCTCTTCTTAGAAGAGCAATTATCATTAAAGATTCATTATCAAAAGAATAGTTACCTAAAGCAGAAAAGTATGAAGAGTCTCACTGATTCATTCTCCTGACAAAGTGTGACAGCAATCCCAAGATGAATATATTTCAAAGACTAGTATAAATTTGGTCTGTCTGTCTAGGCATATAATATGGCTATTGCTATATTACCAGATTGAGCACATCTTTAACCAATGCCAACAGGCTGATACCTTAAATAATGATATGCTGTTTTACACTGTGTGGGGAACCTGTTCATACATTTTGAACCAGTGGCTGCATTTTGTCTTTGGTTTTCTATTCCAGGTCATCTTCTCAAAGGCATTAACTTCTTCACCAACACCTTAGAACTCCAAGTTCGCACCATAGGCTCATGTGCTTTTGAAGTGTTTGAGGTTCAACCACTGTTAATCTGTAGGCACATGTGGCACAGACTGTGATTTCCTTATGTCTTTATCATGAAACATTTATAGTCCCCTGCACATAAAGCATCCAAGGCAGAGGTGAACCACACTTGCTTTACGCATGATAAGGACTTATTCACTCCCTGGCTGAGACCTTGGGAAAACGAATTTTTTTCGTAATTGGTTTACGCCAAAGCAGATTTGGGAGGAGCTACACATTGAGATTTATAGTGGTCTTTAAGATTTTTAATTTAAGATAAAATCCGTATCTTTTACTGTATATGTATGTATACACACATTAAACTCTAATTATACATAGACTTATGTGTATCACCTTTAAATGATAGATTTGGCTGATTTTAGTAGAAATAGAATCCAGTAGATCGAATATTTATTAGTATTATTACATTAAGTCACAATGTACCTTTTAATATGGAAATAACAACAAAAAGAAATTCCACTTTGCCAAGAAAAACAGTATAATGACAGTAACCAACTGTGTTGGCCTTTTCTCATGTCAGAGTTGGGCAGAAATGCCAGACCAAATTATAAAGTCCTTCACCAGACACAAAACTCTCAACAAAGTCAATGGGAGTTTTTCTAAATGTAGATTTAATTAAATCCACAGAATCTGGCCAGTTATCGGTAACTTTGGTCAGGATGAGAATCTTAAGGAGACAGTTGAATCTTTCTCATCTCTGCCATTATATAAATGTTATTTTTGCTAGGATATCTTCCTTCACCCCCACCCCCCAAGCAGTTCAGAGACAATAAAACACCAGGAATCCCTGAAGAGTGGTAAAATGCTGACATGATTTAAGGAGGAAGACTCTGATAAGAAGATAAAAATCTAATAAACAGAGTCTGGAGGACCTTGGCAAGCCTCAGCTGCTTGCCAGTGTAAGCAAAGCCCCTCCCAAGGAAAACAAAGGGAACCGTAATCTCAAGGACATTCCACTCACAAACCATCTGAAGGAGAAAGTCAAGGCCATGACCTCTGCAGTCTGAAGTTATGAGCATACTGACAAGAAAATATTTGACTTGGTTCAAGAAGCAAAATCAGTCATTGGATTTTTTAATATCTTTTTTCTTCAATAAGAGACAAAACAATGCAGTGCTGTGTTACGTGTAAATGTGTATATATACCTGCCTCGTCTCACTATTAAATGGAAGAGATATTCAGTTGCACATGATATATGTGTATTATTGTTATGCATGATATATACATTGAATTAAATATCTACACTCCAAGACTCCCCTAAGATAAATAAGCTAATTGTATATGACTGCTGTATTTTTGACCAGACAAGACACAATGTCAACAGATTAAAATGTTGCCTTTGTGTCTTACTGTATGTAACTTTAGGCCACTTAAAAGCTTCTGAAAGATAGCTAGGCTGTAATTAGTTACAAGGAGTCTAAATTGGTTCAGATAAATCAAATGGAATCACAAAATGACATCTAACAGCCAAAGTTTTCTCAGGCTGCAAAGATTCATTGTGTCCTACGGTCACCATCTACTTACCCTTAATACTCACTCTCCTGTCCTTCTGTGGATGCTTCACATGTTTTTAGCATAGGAATTGAAGACATCAGCAACACTTGGAAAGCAGGGTCCTCAGACTGCCCCACAGCACTTTTCTGAAATTTCTATTCTGATTTGAAATGTTGGTGGAGTTTATGCACTAAAGGTACACAGAAAGGTACAGGAACTTCTCAGCTTTCTGGATGATGTGGACTTTGCTCTTGGAAGTCATCACATCTTGTCACTCAAGTTGAAATTTAAGATATTTGCACAGAAAAGACATGGACCTGTTGGAAAGGCCCAGAGGAGGGCCACTAAAATGATCAGAGGGATGGAACGCCTCTCCTACGAGGAGAGACTGAGGGAATTGGGGCTGTTCAACCTGGAGAAGAGAAGGCTCTGGGGAGACCTTAGAGCAGCCTTCCAGTAGCTGAAGGGGCCTACAAGTAAGCTGGAGAGGGACTTCTTACAAGGGCTTGTGGTGATAGGACAAGGGGTAGTGGCTTTAAACTGAAAGAGGGGAGACTTAGATTAGACAGAAGAAAGAAATCCTTTACGATGAGGGTGGTGAGGCCCTGGCACAGGTTGCCCGGAGAATCACAGAATCAAAGAATCACAGAATGGTAGGGGTTGGAAGGGACCTCTGTGGGTCATCTAGTCCAACCCTGCTGTCAAAGCAGGGTCACAGAGGACCTTGTCCAGGCGGGTCTTGAATATCTCCAGAGAAGGAGAATCCACAACCTCCCTGGGCAGCGTGTGCCAGGGCTCCGTCACCCTCACCGTGAAGAAGTTCTTCCTCATGTTCAGATGGAACTTCCTGTGGTTCCGTTTGAGCCCATTGCCCCTTGTCCTGTCGCTGGGCACTACTGAAAAGAGCTTGGCCCCATCCTCCTGACACCCACCCTTCAGATATTTGTAAGCATTTATAAGGTCCCCTCGCAGCCTTCTCATCTTCAGGCTGAACAAGCCCAGCTCCCTCAGCCTCTCCTCATAGGAGAGATGTTCCAGTCCCCTCACCATCCTCGTAGCCCTCCGCTGGACTCTCTCCAGTAGCTCCTCATCTTTCTTGAACTGGGGAGCCCAGAACTGGACACAGTACTCTAGATGAGGCCTCACCAGGGCAGTGTAGAGGGGAAGGAGAACCTCCCTCTACCTGCTGGCCACCCTCCTCTTGATACATCCCAGAATGCCATTGGCCTTCCTGGCAGCCAGGGCACACTGCTGGCTCATGGTTAACCTGTCGTCCACCAGGACACCCAGGTCATTCTCCACAGAGCTGCTCTCCAGCAGGTCCACCCCAAGCCTGTACTGATGCATGGGGTTGTTCCTCCCCAGGTGCAGGACCCTGCATTTGCCCTTGTTGAACCTCATCAGGTTCCTTTCTGCCCAGCTTTCCAGCCTATCCAGGTCACGCTGGATGGCAGCACATCCTTCTGGTGTATCTACCACACCTCCCAGTTTGGTGTCATCAGCAAAGTTGCTGAGGGTACATTCTAACTCCTCATCATTAGAAGAGAAGGTGTGGATGCCCCCTCCCTGTGAGTGTTTAAGGCCAAGTTGGATGGGACTTTGAGCAACCTAGTCTAGTGGAAGGTGTCCTTGCCCATAGCAGTGGGTTGGAATGAGTTTAAAGTCTCTTCCAACCCAAACCACTCCATGCTTCTATGATTCTATGAAATACAGATTATCTTTTCTGAAGCTGACTCTCCAAACCAGCACAGCACCTTAAAAACTCTTTCCTTTTCTACCTGCTGCACTTTATTCCTAGGAATCTGTGTAAACTTCCTTTACCTTGAAGGAAATTCTCCCCTGGTAGAGAGAATTAAGACTTGATGTGTCACACTCCACTCACTACGAGAAGATCTCCAGATAAATATTTCATACAGATTTTTAATGCCCCATTTGTTTCCAGATGCTGGTAACTTTATTAAGGTTAATTGTACTGCCCTGAAACATGGCTATGAAGCACATTATTCACACACATTGCTGCAGCTCACTAACCCTTTGAGTTCGCTTACCAATGCCTATCACTTTGATTTTATCACTGGATGTTGTAATCTTCTCAGATCTGGTTTGCCAGTGGGGACCAGCAGAAGAGTCTTGAGGTGCCAAATCACTAAGACATAAGGCCAGATACAAGTAACCTTCTGCTTATTCTGAAAGGGTCCAGACTGACCCCATCTCTTCTTAGAAAAATAAACGATGCGATCCATGGATAAGAATAACTATTATTTTTTTTTTTTGCCAGTGCCCCAACAGAAGCTGGGAAATTGAATTTTGAGCTGTCAGGAAGTAAGTTGTACAACATAAAGAGAAGCAACGATGATCTGTTAAAGAGATAAACCTGACAAGCAGAATTTGGGTTCAGTCTGGAACTAGGCTAGCATCCGTCAGAAGTCTGAACTAATCTGAACTGAACCCTGCCCCTCCAATAACCTGCCTTGTTGTTGTGGCACCTGATGACATTTTCTGCCGTGCTGTGTAATGACTTAAGGGCTGTAATGGGTTGCATGCTGTTAAATGTCATCAAATGCCATGAATCATAAACAATCCTGGCTTCTAAACCAGAGATTAGGGATATTTATGAAGTTTAGTCTCAGTTTGGGTTTTCCAGACTCTTGAAGTTCAGAGGGCTCCTTTTCTTCTTCTTCTTTTTTTTTTTTTTTATTGCACAGACTGCTTCCTGCTACCGTGATTGACCCTGCTGCTAATATACCCAAACTGCAGAGCTTGATGTTAATCCAAAGGAGTTGAACGTCTGAACTGATTGCCTGCTGACAGCCAGTGTAAAACTCAGAAGTATGACTGCAGATACTGAGATTAGATATTGGAAGACCAAAAAAAAAAAAAAAAAGAGGATGCAACTGTTTCTCCTCTGCAGAAGCATCGGGAAAAAATCCCTATTCTCCCACTCCTTAAGTGCAACTTCTGGTTTCCAAAACTTTGCGATGTTACAAACATTTTATTGATCCTATAAGAATGAAAGCAGATACAACAAAGAAGCCATAAAGCACAAAGATAAAAGAGGAATAAAAGGGACAAGGCACTTACTGTTGTTTGTTATAGTCTTAAAAGGAATTAAGTTTAAAAAAAAAAAAAAGGAAAGAAAAAAAGATAAGCATCGTAAAAAGTAGTGAGGGGGAGCAACATCCAGATCTGGCTGTAACTGGCCTTATGTACACTGATCCATATTGCCTTGCTCTTATAGGAAGGTGCTCCACAGGACAGTTCTCTAGATCTTCACTCTTGCTTTACTTTCTATGAATTTGCTGGAGAAAGGTCTGGGGATAAAATTTATATTCAGTGCTGTATTACTGTTCACCTATGGCTATTGGCTTTACTGGAAGAGACAAGGGAATTACGCACACACACGCACGCACACACACACACACACACACACACACACACACACGCTCTCCAGTGCCATTGAATGATTTTTCTGGTCATGCTGTGTTGTAGTGTTTGATACTTGGATACTTGTGCACATACCTCACTGATCCCATTTGGATTTGTTCTCCCCATTCTTATTAACAGTTGTTAGATAAAGATTATCTATCTATAATTGACAAAGACCTCATGTTGTCTGCCAGGTCATCTGATGTTGTTCAAGATGAATGCTCAGAAGTCTTATTTGAAAGCTCTTTTGAGCCAAATGGAATCACTTTGGTGAAACGCCTAAGAAAAAGCCTGACTTTCCTGGACTGTAAATGGCCTGAGTCTGTCCACACCTTCAGCTGGGGAACTAACCTTCCTATACATCTATTACAGCAAGCAGCACTGACACTGAACAAGTGTAAATATTCATTAATAATGACAAATCATTCTGAATGCTGTACACAAGCAATAAAGCAAGGGGCTGCTGCATAAATAAACAAGCAGATGTGTCTGAAGGTTTGAGACATTATTCTGGTATTTCCAAAGCACTTTAATGACATGGATGTTCCAGCCTCATCTCCTGTGTACCTATTTGGAAATCCTGTATTTGGGCAAGTCACAAGCACCTGAAAGCGTCTGCTTCCAACTCAGGGTTAAAAGCCAACAGTTTGTGTTTATATGCTACTCGACTGCTGAGCCAAACTCTTAGAGATGTAGGCAACCATCCATCCCTCTTCAACTCTCCCTCCCCAGCATTCCCTAAACTTGTATTAGGAGTTGAGGAAGAAGTCAGAGGTGGTTATTGTGCACAAATCATCTGCTGGCTGAAGTTTTTGGTGGCAGCCAAGAGAGAAGAAGGAAAAAAAATTAGAAAAATTTCAATTTCAGGACCATTATTATTTTCATTAATCATAAGAGGCGCTGTCACCCCTGTCCTTATTCTTTAGAGGGAGATCTATTATACGGTCCATTTAGTCCAAGCCATATTACCTCATATGTTTTCCTGGCTGACCAAATAAGACTTAAGAGATAAAACAATTTACTGTTCATTATGATCCGTGTCACTGGAATCAATCTATTAACCTACATTAACTGGATATGTGACGATAGCTCACATACACGCTTCTCCGATTTAAAAAAAAGAAAGAAAGGATAAGGGAGGGGCTGAAGGGAGGAGGACGGAAAGGGAGAGGGAGAGAGAGGAAAGGAAATCAAGGCCCATAAAGTGCAGCAGACGTATAATTTGCCAAGCGAATACAACTTCATTTTCCAGCGGCCACTGCTGCGCCCTCCACATCTTCACGCAGCCCCTGACCTGTGAAGAATTCTAACAAATTGGCTTCTATTGTGAAGCCAAAAGGTGCCATCAATGAAGGGACGGTTCGCTGGTCCTAAAGTATGATGGGAAATCGCAGGCTGGAATAAAGAGCTGCAGTTTTATGAAGTTAACCCATTGAGGTTAAATCCAAGCAGGGAGGTTGGAGCAGGCTCTTGCCCCTTCCGATGACTTAATAGGGAGAAGAATATTTATTCAGATATGTTGCCCAAACACAGGGAAACTTCCCTTGCTGAGCAAGGCAGAAGGAAGAGTTTCTCTCCGGCATGCAGATAAAGTAAATTCTGCTGTGCCACAGTGTGGAATCATTCTCTCTCTTTTGCTCTCTCTTTCACTCTCCATGCTTGATAGATTGTGTGTCTAGAGGGAAGAAAGCGAATCAATAGGTGGCCTTCCTGATACTCGTTTACACAGCAAAATAACTTTTGAGTAAACAGCCAATGAGTTAAGGTAATGCCACCTCCACACAGCTCCATCAGTCTATTCATTCTGGATTTGAATTTGCTTATTAAAAGTCCATCTGGGTGCAGGTCCTTTCTTTTTGTTATACCCTCCTCCAGTGTGCTGGGGTCCTGCTGGTGGCTAATATCTAGGAGATGTTTCTTTCCTGCTGTCTGCCTCAATGCTTCCTGACCCAGCCACCCTTGCACAAAGAAGGCTGTGCATACGCAGGACCTGGCAGGGACTCTGCCCTGCTCGCAGTCCCTCTGCACCTGGGCTCCAGAATCATGTGCTGAATCTACTGGGAAGAGGTGGGAATGGTGTTGATACCATTTCCAAAGGGTTTTTAATCTGCTTTTTTACACGTATTAATGTGGTAGTTACTAAACTTCATAATGTTATTACAGCTGCTTTAATTGGATACTGGAGGGACTTTGCTTGGACACCAGCAAGCTGAGACCTACCTTATTCATGCTGATGCTTCTCTCTGGGATTGCAGACGCCTCACTCTTCTTCAGTTATCAACCTTGAGTTACTTCACTTTGTCCTTGACACTTGTGGCCATGACACTGGACTTCTCTGAAGTAATGGAGCTGCTTCTGTCCTCTGCTGTGCTTGCTGGTTCTGTCCTTGTCTGTGCCAGTAAAGCATGGGCATGATTATGTAGATTCTCCAAAGGCCTGGCCCATCTGCACTGAGTCTAGTAGAAACTGTATCAAAGTGGACTCACTTTTCACGCCTAGAGATTAGGTGGGCTTTAATAGCAGGGACTGCTATTATCTTTTCCCCTCTACACTGCCCTGGTGAGGCCTCATCTGGAGTACTGTGTCCAGTTCTGGGCTCCCCAGTTCAAGAAAGATGAAGAGCTACTGGAGAGAGTCCAGCGGAGGGCTACAAGGATGGTGAGGGGACTGCAACATCTCCCCTACGAGGAGAGGCTGAGGGAGCTGGGCTTGTTCAGCCTGAAGAAGAGAAGGCTGCGAGGGGACCTTATAAATGCCTACAAATATCTGAAGGGTGGGTGTCAGGAGGATGGGGCCAAGCTCTTTTCAATGGTGCCCAGTGACAGGACAAGGGGAAATGGGCACAAACTGAGGCACAGGAAGTTCCATCTGAACATGAGGAAGAACTTCTTCCCTCTGAGGGTGACGGAGCACTGGAACAGGCTGCCCAGGGAGGTTGTGGAGTCTCCTTCTCTGGAGATATTCAAGACCCGCCTGGACAAGATCCTGTGCAGCCTACTGTAGGTGACCCTGCTTCGGCAGGGGGGTTGGACTAGATGACCCACAGAGGTCCCTTCCAACCCCTGCTATTCTGTGATTCTGTGATTCTGTGACTGATGGGGTCGTATTCACACCCACGTAACACACATCTGCCTATAGTTATTCCTTCCAGCCCAGCAAATTACAAATACATAGCTACAAACCCTGTGTATAGTCCAGGACTTGTTTTCTCATTCTTCGGTAAAAGCAATAATGAAAGGCTGCAAGGGTGCTTACAGTGAATGTAATGAATAGTAGAATAAAAATAATATTATGGTTGAGCTTCATCGTTTTTGCTCTGTGCAGTAAGCCATCATGCTAGGAACTAGACTAACATTTTGCAGAGGCTGTCACTGCCCCACTGTGCCTTCAGGCAAAAAAAGAGACTGTAAATTAACAGTCTGAGAGAGAAAAAAGACAAAAAGACTTGCCAGAGGCCATCCCAGGAACTAAGTAGTAGAGCCAAGGATAGAATCAAAGCTACCCGCTTTGCCCATTTGACCACATTTTCCTTAATCTTTTTAATGATCCCATTCATTGCACAATACAAAAAACTAGATCATGACTTCAGGGGATTAAGTGGAAGGTGGGAACATGGTCCTTACCCAGGTCTCAGATTGGGTCTTTTCACTTGTCTGTGCCATGTTGGGTCAGACACTGGGCCATGGATCTGGCCTCTGCTCAGTCATGTTCCCTCCTCAGCCACGTGGTCTCTAGCACTTCAGATTTTCATACCTCAGATTTCCCATTCACAGCATGAGGCTAAAAATACTTTGTTCAAGTCAATGAAACAGTTTGAGGTGATCCTGGAAAACTGCGGGGCATGAAGTTCACTGGGGTCAAAAAATGAGAGTCACTGATGCTGGCCAGATCCAGAGTCTTCGAAGAGAAAAGAAGGATTATAGAGGTTACAGAAACTATTTCCTCATCCTCAAAGGCACATTCTTCAGAAAAGTAGAAAAAATATACCACATTGAAAAACATGATTTATTTTTAAGACACTTTTACAAAACCTGTACCAGTCCCTGTGGTGGAACAAACAAGAGAATAAATTTTCCCAAACTGTTAATCCAGGACTGCAACTCTTCAATTAAAAAGAACCAAATAAAATAGCAGAAAACTAAAAAAAAAAAAAATAGCAAACTAACCTTGCAGCTGTTCTATACAAGAATCTATAAGGGCAAAACTTGTAACATCCAAATAATGGAATTCAATGTTTATCTCACTGTAGGTAAAAATCAGTGATAACTGAGGTAAGCAGACAAGAGGAGTAGCGAAGACACACATACCCCTCCTTGAGAGGCTGGAGGCCTCAAGAAAAGCAGGAAAATTAATGGACTGCAGGTCTAGTCACAGTTGGTGAAGGAAATAAAAGTTGGGAGTGTATTAATGTCATGGTCCCAGACTTTATTCCATCTCCAGAGCACACACCATTGCGACCTCAAAATCTGAAAATTAAACTGAAAGGAAATGTTTGTTCTTACAAAATAGCAATTCATTACTGGGAATGGAGATATTTAACCAATAAATGATTGCTTAATGGCCCATAGGACCTTTTCTGCAGTTACAAAAACACTGCATGTTTTTAAACATCCAAGGATTCCTCTTGAAAATGCCACGCTTACAAATAACATGAGTGTTTATTTGCTGCTTGATAAATGTCCATAAACAGATACTCCCTGGGTTCCCTGGCATAACAGAGCACTGGGGATCAAGGTGGAGGGGGGAAGAGAGGAAGGGGGGGAGTTATGGTGGAACAAAATCCGTCTGTATCTGTTACACACCTCTGCAATGACTTACATCTTGCTAAGTCTGTCTGTCTCTCTGATGACTGTTATCTTATGATGGGTATCTCAGTGTTGGGTGAAGTGGAACAGAACCTGTTACTTTCCCCAGAATACAGAAAAAGCTCTTTTGGAAGGGGAATGTCGCCATGAGATTATACTTTTAGGCCACTGCAGAAATGATCTGATTGAACATTTTATGGCTGTTGTAAAATCTTTCTCTATTTCTTATGAGAAGTCCAAGTTTACCAGTAACTACAACAACCTCAGCTTTTCCTGCTGAGCAGAGGAGCAAGTGCTGAATGCTAATATGGGACCTGGCTTTCTGCAAGCACTTTCCAGCAGTGCTGTGACTGAGCAGATGACAAGGTCTGCTGCTCAGTACATCATTATATGAACCAGTATTCCTGCTGGTCCCAGCCATCTCTGCTTAACTCTGGGCATTTCCAGCACAACAAATGCATTAGGAATTAAGTTAACCCCTAATGCCATATGAACATGGAGACACAGAGCCTGGAGCAGCGACTGCACATGTAACTCATCAGAGTCATTAACAGTGATATAAATGACTTGTGGCATTTGAAAACGAAGAATGTGTGTGAGTGCGAGTATACACATGTGTGTGTGTCTAAACAAAACATCTGAGTTCAGAGCTTCCAGTGAGATGATTTTCACTTCTTGTTCATCCCAGGACACTATTAGAGCTTCCTAATTATAAAAATTCTTCTCCTTCATTAGTATTCTGTTCC
Source organism: Opisthocomus hoazin (assembly GCF_030867145.1). Classification (NCBI taxonomy): domain Eukaryota; kingdom Metazoa; phylum Chordata; class Aves; order Opisthocomiformes; family Opisthocomidae; genus Opisthocomus; species Opisthocomus hoazin. Next base: position 26,917,485 of record NC_134423.1, on the reverse strand, counting down.
TAAGCCAATGCTGGCATGGACAAATATCCCAAGATGTTTTTGTTATTTAGGCAGATAATTTTTGTACTTTTCCCCATTCAAGAATCTAAGCTCTGTGCAAATGTGGCCGAGGAAGAGAATAGAATAGAATAGGAGTAAAGTAGAAAATTTTGGTTGGATGTGACCTACAAAGATCATCTACTCCAACTGTTTGACCACTTCAGGGCTGAAAAATCAAGCTGCAGGGACTGAACATCCTGGTTCCTTCATCAGCTGATGAGTATCCTGGAGCAATCTTCAAGGGCCATGTGGATTCTCTTGACTGCAGCCACAGGCATAATACTAAGGATGTCACCATACGGTAAAGGAACGGCAGTTAAAGAGATCAGTTTGGTTCTTTTGTAAAGATCCAGTCATTCTAGGAAAATTGACAGAGTTATCCTTAATGTGATTAAGAGAAGATGTCTGTTATAGATATTCACTAGCTACGTATTAGTACAAGTAGATTTGAACAGTGCAAGCAGATTTGACTATTAACAATTGGACACTGGAGGATGAGGTGAACCCTCCCAGGTAACTGCACTGTCCCTTCACTATCTCATTCAGATGAATACTACAGCACAGAGACCATGTTCCTTAATGAGTCCTATCTGTGACAACTGATGTGTGGTGATAGTCACTGCTATAACAGTCTTGAACCTTTGTTGGTAGAGATTTCTTCCTTTTTCCCCTGCTATACTATTGAACTTCTGGTAGAGAAAAGCATGTAAGGGAAAGAAGATGCTGTCTACTGGAAACTCTTTAGAGCAACCCCACAGGAGACGTCTGAAGCTCCGATGAGGCATCAGATTCTCAATTACTGAGGCATGCCTTTTAACATGCCCAGGAACTGACTTGCTGACATGCTCTGAAGAGTATATGACTTGCCAAGGTCTGCTGGCATCAAGCCTAAGTGTTTCACCTTTTTGTGCTCAGGTCTTCCATTTGGCAACAGAAGATGTCATGGTGCCAATGTCAGTCCACCTGGACTGCAAACAATGCTTCCACTCACTTCCCAGCATTTAATCAGTAACTAGTATCCCTGGTATTTTCATTCAGGACTGTTTCCTTTCACTCTAGCTCCAGGTGCCCTGGAACAACCACTGATAACAAGGGAGCAGTCGATTTACTTGCTGTAAAGACATACCATACGATATTCTCAGCAGCAGCACAAGGCAGGCAGTTTGTAAGGCAGCTCCGATTTGTTGTACCTGCCAATGGGTTGAGCAGACGATAGAGCAGATTTGACCAATTAGCAGATTCACCCGTCTGCTTGCTGGACTTACCGTCTATGCCTCTTGCTTGCTACTGCAGCCAAAACTCTTACTAATATCCTGGCCTAAAAGTCTTGGAAATAAGATATAGGCAGCACCAGTCCAGTGGGCTTTATTCTGGTGGAAAGTCCACATATTGTCTTTGTGCTTAGTTATATTTGAGTCTTACCAAACTTCAACTCGTTGCTTATATAAGGGCAAAGCTCTGATGCATCAATACTCCAGAAGGCTGTATGCAGGGCTGTAACTAAATTGGCATCAAAGATGACTTAATGTGTCAAACCTTCCGATGACTCTTCAGGAAGGTCAGAAGGAAACAAAGAACTAGATTTGTCCTTAGCATACTTTCCTGCTTTTAATAGAGATATGCCAGGGCCTGAAATGTCCATCAGAAAGGAGGGTTAAGTTGTCTCCAGCTAACAAAGATGAAAAGAATAATTTAATGGAGGTGGGAGCCAGAATGCAGTGTAGGGATGAAAGGACAAGCAGTAACTGAGACAGAATTTAAACAACTCTGGAGAATAAAACGATCCTTTAAAAAAAAAAAAGATAATTATGTCTTACAACAATTACCCTGGCTATGAAGCAAAATTAGCATAGTCCTTTCTAATTTAAATGTGTTGAAAGTGCCTGAGCATGACAGCAGAAAATTACAAGGTTTACGACACGGGCTTTGGTTAAAGTGATGGCAATCGGATTATTGTAGCTTTTTGTCTGTTGATAGTAATGATTGCAAAGTTACCTATAAACATTAACTATTTAGTACTGGGAGACTTTTGGTTTGGATGGCTAAGAATATGCCTCTTCTAGACACTTCAAGGCATAAAATTCTTGCACAGAAAATGCTTTCCATTTTAAATCATATATAGGTACTTCTGATTAATCAGTCTGTTTTTCTAATGTAATTCTGTGAATAGGTAAATCCTGGATTATGATTTGAGTCTATTGTTAAAATGATAAAAATTGTAATATCCATTTTATAACTACATCATACTATTTTTTTTGGCTTTCTCATGCAATGTGGTAGTTAGAGGATATTTAGAGTCTGGATCAAAAATATTTTTATTTTTGGATTGAAAGAACCAAGCTTGACCTTGTAGAGGTGTTTCTCTTCGGTTTCCTTTGGTCTCCAAAGATCTTTTTCAAGGCATATCTTTAGTTTCCCATATCAAGCCTGCCCTGCAATTAAGCAGAAGAGCTATTAAAAGAAACAAAAAAATTGGTAGCACATCATGATTTCCATTTACACAGTAGCATCAGTCTGGTAGAGGTAAATTAAAACTCAACTGGGTTTTGGTCTGTATTGATTGTAGGCACATTTGTACTCTGTATTGCCCACATTTTGTTTGCATGTATTTTACCTTGGTTACACTATTGATCATTAACTGTTACTTCAAGATCTCAAAGTACTATGAGTCTTATAGCTAGGTTTTTTATACAAAAGACCCTTTTTTTCCCCTCAGACATAAGAGGCAGAGCAATGTTGGGGAGGCTCACTTGCACTGAGTTGGACCAGAACTATACCCTGAGCAAGGCAAGATGTGCAGTGCAGGGTGTGACACGCTACAGTCCAGTTGCACATTGTACCCCAAAGTTCTTCCTATGCTTCCGTAAATATTCCGTGGTGGAGTCTGTTCCCGCTCCATGTGAATTCAAACACCATGATTTATATTTGTACTATAAAGGTCAGTTGCTCAAATATTTTCATTTATTAAATTAGCTCTGCAGTAAATTAATATGATTTTCTTAAACAACTTTACAGCTTGGGAGGTTTGGGAAACAGAATTAAGCTCAGCTGTTTCCTGTGGAATCTTGTTTTCATAACCTCACTGAATCTTCTCTGCTTGTCTTAAGATACATCTATATGTCTATATATAGACATATAAATTTCAGTGTACACAAAAAAAAAATCATGTGTAGATTAGAATTTCGTTTCAAGTATGAGTCTACTTGATTCATGCATAAGCTGATCTGCTTTTTGCATTTTTGGGTCTGACATTCAGATTAACTTAGGTTCTCCTCTTCACAAGTTTACTAAAAGCTTTCTCTCAGTTTTTTTGCCTTGGCAGGATTCTGGGAAAAAAATGTCATGCTACTGAAATGGTGGCTTATTAAATTAATACAATTACATAAAGAAATTGTGTTATGTTTTACGTAGATCTCTGGTAAGATGCTTTGCACTGAATACTAACAAGAATTTGGTCTCTCTGTATGCCTGATTCAAATGATTATCAAAGGCATTTATTTTTTCTATGTGACATGTTGTTAAATATGTTAATTTCCTAGAAGCACAGTGTAAGAAGTGCAAGAGCAGCTGTGTAGGACAGTGAGCTGAAAAATAACAAAGCTGAGCTCTTCTTAGGAATTAGTGTGGTCCAGTGGGTAGGCAAGAAGCCTATGATTCCAGACACCTGGGTTCTGCGCCGAAATCTGACACTGACCTACTACTTCCCAACAGGCAAATCATTTCACCCTTTGCTTTTCTGTTCCTATGTATAAAATGATCAAGAGTAAAATGATATTTACCTTACAAACAGTTTTGTATCATTATAGTACAATGGAGTTTGATACATGGAAATGCCTAAGTAGTAAACACTTAGCATTATTCACAGATAATTGATGCCTGTTAGAACCCTTATATTTAAGGAAGAAATAGGAAGGCCTACTGCATCTAGATACAAACTCATGGTAGATCTCGAAGGCTTGGCAGATAGAGCAATAGCGGACACGTGTTTTAAATGAATAAGTAGTTTCAACTTGCATAGTAGTTCCATTTAATTTGTAGTGATGATGGGCAGGGCTATTTAATTGAAATAATAATTGATTTTGATGATATTACCTGCTTGAGTGAAGTATACATGCTGCAAAGGGAACCACTCCGCTGTGGCAGACAGAGAACCAGTGATATTCATAAGCCAAAAAGGAACAATAAGGGAAATCAGGACTTGGTTCTACTGCTAACCCGCTTTGTAAATTTGAGTTATTCACTTCATCCCTTCCCATTCATATTGTAATAATAATCCTTTTCTTTTACACTAGAAGAAGATAGGATGGATAAGTGCAACCTCATGCACATTACAGAGAAAAAATTTCAGCTGGTAATGTTTCATTCCTCTCCAGCAGTTCCTTTCTTCTCCACTAGATGCATGCTGGGGATGAAGGTACAGCCCCTGCTCCATCACGGCATGTGTTCATAGAAGGTGCTTCTGCTGTATCCAGACTCAAAGTCTGGACAGCTTATGAAGAAGGTAAGTTTTGAATTTTCCATTTCTTTGCACCTCTAGATAGTTCTGCACTCAAGGGCATGATTTAGCCCATAATGATTACTGAGATTTTATCCACGCATTATATATCTCTGAAGAATACAGCATTAGGCTGCAGCTTGCCAGAGACTTCCCTTGCACTATTCCTGCTGTTCCAGACTAGAAGGCTTATTTCATTATTTGCATATTTTGGGTTCTAGTTTCAGCACAGGTCTGAGGAATTTGGATGCCCTTTGGAACTGCAGAAGCAAAAGACTTGATAAACCACTTTCTTAGTCAGTCCATTTGTCCTGTTGTCTGAGCGTGTCTTGTAGATCCTTCTCTAATTCCACTACAGATATCCTAAATGTGAAGATTTCTCCAACTTCTGTTTGGATGCTAAACCATACCTTTTTTTGTCTTGTTTTCAGAAATGATTTTCCAGTGATCCATTTCTCTGTTTCCTCTTCTCCAAGTTTCTCATCCCTTTTCACCAGGCATTGTACTGCTAGTGCAAATACCCTGAGCAAGAGTCATCAAGCACTGCTGCTGTTTGGTGCCCAGCACTCTGTAATTTCAACACTGAGCTCCCTCGGTAGCAGAAAACATTTCTGCCCTAGGAGGAAATATTCCCTTTCTGCCAGTGCTGGATCACCTCACTTGAAAAATCAATACCAAAGCATCACCAGTGATCAGGATCAGACGCTCCCTCTGACAATTCGTATAAAGCCCAATGTTCTTTCACAGTGAGGTCTTTATACAGACTTCTTGAAATGGAAAGGAAAAAAAAAATCTCAAAGGTGATGTAAATGTGACTACATGCTTTTTAAAGGCTCCTTTGTACTACCAAACTCTTATATAGGTATCTTAGTGTCAGCGACATTCAAGCCAGTAAAATTTTCAGATAGTTTTGCTGCTGCCACTTCTGCCTGAAACCTGCACCAGAAATCCAGAAACAAAAATAGCGAGAGACAAAACGGATCTCCCTCTTAATCAAAATAATTAAAGTATGAAAGAACTTTCTGAATTATTTGGAAATATGTTCTGAGGGTGATTTTTGTTTCCATTCATTTTATCACTGAGCTTTATGTTAGCACTTATTTAAGCTGTCTGGGAAAAGAGGCTGTACATAAAAGACGATTAGTTTTTAAAGCACTCCAGGGCTGGTTTCAGGGAGAGTTCTCTGCTTTGTTTTGTTTTAACTTGTTGTTGGTGTGGTTGTTGGGTTTTTTCCCCCTTAGACAGAAGACATAAACTGTAGCTCTTAAATAGATGAATGCTGAGAATAAAATTACCAAAGACTTCTTTTTAGAAAGGAAGGCAAAACAAGAAAAGAACAAGGAAAAAACATCCGTGTCCTATAGCAGTCACGCAATGATAACAAAATACCGGGCCAAATTCTCAGTGGGTGGAAATCAATACATCTCCAGTGAAGTCCATGAAGCAACATCACTTTGCACAAGCTGAGGGTCTGATAGCTACATATATATTATATCTATCTGTATGCAGCATTAAAAAAAAAGGGGAAAGAAAAGATAAAAGCGCTCTTGAAAGTGAATGAAGCTGATTCTCAAATAAAAAAGTGGGTTTTAGATGTTGAATATTTAATTTGCTGATAAAAGGACCCTGATTTCCTGCATAAAGCCACCACAAATAAAGAAAAAAAAAGGAAAAGAAAGGCACATCTTAAAAGGGAAGCAATGAGCAGAAACTGACCTTTCTGTGAGCAAGCAGATGAGAGAAGGTATTTGGCTAATCCCAGCTGTCGCTGATTGGTCAGACAGAACCGTGTTGAAAATGTCTCCATCTGGGCTAATCTGCTCTCAGTTGGATGAGCCGAGGCCTTCAGAGTTAACCTGACATTTAACAATAATTACCCTTTCGGATGACCCCAGCCCAATCTCCTGCTCTCTTAGAAATCTCTCTTTTTTCGTGTGTGCTCCCAAACCCCTTGACTCTTGTGTTAGAGATAGCTGAAAAGTGATGATACGATAATGAGATATGCTATACAAACATACATACACACGCGTGCGTGCATGCGCACACATGCACAGGTATGCACGCGATCTCACATTGAGATGTGCGGCATATCGTGATCGCTCCTGCACCGTTTATCAGATTGCTGTGGCATGCAGGAGGGGAGATGTTTTAAAAATCAAGGGGGAATGATTTCCCAAATTAAAGAGTAGTCATGCTTGCTTGCTAACCTTTGTGTGAAAGCTCTAAGTTCCTTTCTGGCCCTTGGAAGTCTCTTATCTGTGGTGAGGAGAAATGGTGCATGGAAATAGGTTCAGATAGAAAAGCAGAGTTCAGAGGTCGCAAAGGCTAACCGTAGATGAAATGTGGCTATTTCTTTTTACCTGGGGCTGGCTTCATCTTTTCTCTGAAAGGTCATTGCGATAAAACAAAAACACATCTCAGGAGAGGAATCATTTATCTCTGCTCAGGTTCTCCTTTCCATTCTGGTACTTCATTTATTTTTTTCATCTTTGACCACATTTCTCCCAGTGCCACCGCCTTCCCGAATGAAGTCCAATGCTGAGCTTTGGGTGTCGGTAAAAGTTTGGCCCCATTATACTTATTATCTCTGTTTTAGTTGGAAATCACGTCCAGAAACTTGGATGATTCCCCAAATCACTTTAATCTGTTGGTGATGAGCTGAAAAGTTTGAGAAAATAGCCATGCTAATGGAAAAAGAACAAGGACAAGTCTATACGATAGGAAGCTCATTTCCAGTGCCCGATTTATTTCATATCTCCATTGTGACCATACATAAATCTTGTCTCTACCTCAGTTTCTTTATTTGTACAAAATTATAATAGTCATTTCACAAAAGTGCTATGAGATTAAATTTAAAGTACCTTGAAATTCTTAAATAGAAGACAATTAAGAAGAACTATATATTTATACATGGTATATCCTCTTACATCTTGGGTTTGATCCAATAACCAGCCTTAATGACAACAATTATGCCTCTGGCCACAGCCAGAATCTGGGAGTGAAGGAAATCAGGAAAAATGTTTAACCAAAGCCCTAAGCAAAACTTCCTTATGAAAGTCTTGTTTTCTCAATTGCTAAGCAGTTGTCAGCTGGAAATTTCGGTCCAAGTTTATGTCTTGACTTTGGACTACCTCACCAGCAAACAGAAGCTGCATTTGGAGCTGGGTTACAGGCAAGGTTTTTTTCAGTTATTCACTGTGTTGTTCTTTGTTTTAAGTTCATTTCTTATCCAGAAGATGGATCCCTCTGTATTTATGGACAAAGATCCTTTGCCTGTGAAACTGCTTGGAATTATCTGACCTGCAAGTGAAATCCAGTTCTGAATATTTTCATGATCCAGGGGAAAAGTCCGTTTCACTGAACAATGTTCAAATAGTCATCACTTGGCAAAATCTCTGCTTATGCTTTTGCCAGCTAAGCAAGCTATGGCTGTTTACTTGCCCCGCACCCTACAGTGTCTGCAGTGGCATGTGAATGAGCTCAGGTTCAGAGACTGTCAATCTGAGATTTTAGCAGTTTATACATGTGAGAGTGCCAGTAATTTTCTGGAGTCTCCAGATTAATTCAGGTATGAGATCATCTTTTTTTTAAACTTCGTTGTAGCCTGTTGTCTTTCCACAGGTATTCAGAAGGGCCTGTAGTGTGGAATTCTTCCCTTGTGAGTAACTCATTAAGAATAGTAATTTGTGTTCTATTTTCCTCTGTGTTTCAAAATAAAGCCTATGTCCTGGGCTGTTGTCCTCGAAAATCAGCCATAGCTCTTCCCTTCTGATGTGATAAAATAACTCCTTTAGTCGAGCTCTGATCACTCTCTGAGCTTTTAGTATATTTTCTTAGGTCAACATGTGTTTCGACTCTGGGAGAAAAGATAACGATTCTTCCATACCCAAAAGAAGAGTCTCTAAAAAAAAAATAAAAAAATTCCCACAGTTCTTCTGGATGAAGATGCTGTCTCCTAGAGCAGTCTGTGCTACTAACTTTCTACAAAACTTTAGGTCTCCTTTAGAAAGGGCAACAGCTTTTTTTCATCATTTAATATTTCTTCCTGGCTGCAGCTGCTGATAATTTAATACCCTTTGACATGTCTAGGTAAGGACATTGGCTGCAACCGTGGCTCTTACACTGTCATATCAAAGGTGAACTTTGTATGGAAGAGACTGTGTTTGATTTGGGAGGTATGAAACCATCTAGCACATGGGCATCTGCTCACCTGTATATCTGATGATTTGCTCTACAAAGTAATTTAGCATAATACTCAGCCAATGTTTTCTACCCTTATCCTCAAGACCAAGGTCCAATTAATTTCTGTGGTGGATGATCAGAAAGTAAACTGCACGTGTGCTACAAGAAGCTTCATTTTTTTTCCCCAGGCTGAAGAAACATCTAACCATTTCAGGATGATTAACAGATGCCAAAGCTTTTCCTTAGTGATGAGAAAGCGTGCAACTTTATTTTCTACTAGATACCATCCAGCTGCCAAGAAGATGAGTCCACAGTGTGCTTAAGCCATAGTAAATTGTTTTTAAATAGTCTCACCCATACCTGACAAACCAGCTCTTGCCCTTATAAGCAAAAGCAAATATTCTCAATAATTAGGGTTCAGTGGGACTAGTCTAAGCATCATGAGATCCTATTTAAGGTATGTCCATTTGGCTTCTTACAGTTTATGTACCTGTCCTTTAGGCTGTCTTTGGAAGATGTCATCAATTATTACACAGTAAAAAACACACACTCAAAGGTGCATGGACACTGAATACATAAGTAGACTCTCTTCCTTATTGATATTAGGCAATGTTTTATATCCTGAATAAACCAATGGAGGGAATGAGATGAGAGAGTTTTTTTCATCCTAAGAAAGAACACAATTTAGTCCTTTGATTTAACATCAAGGACAAAATTGACTGTTTTATTCTCAGTAAATGACACGGTTTGAATGGTACCCTCAGCTGGACAGGGGCAGTTGCTAACCCTCGTGAGCAAGGGTACTGGGGTGTTAGCCAAACCAAACATGTCACACTCAGCAACAGAAGCTCATCATGGTATATTTTAGTTAGATCATGTCAGTGCTGGCTTTTATGAATTCACATGATTCTCACATCTGAAATAGAATGATAATATCAGTGATACGTAGTAGTGGATTGGCTCCTTGAAGTGTTTACCTCTTTGTTGTACAGGAGCTATATCCCTTGACAGTGTAATTGAACCAATGTTTTGCTTCAGCTGATTTCCATCCACAAACTGTTTTGGAGTTCAGAGAAGAGATCACCTTAAACCACTGAATTCTCCACTTTCACAGTCAATTAGTGATGGCTGCCAATATGGAGGAGGGCAAGGCATATGGGCTGCCCTTGAGAAAATGTCATACTATGCTGATGTCATAAAATAATAATACTACATACTAGGCGTCATTACTTTCGCTAGTACATAAAGGCAGCCAAGCACCAGAGCTACTTGGCTGTACTGTTTACATAGGCTGGGTCAGGTAAAATTGCCATTTGGACAAACTGAAATCTAATACCACAAGGTTAGAGTTTACAGCATTAGCCTTCCTATTATCCAGTCTTGATTCTCAGCCTGTGTAAATTGGCCCAACTGCTTTGAAATCAATAAAGCTACGTGGATGCATGGTGTTTGCTCATTTTATACCCCGTGAGAATCTGGCCTACCATTCCTCTGTACGTCATTCAAACATGGATATATACACGCCTATTAATAGCCTACCGAGCTACCCTGAAACTTCTAACAGCCTCTGTATTCCCAAGCCCTTAGAAAAATCTGCCTAATCATCGTTCAGGCAGTAATTAAGCCCAGTAATACTCTGGCAGACAGAAGCATAAACACAAAAGTCTCTGTACAGAATTTTCAAGGTATTCTCTACGTAGCATAAAACACATAAACTACTGGTTGGCCCCTGGCTCTGTGCTTTTTTTTTTCTGTAACATGATCAAACTAATTAGCGAGATCACACTCCAACACCTATCAGGCTGCAAAGGGGAAATACATATTGTGTTAAAGGCAAAGAACTGTCTGTACCCAGACAGATGGTAAACGTGTATCAGTTTCCTCCCTCTCCTCTTTAGCTTTTTTTTTTTTTCCCTTTTGGTTTAAGTCACCCAGACCTTGTCTTTTCAGTAATGTCATAATCAGCAAGCTGAAGGCAAGGCTGCTGATAATTGTTCTTTATGTTGCTCTTTGTTTAGTATCTGATTCAATACATCTGGGTGGACACCATTCCATCACCTTCTTAGTAACAGAGGTGAAAAAAATCAATGGCAATCAGATTACCTTGTTAACAGAAAGGCTAAAGGGCCAGTGTGTTAAGTTCACAGTGCATCACCTTTCATTTAAAACATCTCACTTCTGGGGTTTCTGTTTTATTTATTTATTATTTACCCTTTATTATTATTTATAGCACCGAGGTTTCCTCAGTATACCTTGATATAATTGCATTAGTCTTTCCCTAGCTTAGACTGGACAGCTGTGACATCTTTTCTGAGGGATGCAATGTTAGTTTTGATAAGGCAGCTCTGTCTGCAGGTCCTTGTTTCATGCATGGTTCATAACAAAATCCAGGAAAGTCTGAACATCTTGTATAATTGTGTGTTGGGGATTTTTACTGTTCACCCTCTCCTTTCCCTCTTGTTCACTGGGATAGACTCAGAGGCGTATGTGTGACGTGTAAGATGTGCTGGATAGAACGGCCTTAGCATAACACCAGCTGGTTACTGAGGAAAACTAAAGATTTTTAGCAAATGGGAAAACCAGACCAAAACCAACAACAATTAATTGCAAGATACAGTGCCAGTAGCCCGTGATTCCCTGAGCCACCTTAGTTTTAAGATTTAGGGGTATGACTGCAATCCAGACTAAAGAATCATTCTGACTGTAGTTCATAAACTTGCTATGTTCCTTTGAAATGACTGAAAAGATTTATTAAAACCATTTTTCCGACCAAACATAGTTTGCATGATTACCTTACGCTTTCATACATAACTCAATTGTGCTCCCCCCGCACGTCCAAGTCTTTCCTTATTGCTGCCAGCAAATACGGGCAAGTTCTATATCTGGATCTGCCGTGATTCTTCCACGGATAACACAATTCTTGTGCATCTGCGGACGGCTCTAGCCGGTTAAATCTCTTGGAGTCCTTTCTGAGAGATAGAGCGCAGCACAAATTTTATTAATCAGGCTGAGATATCACGATTTGCTGTCATAAATATGAATGAGCAGGGAGCGTCTCTTGCAAAAAGCTTGTCATCTTTATGACTATTATGTGAGTCATTCTCATGAGCCACGGAACATTTTAGAGTGGGTGGAGTTACGCTTTTTAACGACACTGACTTTTCCATAGTTTGAATAACAGAACAACTAGTCTTGTATTTGTTATTTTGTCTGTCTTCCGAAGCTCAGCTTGTGCTTAGGCAGGTACTTTGTGTACATCAGCTAGCAAAGAATTACATCCAGCACATCCCTCAGGGAAAACCAGAGGCAGGATAAAAAAAAGCAGACAACTGATTGAATTCAACAGGGTCTTTATTTTTCATTCCTTGAAAAATGTTGTTCAAGTATCTTTTAGCCCTAACTGAATTCCAGGTCGAATTGCATGTAACTATTAGAGACCTCTTCACCACAGATTCCCACAGCTAGAGTCATTCCAATTAATTAAGTGTTGCAGAGGTTAGTAACGATTTAAAGTTGTGGAATGAAATTACTTTAAGAGATGGCAAATTCCTTGTGTGTTTTCCCCTCCTTCATTTAGGTTACGGCTATAATAATTTTGACAATGGATTAAAAACAACCACATAGGTAACAGGCTGCAGTCAAAATTGAGTCCTTTAAGAAAAGGGGCAAAAGGAAAGTAGTTCAAAACTAGATGGGTTGAAATGTTTGTTTCTGCAAGCTTTCTAAGTGGTGTAAGTCTGCAAACCACACAGAAGACCATTCAGCAAATTACCTATATCAGAACTGGTAGAGGAAATAAGGATTAATCAGACATTCAGAAGTGATGAGTGATTTTTGATATCTAGTGCAAGAAAACATCCCCCTCTGGGATCCCAAGTAGTGTTTATTGGATCCCAGCTCCAATTTCCCTCATATTTTTCCAGTTGTGAGTTTTGAAGGCCTGAGATAGGTTCCCTACCAGAAACAAATACGCTGCATCAAGGTCATTGGGAGGAACAACTTTAATCTAGCAAAGAGCATGTACCCAGGCAGCTTCAGCACTCAGCTCCTCGAGCGGACAGCACAGAATTTACAGCCTCAGCCTGTTCCAACCCCCCCATAATTACACACGCAACCCTACACCCCTGATAATTACCAGCCAGGCAACAAGTTATCCTCCGGTCCCAGTAAGGAGGTCTGTTTTGTACCCGGAGTTTTCAACTGGAAAAATTCCCAGCTCTGGTGAGATTTCAGGTAACACCGCTGTGCAGAGCAGTAAGACCCAAGTCTGGTTTGAAGGTGGCACAGGGGAAGTCGGAAGGGGAAGACAAAAAGAGGGAATACAGGTAAAAGCAAGAACATCTCTGATCCTGCAAAGAGGAATCGGTGTGGCTACAAGGAGCTGCCTGTGCTGCACAGGGTCGGAATCTCAGCTCGGGTGATTGGGAGGAAGGATGATCTGTAAACCAGAATAACTCCTCAAAAAATTCCTAGCACATCACATGGTACTTTTGCAACTGATATACAATTTCACACCTGTGGTACACATTATCGAGCCACCAAAAACAAGAGCAAAGACAGATCTATAGAGGCTGCGATATCTAAGTTTTACACATTTTCTTTACTTGTTTCGTAGCAGAAGCTGCATTGTGAAGCACCGGGCACTTTCGGGAACCCATAGAGAAACACATGGTGAATAAAGGGTGACCTAGCCCTTCCACAACACAATCTTTCAGGAACAGAGTTGGTTTCTCTGTCAATGAAGCTTTGAAAGGAACTTAGGATTTATAAAGTGCACTGATGGAGAAAGCAGGACTGTCCACAGGAGTCTGATTTTCTGGCTCAGGGAACCAGGCCCTCCAGAGGCCCTAAATGCCTTGTGCCAAAAGCCTGAACAAAAGGACATGTTTCTGTGTGAAATCTGTCTCTTCCTACGCTTCATGCTTGCTAAGATGCAGCCTTACAATGCAGAAGTGCAAAATGAATGTGTTTTGCTAATTTACTAGTTTTACTAAACTACGTCAACCTGGGGGGGTTTGCAGGTGTGGGAAATGGAGCTGGTAGATGACTGGTGTTTCTGATTTCATCAGGTGAGATACATTGAGTGCTGAAGCTATCAGGTTTTTTTTTTTCTTCCCCCCCCCCTCTTGCTTTGATAGTGCTGTTAGTTAGGGAGCTAGAAGCAAAGACTATTATGGTGAAGGAAGATGGTGAAGTTTTTAGTGAAGCTAAAGCTGGATGAGGATTATCTCAAAAGGTTTGTCTGAGAGTGATTTCTCTAGGAAATCAGAAGCATACAGCTCTTGCAGGGGTAGAATCTAGCTGTGGGACCTGGGTCTCCATGGAGTGTGGCAGCCTGAGCCACAGAGCTGCCTGAAAGAAGACTGCTCAGCGGGGAAGGAGGAGGCTTGGTGCTCTCTGTGGAAGTGCACGTGCCAGAACAATATGGAAATTAGATTTATGACTCTTGCTGGCTGAGCCTGAATTGTATGTGCTCGGGAGATGGTTCTGGTGCTCCTTGAGTGAAGAGGGCTGTGGAGATGAGGACCATAGCATACTCCTGTCTGTGTCTAGTGCCCTGTGTGCCGAGGGGCAGTCAGTGCAATAGCTGCCTCCAGCCTTGATGCCCAGCCGAGTTCTGTCCTCACTTACACAACAGCAATTTAGATTTTTGACCAAAGATTTAGTTTATTATTAAGGCCATATGTTTCTCATAACTATGACTTTTGTCAGAACCCATGAGCATTAGGGGCTTTTTGTTAAGAATAATGGAAATTTCCCATTGAGCAAGATTCCACTATGCACTGCTGTTAACTTAGCTCCATATATCTTCAAGGCTGTGGAGACAGAGGGTTTTAAATATTTTTAAACAATTTATTTAAAAAGCTTTTTCTTCACTTTTCTAATTACAACTTGATATTACACTAAATAGTTTCACGAAACTTTCTTCTTCAAATTAAAATTAATGTGTTTCCTTTTTACGATCAAGCCACAAATCTTTATATTTTGGGAGCTGAGAAAGTGCCAAATATATTTACTTAAAAAAGTCACAAACCAAAGTTAAAAACAGAAATGGGTTGGGGTAAGTCTGTGTTTGAACCATAATGCAAAATCAAAGACCTTGCAGGCTGAAGTGTAACGATTACTGTGTCTGATTTAACCAGGGATCTGTGCAGGGAGAAAAGAGGAACTAAAATCAAGAGATTGAGACTTTTCCTGCAGTAAAGGGTGATATTGCTGTGGAATTTCAGTAGTCTGTGGGGATGTGCAAGGCAGAAAAGACTTTACTTGTTTCTTTTGCAGATGTGATGTAGTATTAGGTTAACTAGAAAAAGCCTTGAAGATGTGTTACAGTCAAGGAGATGGAAGCTACTCTTAGTCACTTTTCTGATCGCAAGGGTCCTTCAATAAATGTTTAAAAGCTTGCTGCAGAGGGTAACATGGGTATTCTCTATTTGAAACTGGGGTAGTAAGTCACTCGAGGTAACGAGAACTACATAGAGGCAATGTGAACTGGGATCCCACAAAAACCCATTGACACCAGATTTAATTGGAAGACTTATTTTGTAAACCAATAAAATCTCTTAACCATAAGTAGCAATATGGGGGCTGGGGTTCTACCCACAAGTAATTGCTTAATGGTGTGAAGCATCGCAGAGAAAAGCCAAAGTCATATTTTTGCTATTAAAGCAGACAGAAATCAGTTCACTTGCTTTCTTGTTTGGATATTCTATGCATTTAAGAGATTAGATTAATAACAGTCTAAACTGACTGTGTGGTGGCTGGGCTAATCTTTAAATAAGTTATGGCAGAGTAGGCCTTCATCTTAATGTGGGTTTCAGCTTTGTCTTACATAATGGAAATATTCACAAAGTCTGGAAAGACACAAAACCAGCAAAGGGATTTATTCAGTCTCAAAAATATGATGCTTTCCGGCCTCTTAAGAGCTATAGTACACTTGTATTTTGATTCTACTGCTTTTCAACAGGTAGCATTGCTGCAGATGAAGGGACTCCACATTATATACTTTCACAAACGTGTAATCCTCAAACGTCGTGACTCGGCTGTGTTTGGCTTGGCACTCTCTCAGACACCAGGTGCCCTTGGAGGATGTGTGCTCTCCTTATCAAAGAGGATGCTTTCTTTGGGATGGGGGATTATCTGCACACACCTTCTGCCTGACATGAAGAGCCAAGCATACAGCCTTGTCTGACCCAAAAGCAGCTTTAGGATGGACCCATGGCAAACTTTGTAGTCTGTTCCTTATGTTTTCCATGCATTTCTGTTTATAAATTGCTTGCATAAAACATCCTCCTCTGTACTTGTGCCATTTCTTGTGTCTGTGTCCTGACTTGTGTCGTTTGCCTCTTCCCTCAGCTTGTTTCTGGGGAAAAAGAGTAAAGAAGAAAGAGACTCCTTAAAATCACATTAAAAAGTTATTCTCACAAGATGTTTTATGGAAAGTGCTTTGAGATCGTTGACCTCATGAAGTGCACGTACTTTGAGGAGATATTTAGCTGGCTACCCATTAGCTTGTTGCTGTGATGATTTTCAGTGGGAGCTTTTTTTTCCATGGTAGGGAATGAAATATTTTTACTCAGAGTAGATGAGTAAAATAAAAAAAAAAATTCTTTGCATCAAAAAATAGTAGATATCAGCACTAAACTTTTATTTCTCTTTTTCTGTACAGTGTCTATGGGCACACTGCAACCTCCTCTGAGGAGGAAAAAATGTGTTTAGACCACTGAAGACGTCACCTTCTTCACATATTGGTGACCCTAAGACAAGGCAGAAGGTTTCAGCCTGATGGCAATGATTAAAAAAATCCAGGTAAGTTATGAAGATGAAAATTTAAAGTTTACGTAGGCGCATACCCATTGTGGCTTGCCTAACAGCAGCCAGGGAAGCTCCCATGAACACCACCACAGCGCCTGCTCCCTTGGCTTAAGTGCTCTCTCAAAGGCTTACCACCATGCTAAACAGCTCGGTGTGTGGGAAGAATGATATTCCAACTGTAAAAATCCAACCGAGTTATTTTTGTTTATATGTTTTACTTTTTTTTTCTGTGTAAGATCCTTAACTGCCCCAGCGTGTGTACGCGTGTCTCTGAAGCTGTCATACTGCACAATGTGTTATCATGGTAGGTCAGATTAGAGCTACATTGCCAATGCTATTCCAGTAAGAGAGCTGGCATGAAGAAAAGATGACTGAATTAGTGGCCAATTGGGACATTTTCTGACCTACTCTTTAGGAACCAAGTCCTCTGAACTTTCCCATTATCCTTCGGCTTCATCCTTTTAATAGGGACCAAATCTCCATTAACAATTGAACACCGACAATAAGTGCCATCAGGAAAAGGAAATTCAATTTTAGTGGGGGATGACAGCCTTACCTTTTCGCGCTTAATTGGCCGTATTGTCTCCAAAAGTTAATTGGTTACTTAGTCCAGGTAGTTAGTAAAATGTTTAGCTGCGTCAAAAAGCCCAGGCTCCTACTGTTAATGGGGCATGAAATGGAATGTTTGATACTGCAAATAAAATCAGTGATATTCAAGGATGTTATGGTAGGTAATGCGTTGAAACTGCCATTTAATGGGTCCTGGAAGATTAGGGTAGTGTCAGCTGGAACCGCCCGGTCTCTTTTCTGACATTGTTAGTTGCCTCTTCATTTACTTAACGGCTGTCTGCACTGATTACATAGGCATAAAACTCCCTACAAAAAAACAACAGAGACACGCTCTATTAGCAGTCCAATTAGAACTATTTGCATATTACAGTTCATTTCTGCTTAAGTGAATCCCTAATACAACTTTAGGAAAAAAAAAAATTCTATTGTCATTCAAAAAAAAAAAAGACAAGAAAGAAAAAGCCTTAAAGGTGATCTCTACCTCTTATTTCTCTCTGGATAAATTCAGTAAGGGTCCATAAACAATAAGAGGTGGTGGGGTAGTCTGTAGGTAGGAGATTTCTGTTGCTGCCTTACATGATGATGACTTTTTAACATACTGATAAATTCCTCACATTTTTACATGGCTGTTGTGGAGCAGTTTTCCTAGATTTGTTGTCCAATTATTATTATTTTTTTTTTAAGTTTTCTTTCAAATATCCCAAGGTAGGTGTTAGATCAACCTTCACCTTGGATTTCTTGAGCTAAATAGCTAATGTGTCTGGGAATGGGCCTCGGGAGGAAGCACGCTTGATGCTGTGCAGTTCACCTACGCTATTAGCAAACAGTGGTAAATGATCCCCCTCCTTTTCTCCCAACCCTCTCCTGCACCCTTAGAGGCTGGGGGTAATGCAGCCTTTCTGCTCCTCTTGAAAATACTTCTGTGTAAATTTTAACCGCTATCAAACAGAAAAAGGGGATTTGGTAATGAACGGGACAGGTGAGAGCAAATGCCTCCAAATCATTAGAACTTCAGAGGAGTCTGCTCCTACATGGAATAAGAGGATTGAGCTAGAAGTAGTGGTGGGTGTTTGCTGGAGCCCTCTTTTTACCCATCTGTAGAGTGGGAAGAAGAACATCCATATGGCCAGGTCACTGTGGGACTTTTGCCTAAGTGATAGCCATGCTTTGAGATCTGCAGGCGCAGCTGCGATGGCAGCGGTTGTGCTTATACAAACAGCAAGTGAGCTGATGTTTTTTGACGCAGTGCCCTTCAGGACTCTGAGGTGACTGCTTCTTTAAAACAATAACAGTATTACTAGTAATAACAGAAGAAAATAACTGCTAGTCTTCCTTTTAATTTCAACTTTTATGTAGTCTGTTGAGCCTGGTGAATTTAAAGGCCTCTTTTTAAGAAAGAAATTGCAATTTGTGCACACGCTTGCCCAACATGTGGCTAGATTGTTTCTCCTGTGAAATAAAAATGCTGATTTTTTTTAATTTTTTGGCCTCTTCTGTTAGCACATTTCCTGGGGCTCCACTCTTGCAAAAACCTGGGGACTGACAACCAGCAAGAAGCTTCTCTCCTGCCTTTTGGTTGGCTGGGATATATCTCCGAGGGTCTCCAAGCTGGGCTGGCTGGGTGGAAAAGCTGAGTTGCTTGATTGGTACTTGGATTAGAGGCACCTAGAGGAGCCCAGGGGAGATCTTTGATGTTCAAATGCTAATGTAAATACCGACAGAGTTATTTCCAAAGCTCGCACAGCTCAATTCCTTTTTACATGCAGACCTAATTTCACAGGTCAGCCAACCCACCTCCACTATTATCTGGATTTAGCGATTAATAGAGGATTTCAGTAGTTGACTGTGACAAATAGTGACTAGGGAAGGGGGGGAGTGAAAAACTGCTCTAAACCAAGGAAGGTTTTTAACAGATCCTACTCCCAAAATCCATTATTTTTACGCTGACATGTAAACAATTGCAAACAAACCCAGAACCAAGAAAATCTCTCGATGCAGAGTGAAATTCTCTATTTTTCTCTCCTTCAATTCCTGCCTTGCCCATGAGAGGAGTCACAGTGTGCAAAATGTATTGTTTTTATGCCCTGTTGGGTCCTTTGTATCCAGCCTCCCGCTTTATATCTAACACTCATTCACACTTAGCAGAGATGAGTATTGTCAGACAAAACTCTGGCACTAAAGCTCCCGCTGCCTTCCCGGGCTGGCCAGCCGCTGAGGGCACAGCCGTGGGGGGGACCAGCAGCGGGACACGGCCCTCTGCCCCGCAAATCCCCTGCGCTACCTGCCAAGAAAATGGCTTTCTGGAGAAGGACTGCCTGCTAATAAAATGGACCTAAATCAGTAAGCAGTGATTAAGAATTCGGCAGTGCTTTCTGCTGCTGTGACTTGAATACAGGCTTTTCTCTCGGGCGTTAAAAAACCCCCTCGAAGTTATTTTAAAGAGTAGTTCCTTGCAGATGAGATGAACAAGTGTGAAAAGCAATACTTGGAAAATATTCATTTTCTTTCTTGTAAGAAAAGGAATAGCAACCAGAATTGCCTTTTTAAATAAGACATCAGCCCAGGAATGCAAACTCTACTCTGTTTATATTCAACCTCTACTCTGTCTTTTTTTTTTTCTTTTTTTCCTGGTTCAATGTCATGCCTAGTGGAACAGCAATTCACAGAAAACATGGGATAAATCATTAGTTCCAGTTTATTCTACTTTTTGTTTATAGCAAGAATTTCTTTACTGCTGAACTGAATTGATTGCTGGCATGGGACTATTTGATTATTAGTATGGGACTACTTGGGCACTGTTGTAGTCTCTGAGGGAAGGTGGCTTTTTGGGTGCAGAGGAATTGTGCAAAGGCCTGATGGGTGGTGTGGAACACGTGGCTCTTCCTAAGCATTTATCTGCAGATACATCCAGATTCAGAAAAACCTTTTGCCTCTTCTTTTCCATTGAACTTTGTAATGTGAATTAGCAGAGATGTGGTTCATTTCAAAAAATCTGCTAGGTTATTAGTTACATGAAAAAACAAATCTACTCTGTTATTTGTTAGTTGTAGTGGTGATTTTATTTTCTTCCTCTTTCAGTGAGAGGGGGAGTCAGGTTGCCAGTTGCACTTTGCGTTTATGATTACATTCCCTTACTGATCCTTCTGGGATTTTCAGTACTGAAACAGGATGGATTTTTTTACTTCTGTTTATGTGGGATTTTTTAACAGGACTATTTTAAAATATCCAAAATTTTGCACTCAAAGTATTTGCCAGAAACTTTAAAAAAAAAAAGTTACTTTTTGTTACTAGCTAGGAATTTGCATTGCAAACTCTGGTGAACTTCAGCTGTGTGCTGCTGACCAGTGTGCCTGTGAGCCAAGAAACTTGTCTAGTAAAGGGAATACGTGGGCTGAGAAGCTCCAGGGTCAGCTGGAGCTGGGAAATGCAGTGTCACAAGAAAAACAAATTGCATGAGACCTGCAAATGTAAATGGGCGTATTGACATCTCTGGGCCCGAGTTGAAATCTGAGGGTGGGTCATTCTACTCTGTGGTTTTCATCCTATTCAGGCAGTTTCGTGCCTGTCTATCAGGGAAAATCAGAGCTGTTTTGTTATTTTTTTTGTGTGACCGAGAGTCATCTTTCCGCAGCCTCTGTTTGCTCGTGTGGGACTGGAGTTTGACTCTGAAGCCCTGGCTCGAAAGCACCCTTGTCCTGACCTGGCGTTTAGCAGCAGGATCACATTACTAATGAGTGCATGTTTGAGCGCAAATAAAATAAATACATTTTACAAAACTCAGACCAGTTTCAAATATTCAGGCAGCTGTCTCTGCCAGTCACCTGCCACTTTGCTGCTTCAAGTCCTTTCCTCCAACTTAAAATCCTCTTAGCTCCTGCTCAGGAACAAATGACTTTTGTTGTTCCTTTTTGTTTACTGCTTTGGCTGTACACAGAACCCTTCTTGGAAATTGCTTCTTTCCCAAATATGGTACTTTGGCACAAGAAATAATTTGGCTTTAAAAAAAACCACCCCACAACATTTCCAGTATTTCTATCCCACTGAAAGGAAAAAACCAAGGGAAGACTGGATTCCTCACTTATTGAAGAACTGGCAGAACAAATCTGTTCATTAAATAGAACACAGGGTTGGGGAAAATGCAATATTTCAGACTCGTTTTCAGATTTGGGTATATCCTTCAGGACCTTTCCCAGCACTGTTTGGGCAAAGGGGGCAAAAAAAGAAAATTTTTTTTTTTTCTTTTTCCTTTTGCTCTTTCTTCTGTTTAGTGATAAATGTTCCCATATCGCGAAGACTGCTTTACATCCAGGCTCCAGACCGCAGAATGTTCCTTATGTCCACTGCTATTCTCTCCTGTAGTAACTTCAGTTCCATTTTTACCTAGCAAGCTGTTCTAATATGTGTATGTGTTCATATAAATAAATACATTCCCTGCCCTCTGTAATTGCATTAGCAGTATCCAAACTTGTTGAAACACAGGCTCGTTGTTAGCTCTCTGAATTGACTGTGAACAACTGTGTTTTCATGAGCCATCCTAAATCTTTATATATAATCAAGCTCATGATGGAGACAATGCTGCCATTGACCACACTACGTACTCCCTGAACTTTACAGACCATTTGAGAAGGTTTTCCAGCCACGCTTCTCAGTTTTAAGTCACACTGAACACTTCTGTGTTCTTCAGCTTTATGACAATTCCCCCACGTCCTATGATCTTCTTCTTTGCTCTTCCCTGGGCTCCATCCAGTGCTTCCATGTGTCCCTGCTAATGCAGTGTCCAGCACACATCACAGAACTGCGGGTGCACTTATAACAGAGTTTTGGCAGACAGCTCTTTGAAGCCAATGGCAATTTCATGCACACGCATCCGAAGGCGTACTTTGACCCCAAGGAAGCCCGCAGTTAGACATGGATAGCAAGCATTTGATTACCTGTGTGCACCTTTAATTATATCAAGGTGCATGTAATTAAAAATGAAGTGCCTGATTCACCGCTATGTTACTCCATTTCATGCTGGAATAATTGAAATAAGCAGGATTGTGCCCTGGTGGAAGTGGTGTAAAACTGCAGTCAGAGGGGCATATGAGTATTCTCCGGTAAGTTTTGGTAGAGTTGGTGAGTCAGAGTCACACCATGCGGGGAAGTTATCTTTCTATATATCTAACAGAAATCCATAGAATGAGCACACACACAAACACACACTACATTTTCATCATTGATTAACCAGTCTCATGACCTTTACAGCAAGAGAAATAATTGGCAGTTTTAACTAACAATAAATTGATCCCATTATTCAGTATAGAATATTCCACCAATTTCAAAAGAGATGCTTATTAAAGAGGCCAGCTACTTTCTATCAGTGTCATGCATATGTAAGTAAGCAGGGCTATTATATGCCACCTATGACAATGGCAGGACAAGTCATAAACACAAACATTCACACACAGCCAGGTCTCCCTCCAAAGCTCCTGTTTGCCAATTACAGTAATGCTGATGACATGTCTAGTTTAACGCACACAGCATTAAAATAGTCCCCCCTTTTCTAGGAAAATCTAATTACACCAAGCCCAAGCACTCAATCAAACCTGTTATTCTGTGGCTAAACAGCCCAGTGTTAATGCAATTTGAGGAGATCCAGGCCGTGACTGGGAACGTCGTGTATTAACAATATCTAATGGGAGCTCCCGTAGGTAAATGAATATGCTAACAAGCAAGGTCGCTGCTAAATCTAATATCTTTAAGCTGTTTAATTCCAAACAGTCCCTTAATAAATCAATTGACCGGGAGAGCTAATGCCCCTATCAATTATTCAAGAGGGCAAATAAATATTTCAGATGATTTGATAGGAAGGCTAGTGGTGGTCTTACAGAAAGCTTTGCATTTCATTAGCCTCTTGCTAAAAGTTTTATAATGTGCAGAACAGTGGTGGTTTTCCCTGGTCTAGAAACCCCAAGTGTGGGAAAGAAGAGCCTGAGGTATCCTGCTTCAGCCACGGGGTCTGCCAGGGACTCGATGACAGCTGACACGGTAAGAGGTGGGAATAGTGTCAGGCTTCCTAGTGACAGCTTCTCCACCCCAACAAATGACGAGCGGAAAACCAGAGCACATTTTCATTTCTCAGGAATCCAAAAGAGAAGTAATCTAAAGAAGCTGGGATTAGTGGTTAATACCATGTGCCATGGTGCCTTTTGTAAATGGAGGAAATCATTTGTGTTTGCATTGGATTGTTTGTGTGTTTATGTTAACATTGAGCCTTGATTCCGGTTTGCCAAGTGTGATTCCCTTGGAGGAAAAGCACAGTTATTAAAAGGGGTACTGCCTGTGATTGATCTGCATTAAGTAAGTGAAGCTTGCAAAGTGCATGAGATACTTGGATGGAAGAAGCCAGGAGTGCAAAATATTATTCTATAAGAGCAAAGTATTATCATTGTATCTGAAAAATCGCTGATCATTGAAACATGTGGTTTATTATAAAATCAATAAAGATAAAGTTACAAGAGAAAGGGAGAGTAAAAGTACTTGTCACTGGAGAACAAAGAAGGAAGTCCCTGAGGAAGCTTCTTATTTAAGCGTGTGTGAATTTGCTTGCCTCTGTCCAATCCATATATACCACTAATACAGATTAAAAGTCAATGATTACTTATATAAGCATTTTAGTTTATGAAAAGAAACCTGTCTCATAAAAAATAATCTATTGTTCTGCAATGCGTGGCTAGATCAGTATATGAATCTGTGCTTCCCTGTGATGACAAGTCAGGGTCTGCATTCCTGCCATAGCTCTCCCACCCAAAGTGTCTCTTCCTTAGACACTCCCCTGTAGGAACAGGGCAAAGAAATAAGCTTAGGATGTAAGTGGGTTGGCATCAGTCATCAACACTGAACCTCAAGCCTGCCACTGAGACTCATCAGTATGGAGGACATAAAAAATGAAATTATTGGAACAACTGCAAGCAAGGAGGTCTCTGCCTGGTGTAGTGCTTGCAAGGGAGTGCAAAGTCTCCAGTAGTCCCCACTGTGTGGCCTGCATTCAACCTCTGATAAGGACGGGGGCTCAATTCCTGCTCCCTCTAGATTTATAGACTGGATGAATTTCTGTGAAGAGTGTTTTGCAATTTCCACTCCACTGATGCAGCCCTGCATAAGAGACTTTCTACAGTGTGAGGGAGAGGAGTTCCAGCTAGAAAAGTCCTGTTGGTAGGAAGGCGGTTTAAAAATTAGATGTAAGAGAAGTTTTAAAATAATTTTGGACATGTAAGAAAACACTGCACTTTCAGAAACTTGACTAGAACAGCATCTGACACTCCAGACTGGGTCCTCAGCAGAAATAGTCTGATGTACGCCTCCTCTAGAACAGGCTCTTGGTTTCTTCTGCTTCTTCTCCCTAAATAGCAAGATCCATATAAAAATCACTGAATGAGGATCTTCTATGGCAAGAGTTTTACATTGCAAATTGCTCAATGAGGTATGAAAGAGACATCTCAGCTGCGCAAAATCGTAATTTAAATGTTAGGTTTGGTTTATTTTCAGCTTCATGACTCAATGGAGTAGATCCTCTATATGGCATTGAAAGTAAAATCTAGTAAAGTTTAAAATCAGATTCAGGAATTTTAAGTCATTGTTAAGTAACCTTTCTCTTTATCTCAAAATACCATGTTATCGTGTGTATGCTGAAGCTGAGTTTGGGTGCCACAGAAAATTGCATGGCAAAGTAAGCGAATTACCCAGCATGTGGAAAGTATAAAAGTAGTATAGGATATTAAGACACAGAGGCATTATTGATGAAACATAAACTCGGATTCTAACATACTTTTTTATTTTAAGTCCAGTTTCTACTTATTTAGAAAAAAACCTTTCAGGAACAGAATCTTTGCTTGCATGAGAATGTATGGCTCACATAAGAGTAGGTCTGTATTCTTGTCTTCAAGAGGGAACCCTTTTTCAAACTCTTGCAAAAACTATTTCTATTAGAGGGGACAGCATCCCTAGCAATTTCTTGGAAAAACAGGGGTGAGGCCATATGGGAAATTGGTGCGAGAGTGTTTTTTCCTCTTCTTTTTCTATTTGCCATTAGAATAGAAATTCTCAGAACATTTTCTTTAGTTTCAGTTCATGACAGGCCTTTGGGATTCAGTTATCCTTGGGGACCTCAAGGGCGCTATTAGCAAGGATATTATGAAAATTTTGATGTGTAAAATTTTATGAAGGTATTTATTGTGTTGAATCTTTTGTGTCTGGATACAAGCGGAGCAAGTACATGATAATCAGGTCCAGTGATTACTGAGCTCTTCATGCTTCTTTTACTCTGATAATTTTAGACTTCCATGAAGGACAGCTTTTCTGCCAGTGGGATTGTTCATTTGTCCTCTTCTAGCTATGGACTAAACATATGCAACTATGCCGATTTGTCAGCAAAGCTTCCGCTATTACATTAGTTATTTTGAAAATGTGGCCCCTCACAGAAGTACAAGGAGATGCTGTTGACGTCACTTTTGTCCTTTTGTTCCTTTTTCTTTTTTTTAAAAAAGAAATATATAGAGAATAATAATGAGAAAGTGTTCATCTAACTCATTCACAAGGTTCTACCTGCCATCCTTTATGCTCAATGAGTATGTGAGGGCACAGTTAGGCATATGTGCATGTAAATTACCTCTAACTGCACATCTCTATTATAGGCAATTACACTAATGTGCTGGAATGATACATTTAGTGTCTTCAGAAGATAGAAGCTGGGTGGAGGGCAGACTGATTTGAAGATCAATCTGGATGAAACAAAGAATTGTATTTATTTGGCAGACCACTGGGGAGAGCTGGCTAAAACTGCAGAAAGAGATAACATTAGCCATTTGATAAGTGAGGCTTGCAATTTAGGAGTCTTATTTGCTTTTAATTTAAAAAAAAAATAATGGCTATGGATTTCTAGGCTAAGATTTGGGAACTACTACTTTCTGCCTGTATGATGGCTATCTCAAGCAGTATGAACAGGCAATCAGGAAATGTGCCAGATATTTGGGTTTGACCTATCCAGTCTATGCCTCTATAAAGGTGTAAAATTTGGGTTCCCTTGCTCATACATGCAAGGCAGAGCCCCAACAGTGACTACCTGTGAGCAAGAAAATGTGATGCCAGCACTGTCTATGTGGTTGCCAGCAAAACTACAAAGTGTGTCTTTAGGAACGAGGGAAATTCAGTGTGTTTGCCTGTCTGTGCCTTCACCACTGAGAGTATGGGCTCCTCAAATGCACTTTGCTGGACAATTTCTGCTGGCTAAAAAGAGCTGAATTCACAACAGCAACACGTTTTGGTGGTGCTTGTTCATCCTGGCTGCTTTTCAGTGTTGTGCAGGATTCAGGGGACTTTATATCGGTGCTTGAGTCTCAAATGCTTTATTTAGAAGTTATGGGAGGAAAGTTGTCACTGCTACATCTGCTGGCAACACAGAGCCTTGAGGTGTGGAGAGAGGCTATCCCCATGACTTTCACTTCCACAGTGCCACCATGACTGTGGACTGCTTCTGCTCCTTGTTCATCTTCTAGCCTCGCTCTTACTTTCATTTAGGAAGAAACAAGGAAGTTGCATGAAGTTACGTATTAGGGTTGAGTGACAGATCAGATGGCACCACTAAACAATATTGATAATATCACATGAGTTTTCTATTTTTATAATTGTTTTACATCTGGTAAGTCATACAGAAAGCTTGGGACAGACTTTTCATGCTATTGGTTGTTAGCTTAAATATATAAACTTAAGATGGCAGTGACACATTAAAGATTATTTTCTGATAATATAAAATACTTTGATCAGAATAACCTATGCAGGTGATTTGTCCTACTGAAAGCAGTGAGAGAGTCCCGATAGGGAAAATGGGCTCATACAGAGAATTAGTGAGGTGAGGGAACAGTAAATAGGAAAAAGTAAGCAATCTGGTTGTCTTGTACCTCTATATTACAACAAAACATTATCACTAGTTTCCATGGCAGCTTAAATCCTGCACACTACAGCTTAACATACAATGACCTGCATGTACTGTGATGGTCAGAAGGGATGATCATCATGATGAGCTATTCTGATAACAAAAATATTTGATAACTCTGACTGCTTGGGGGTGACAGAATGAGCACACTTCAGAGGGACGCTGGCCAGTGTGATGTTATAGGGGCATAGCACACAGGGCACAAAATCAAATGGCGAAACAAGGTTGTGTGTATTTTTGGGCTGCAGGGAGAAAAGGAAAGGGTGGACAGAGGGAAAAGAAAGACAACTCTGCTCGTGATGTGAATAAAAGGCTAAATATCTTTATATGCTTTCTGAAGAACTTACTAAATTTTATACCAAGGACCTGATTTTTACAAGGATTTGCTTTGCATCCTACTGGCTGCACCATGAGGGGATTACTCTCTGATGCTTAATAAATGCAGAAAAGAGATTTGAAAGGCCACGCGTGCGCACACGCGCACACACGCATGCAACTTAGATGTCCAGCAGATAACTGCAGTATTTTGTTTACAAGGAGATATTACACTGGAAATCCTATTAGCAATCAGACAGTCTGCTGCCTGGATTTAATAAACTTCAACCAAAGGAGCTATTCAAGCTGGCATATTAACCATCTAAAGGCTTAGTTTTACCTTGTAAGTGCACTCCTAACTTCCACCTGCGCTGCGTAGTGTGGAGGTGGATGCACTGTGTGCACAAGTGGGGTTTTACCAATCAAACTGTTTAAAATCAAGACAGAAATTTATGAAGACTCCAGATAGGGTGATTTTATTGCACTTACATCTGCAACGCAGCGATGCTAGCGCATCTTAAATAAGGCCTTGTCGTCATGAAATCTCTCCCCAGCCCTAGATCTTCGTCCCATGGAGTTGGCACTGTGAGAAGGTGGAGGGAAATGTCCCTTTTCTGGGGAGCAAGGCTCTGATTTAGGTAGGGGATTTGGGCTGACAGACTCCATCCCATCAGCGTCCGCCTGTGTAAGACTCGCTGCACCATCGCAGCTTAAAAAGACAACAAGCAGATGGAGAGCAGGGAAGTAGGATGCAACATACACAAATTAAAAAGTCGTAGATGTGGTAGACGCATATCCTATTAGTTCTGTCTAGAGTTGTTTGAAAAATACAAGGGATAAAAATTCAAATTGTTGCTGAAAAAAATAATGTTAAGAGATGTAATGTTCTTAGCCTCTTTGTAGCTTTACCTTGTGTTATTTCCTCCCCCTCAAGGCTGAGGATGTGCACAAGTGGCAGTGAGAGGCTGGGGGAAGAAAATGCTGTTAAAAGAACTAGAATGTTTGAATATATGAATCTTCAATGTGTGAGATTTTTTGAGAAGTGCCTGCGATACTTACATCCTAAAACCTGTTGAGTATTTGTGCTCTTCAGTAATGTCTTCGAAGATCTTGAAATCTGTAATCAGATTGGAGATTTTTATCTTTATTATCTTCAGAGACTCATTAGGCTAACTGATATTTTAGGCTCTGGTCCTGAACAAGAAAATTCAGATCTGAATTTTGCTTTGGTCAAGTGTTATCACGGGATGAGAAAATCCTGAAATGATGCAATGATTTCGATTTCTTCTTTAACTTCTTAAGCACACGTTTCAGCATTTCAGCTTTTATCTGTCATGCATTTTGAGCTATTAGCAGAGATTACACTCACAGTTTATGATTCTTTCTCGGCTTATTTAAACTCAGCCCTCTCCCAGTCTGCGTTTCTAACTGTACGTCTTTTCCTGAAGATGAATCATTTAGCACCACTGCTCTGATTTTCACTCTCCTTCACTCTCTATGAACTGAGTTTGTTTGACAAATTCTGATCCTTTCTGAAAATACCTGGCTTAGTTTTATAATATTATTTATTTTTATAGCCAAAAGCCCAGCAGGTGAAGAAAAAAAATGAAGACAATTTGGTAAATAATGAACACAGGGATGACATGTTGTTTTTCTACAATGAGGAATAAATGCACTTTATTAAGTGACCTTTCCTCTAGTGACTGCCAAGGAATTGGAGATAATAAAGCTCTTACTTGCAGAGGATTTTAGTTGAGAGGGGGTATTGCTTAAAAAAAAAAGGTCTATTCCTTTATTAAAACCTTGTTGCAGCAACATCAGTGTTGGCCAAACTGTGTTATTGAGATTATTTGTATTGTGGTTTTGTCTTTCTTTTAATTTATTTATTATTGTAAATCCTCTGATTCAATTACTGTTGCAAATGAGAGTTTAATTCTCCACTCTGATACTTTTCTGATTTGCAGATGTTTATCCTGGATCTTGCTTTACTCTTCTGTGTCTTTTCAGGAGGTGTAGCATGCTTGCTGTGAATTGCACCGGGGCTGGTGCACGCGTGTGAGTGCCAGCCGCCCGTGTTTAGCCATTGATTCTGTGTATGATCGTAAGCAACTTAATCAGCTTTGCTTCTAAAGGGGTTACTGTGACTGATGACTAACAGGAATCTTTCCACTGGTTTCAGTGTATTAACAGTCTAATCCAATGTGGGAGGGACGGTGGGAGAGGATGAGGGACTCTGTGTGTGTGGGGTGTGCAGGTTAATGTCCAATGTGTGTGAGGGTGAGGGAGATGCTGATGATTTTGGATGGGTGACCTCTAGGAAGGAGTCATCCCTCTCATAGTGTGCGCCCAGAGTGACTGCACCATTAATGAACACCTATAGCCACCGTACGTTTATGTGGTTGAAGGGTTTTATATGGCAGGCAGGAGATTTAGCTCTAGGACAAGCTTCATTCAAGTAGAGTTGTATTATTGTGCTTGAGAGGACAGAAAGTATTTGGCCCAATAACTCTACAGGTAGTCTTGGGGTTGACAGAATGGATTTTCCTTTGTGTACTCTTTCTTTCCGTACCTTAAAATTGAAGGGTGTCTTCCAGTGGTATCTTCTGACCATGAAACCTATACTTAGGGCTCACAGGCAGGAGTCAACATGAGCTAGACTCTCACAGGGCTAAATGTGTTCCTTAACCTTCAGTTAGGGAAGGACTAGACCACATACCAGGCTAATTGTCCAGTAGCCTATTCCTGGGGGAAGCCAAAGCCTAGGCAGAAGATCTGGTCCATGAGCCCTGCAGCCGATGCCACCATGTGCTAATCATGCACGGGTTAGGGACAAATCCTGCACTAGAAGCTGTGCTTTGAACTCAAGCACTAACTTCAGGGATATATATGTATTTTAAAAGATGTCATATCTCATCTTGAATATGTAGGAATGAAAACAAGGTTGGCTACTGGTGAGGGAGACTGACAGAGGAATCAGAACATGAGCCCACAAATCTTTCTTGAAGGTGCCCCTCCCCCAACTTACTAAAAGCATCAAGGAAGAGAAAAAGAAGCAGAGATATAAAATGCAAGTAGCACTTTTTAATAGATTTTTCTTCCTTTTCCCCAAAGGTTTCAGCTGCAGAGAAAGAGTGGAACATAATAATCCTTAGCATTTATATAGCACTTTACATTTCCAAAGCTCTGTACAAACATTAACTGATCAATCTTCACAACACCCCTGTGAGTTAGGGATGTATGATTAACCCCATTTTACATTGGGGGAAACCATAACATTTCAGAGCCTGACTTCCCCTGCTCCTCCGGAGGTGCACGCTTCTTGCAGATCCCACTGATTTAAACAGGAGTTATCCCCGACACTTCTGAGCAGCGGGTGCTTCGCGACAGCCTCAGGGCTACATTGCCAGGCTGTGGCTGATGCTCCCGGGGCTCTGGCTTCTCTTCCCCAGCTCTAACCGTTGGACAGCCCATGCTTTTGCACACCTTTGTCTTTCCGTTTCCTTGGTGGAGTGGAACCAGTGACTGGAATTTCAAGAAGCAAAACTATACCTGGTTGATGCGCCTACTTGGATATAGTAAAACTGTCTTTATTTGGAAGCCCTAGGGAAAAGCCTATTATCCCAATGTCTTTTCTCCTTTCCTTTCCTTTCCTTTCCTTTCCTTTCCTTTCCTTTCCTTTCCTTTCCTTTCCTTTCCTTTCCTTTCCTTTCCTTTCCTTTCCTTTCCTTTCCTTTCCTTTCCTTTCCTTTCCTTTCCTTTCCTTTCCTTTCCTTTCCTTTCCTTTCCTTTCCTTTCCTTTCCTTTCCTTTCCTTTCCTTTCCTTTCCTTTCCTTTCCTTTCCTTTCCTTTCCTTTCCTTTCCTTTCCCTTCCCTTCCCTTCCCTTCCCTTCCCTTCCCTTCCCTTCCCTTCCCTTCCCTTCCCTTCCCTTCCCTTCCCTTCCCTTCCCTTCCCTTCCCTTCCCTTCCCTTCCCTTCCCTTCCCTTCCCTTCCCTTCCCTTCCCTTCCCTTTCCTTTCCTTCCCTTCCCTTCCCTTCCCTTCCCTTCCCTTCCCTTCCCTTCCCTTCCCTTCCCTTCCCTTCCCTTCCCTTCCCTTCCCTTCCCTTCCCTTCCCTTCCCTTCCCTTCCCTTCCCTTCCCTTCCCTTCCCTTTCCTTTCCTTTCCTTTCCTTTCCTTTCCTTTCCTTTCCTTTCCTTTCCTTTCCTTTCCTTTTCCTTTTCCTTTTCCTTTTCCTTTTCCTTTTCCTTTTCCTTTTCCTTTTCTTTTCCTTTCTTTTCCTTTCTTTTCTTTTCCCCAGAATGATTTAAAATTAAATGTAATCCTGTATTGAGTGAAAGCACACAAATACAATGATATACCTGCTACCTGATGCCTTTTATTTCCCTTTCTTTTTCAATTTTTTATGTATAATTTTCTGTGTTTTAGAGAAAATGGCAGGTAGAGTAGGGGATTAATGCCATAATGCATCTTTTTTGTTTTTCTTTTCTTGTTCTTTCCTAGCACAGAAATAAAATGTCTTTAACATGAAATCTGCGTGTAAATTGTTGAATTGTATTAACTTTTTAATGCTTCCTGAGTTTCCAGCCCCTGAGCATGGGCTGCCTCTCAAAGCAGAGGTCTGCTTTTGCAGGAGACAGAACTATGTGCCAACACTGTCATTCTGCTTTGCTCCCTGTTTTGCTTGTAGCCTTTGTTCTCCTAAGCCACAAGTGCTATCATATTAATTCACCTTGGGTTGGCATCAGGAGAAAAATCAATGCATTCACTCAGAGAGGGTGTCCAATTGTGGCTAAAAGAGATTTTTCTCCAAAGCCATGTCCTATAGGTAGTTATGGCTCCGTACAACATGCAGCAGGAATATGACCAAAGTGGGAGAAGACTTGAAGAGAGGATCTCAGGTTTCTGCACCGGTTGGTGTGGGCTGATCTTGGCATGGGTCATGCAGAGAATGCAAATAAAGAAAACAAACACTGTGAAGATAGCTGCTGGCTGCCCTGATATACATAGCCTTCCTCCCGCCAAGTGCACTTTTCTCCTTCAGGGTATGGTGCCGGATACTGCATAGCTCACAGGAGTCACTGCCACATGAGCCGGCAATGTGCGCTTGCAGCCCAGAAAGCCCACCGTATACTGGGATGCATCAAGAGGAGCATGGCCAGCAGGTCGAGAGAAGTGATTCTGCCCCTTTACTCCGCTCTTGTGAGACCCCACCTGGAGTGCTGCATCCAGCTCTGGAGACCCCAACATAGGAAGTACATGGATGTGTTGGAGCGGGTCCAACGGAGGACCACGAAAATGATCAGAGGGCTGGAGAACCTCTCCTACGAGGACAGGCTGAGGGAGCTGGGGCTGTTCAGCCTAGAGAAGAGAAGGCTCCGGGGTGACCTTATAGCAGCCTTCCAGTAGCTGAAGGGGCCTGCAGGAAGGATGGAGAGGGTGTGTAGTGATAGGACAAGGGGAATGGGTGTAAACTAAAAGAGGGCAGATTTAGATTAGATATTGGGAAGAAATTCTTCACCATGAAGGTGGTGAAACACTGGAACCGGTTTCCCAGAGAAGCTGTGGCTGCCCCCTCCCTAGCAATGTTCAAGGCCAGGTTGGATGGAGCTCTGAGCACCCTGGTCTAGTGGAAGATGTCCCTGCTCATGGCAGGGGGGTTGGAACCAGGTGATCTTTAAGGTCCCTTCCAACCCTTACCATTCTATGATTCTATGATTCTATGATCAGTATTCTTCCCTTAGGTCCTCTTAGTTAGCTCAAAGAACATTGAATCTAGTTAGAAAAAGGATTTCTTGGTCTCCTCTGTCTAAAATAGGTCTTAAGAAGGAAGAAAAAGGGTTCTAAAAAAGACTGATGGAGAAGAGGGATTAGATAATTTTAAGAATTTCCTCAAATGTAATTTCTTTGGGTATATTTCATGTATTTATTCATTAGTACGACCTGGATGAAGAGTTAGAGTGTACCCTCAGCAAGTTTGCTGATGACACCAAACTGGGAGGTGTGGTAGATACACCAGAAGGCTGTGCTGCCATTCAGCGTGACCTGGACAGGCTGGAGAGTTGGGCAGAGAGGAACCTGATGAGATTCAACAAGGGCAAATGCAGGGTCCTGCACCTGGGGAGGAACAACCCCATGCATCAGTACAGGCTTGGGGCGGACTTGCTGGAGAGCAGCTGTACAGAGAGGGACCTGGGTGTCCTGGTGGACGACAGGTTAACCATGAGCCAGCAGTGTGCCCTGGCTGCCAAGAAGGCCAATGGCATTCTGGGGATGCATCAAGAAGAGTGTGGCCAGCAGGTCGAGGGAGGTTCTCCTTCCCCTCTACACTGCCCTAGTGAGGCCTCATCTGGAGTACTGTGTCCAGTTCTGGGCTCCCCAGTTCAGGAAAGATGAAGAGCTACTGGAGAGAGTCCAGCGGAGGGCTACGAGGATGGTGAGGGGACTGGAACATCTCTCCTATGAGGAGAGGCTGAGGGAACTGGGCTTGTTCAGCCTGAAGAAGACAAGGCTGAGAGGGGACCTTATAAATGCTTACAAATATCTGAAGGGTGGGTGTCAGGAGGATGGGGCCAAGCTCTTTTCAGTGGTGCCTAGCGACAGGACAAGGGGCAATGGGCACAAACGGAAGCACAGGAAGATCCGTCTGAATATGAGGAAGAATTTCTTCACTGTGAGGGTGACGGAGCACAGGAACGTGCTGCCCAGGGAGGTGGTGGAGTCTCCTTCTCTGGAGATATTCAAGACCCGCCTGGACAAGGTCCTCTACAATCTACTGTAGGTGACCCTGCTTTGGCAGGAGGGTTGGACTAGATGACCCACAGAGGTCCCTTCCAACCCCCACCATTCTGTGATTCTGTGATTTGTTTACCTGGAAAATATAGCATTACTGAAGTAATAGGAGGCTCAAATCTGGATTGGTACTCTATTTCTGGAAGAAAACTGCTTCTTCAGCACTGGGATGTGACCTGTAGCCTATTGCTTTTTATCTGTATTATTGAATCTTCTGATCTCGGAGATGTGCAAAACAGCTTTTCATTCTGAATGCTAATCAAAAGAGTGTGTTAATTAAATATACTTGTAATGAAACTAGTTTGAAAGGAGACATGCAGGCCAGAGTCTACCCCTTCTAAAGTTAATGAGAGATATTGAGGGGACTGGATTTTTTTTGTTGGGGTAGCTGGCTACTGATATAAAGGTGAGCATTATTGTAATGAAGGCTTATAAAATTAGATCATCCTCTGATCTCTGTTGTACCTGAAATTGGTGAAGTCCCTCCAGATTTGCACTGGTGGAAGAGGAGCTCTGAATTTGGCCCCCTACTTAAAAATATGTAGTTGCCCTTTAAGATGTAAATCTATTGAAATCCAACCTTAGACATTGCCAGGGTCACTCTGCTTATTAC
The DNA here is from genome assembly GCF_030867145.1 of Opisthocomus hoazin. Classification (NCBI taxonomy): domain Eukaryota; kingdom Metazoa; phylum Chordata; class Aves; order Opisthocomiformes; family Opisthocomidae; genus Opisthocomus; species Opisthocomus hoazin. The sequence continues at coordinate 26,882,699 of NC_134423.1, read as the reverse complement.
TTTATGACATTTCCAGATTAAAGGTGCAGTGAGGGCTCACATTAATTTGCTTTATGTTTGACTAGAAATGCTTCCCATCACTATTAGAGCACACTTCGAGCTCTCTTCATTTTAGAACGCTTGTCAGTCATTCGAGAATGATATGCCCTACGTCTGGGATGAATAAGCACATCATATATTAGGCAGAGGCTTTTCCTCTGGAGAGGTTCAAGAGAACTGACAACTACTTCCAAGGAAGGTGAAAAACATACACAAGCCCAGTTGCTGAATGAGGGAGGAGCGGGGAAATATTCTGCAAAGACATTATGTGCTGAGTTGATTGAAAGCATCCAGACAGTTGTCCTTTGATGGCAGTTTTTAAAAACAGATCTGTGGGAATGAGAGGAAACAGTGACCAACACTTCCACATGCACCTCTGATCCACAGGGGTAGGAAACAAATCTTTCATGGGGAGCTTGTACTTGTCTGTGCAAGCCTCAGGGTCCCAGACTACAGAGCGCCCTGTGGATTTTAATGGAGAGGGAACAAGGTCTCCTAAATAGGGTTGTTTTCCTTTTCTATTTCATTTTTCTAGAATGAAAAATAAATTCTGTCACTTATTCCACTAATTTCCATCTTGAAATCTTGTCTAGTTTTGATATCAATTTTGATGCTGTCGACATGTTACGCCTTTAGGGGGAAAAAGTGATGGTTGTACCATGAGGGTAGAATGATAAAGTACCTTGTTGTTTATCAGGTGTTAATGTGTTTCCGGGTAGTATCAGAGAACTTCTGGCATGGGAAGTATTTGCCAACATGCAAAACTGCAACCTGTAGATTTGCTGATGCTGCCTCTCTGGGGGAGGACTTTGGCTGAAGGCCACAGCAAAGTGGCCTTTATGGCTCTTTAACCAAGTGAATTCTCAGGGAAAACCTGTGGGTGACAAATCCTGCACAAACTGAGGGAGAAAAAGCAAAAGAAAAGACATTTTGGCATTTCCATTTTGAACCTTTGGGGTTATTTGAATATGAAGCTCAAAGCCAGTTGCGCAAATACCCTCCTCTAAAAACACAAGCCCTGATGCTGAGACAGATGGCTGAAAACCACTTTCCCCAAAGCCACCAAATTTTAGATACTGACACAGCAAAACAGGCATAAACACCCTTTCCTTTATACTGAGGCCGATGGAACTGCCTGTGCACCTGATGTGTATGCATTTAAATGTCTGGTGTCCCTGCCCAAGGAGTTTTGGAGGATCGGGCCCTTCAGTCAGAAGTGATGAATTTCAAGAAGTTTTTGACGTCTCCCTTTCTGAACCATCACAGAGCATTTTTTAAAAATGTGGATTGGCCTGTGTATTTATTTTTCTATAATCAGCATTCCTTCTCTGAATGCAGTCTCTGGGAGGAATGTACAGGCAACATGGCTAAAATACCATCAAAAATATGACACTCCTGTGGAGGGAGATTAGAATTGCAATGAACAACACAGAGGCTCTCAAATTTTTTACGCATAATTAACTGAGTGTTAATATGGCTCCTTGCAAAGTATATCATAAGGACACTGAGTTCCTGACAGATCTGTGTGTCTGTCCATCACTAGTCCTGAGCAACCCATATCTGCACCTATTCCTGCTCAGACCCTCTGAAAGATATATCAGACCCCTACAGCTGCAGATCTGTCCACCCAGCAGCTTCATCTGCTCTTGCGGCTATATTTTCTGGAGAGCCTGTCTCTATTTTCTGTTTAGTATGATATCCTGAAGCACTTCACAGAGCAATGTAACCTGGTAAAAACTCACATTTTCACAAACTGAATGCGAAAACAGTGACTGGTGCATACCCACTTTTACCTCTGAAGTGCTCCATCCTCTCTCTCTCCACCCTCAGTTTAATGTCCTAACCTCAGTTATCTGCAGAATTATATAGCTTAGTATATAGCTTAATCCATTCCTGGGATTTTATCTTTCCTTATATTAACTTATCTATAGATGATCTTGAAGGGATGGCATATGTTGGAGACAGTCATTTTTAAAGCCATCTGCAGCTGGTTCTTGTGTGAATGCAGCACCCTGCAACTCATGATTCCTCTTCACTACTAATTATTTCCTATGGCTTTTAATACTGCTCCGAGTCTTAGAATAGCTCTGAATGATGATAGACATATATTATTATTACAGGTTGTATTAAGCAGTCGTAGCTCAAGTTCTAATTACATTACCCTTCAGCCACGGCAGCAGTAACACTTGGTTTGGTTCTTGAGTTTCTAGGAATAATCTCACCCGTAGTTCTTTGTCAGACTGCAAGGTCAGGGAGAAAGGAAATTCTCCTGCCCTTCTTTTCTTGTAGGATCGTAGGATCTGAGAGGATAGTGAAAAGAGACAAAACTGGTCATGAAGAGAGAGGATTAAAATGAGAGGCTCCACGCGTTGCATGCTAACGGGGACAGTGGCAGCAGCGTGGTTCCGCTCCAGGCAGCGTAGGCACCCCGGGAAAGCGAGTGCTGGGGGTGTGTTCGTGGTCTAGGAACATGTGGGTGCATTTCAGGGTGCTTGGGTTGTGGGGCTGGTCTGCAGAGCCCCGAGTAACATATGAGTGAAGATTTCTAAATCCATCCAGCAGAAACCAGAAGTACAGAACACCTTCTGGTTCCATGCAGCATTCCCAACTCCAGTGAATTTTTCCATAAATCTATGATTTTTAGGCGGTTACATAAAGTCCTGTAAAGTCCAATGTTGTGTGTATATCTCATTTTAATTTTTTTGACCGGGGAAAAAAATTCCAGTCAGCATGATCAGTGGACAGAGAGGATGACTTTTGAACCAAAAGTTCTCAAAGCCAGGAGTCAGATAAAAAGTATTTGCATTTTGTTTTTTTTAGTCAGTGGGTGGCCAGAGTCATCATACTTAAATGGCTCTTAATAACAATTCTGATTTGGGCCTGTAACGTATTTATTGGTGTTTCATGTTTGTTTATAAATCTAAAGAGAAATATTTTTATGATTTAATAATGAAATAGAAATATAACAGACATTTTTCAAAAAATATCTGAAAAAATTCCTGTGGTATTGAAACGACATGTGCAGAACATAAGGACATTATTTGATTTTTTAATGTTTGGTTATCTAAATGCCCAAGTAAATAAACACCATAAATAACAAAGGGACTATTTCTCTGTTCTCAAATTCCTTTATCTGATAATCTCAGGCAGTATAAATAACTAAGGAAAGGTTTTATTATGTAATACTGCACAGCAATATAGTATTGCTGGTTCTTTGGGACGGTGAGTCTCTCTCCACAGTCCCCAGAACATTTTGGCTACTACTATAAACTTATTACAATCTATTTCTCTATTGTAGAGTTTTCTTACAGTACCCATAAAAGCCAAGCACCTGATACTAGAATATCTCATTTATACAGCAATTTCCATCCCTCAGCGTATGAATTTTTACGTGTATGTCTTCATGTGCTCCAGATAGTTTACATTTGTCATGTATGTATTCGTGAAAATCAATATGCATGTTTATTAGCAATTAACGATTTTCAATAAAGATCTAAAAATGGAATAATCATTGCTTTTAGGGATTAAAAAAAATTTGGTTCATCAGCTTGAAAATGAATGAAGAACATTTCCTTACTATGTTAATTAATTGCAGTTGACAAAAAGTAGGATCCTTCACTCCTCCTTTCATGTTGCTAATTCCATCCCTCCCTCCCTCTTTCTCTTGCTCTCTCCCCTCAATTAAATGTATGAGAGTATCCCCTCCCATTTTAGAAAGAAGCTTTTAGATTAATCATATTATCTTAAGGTTCCAAATCTCAATGCCTGCGTGACCTTTCTTCCGTTAGAATCCATTATCTTAAACTATCACAATAATCCTGGCTTTAGGGAGGGAGAGCGGGAAGCAGGAATCAAACCTAATAGATGGCAAATAAGATTAATCTATGATCTAAGTGCCGATTACACTTGGCCCTGCCCTTGAACACCCAGGTGTAACCTTGAAATTCACATCCGCTAAGACACTGCAATTGGATTGCGGGTCCCCGAAGGGCTGGAAGGGGCAGCTGGCCAAACTTTACCCGTTATTCCCCAGTGAGACATGAGCTGTCTCGGCCTGCAGCTCTCTTACTTGTGGAATTTGGCAGCGGCACAGCTGAATGTTTGTTTTGGGATGTTTAGCATTTTTTCAGATAAAATAGTTATTTTCAGGTCCTTAATTTTTGTTTGTCAGAAGCAAGCAGCCAGGGAATGGGTGAACTTTTACCTGGACCTCACAAGAGGAGAAAGCTCTCTTTTCAAAATCAGATAACTCTGCAGAAGAAAACAGAGATATTTTCTTTCTTTATAGGCTGACCTATGGACCTTGCCAAAAACAATGTTCCATGTGAACTTGAGTTTGAAAGGCCCTTGTTTTCAGTCCCAAATACTCTGCGTTCTGAGAAAGGACATCTGTGATAAGATGGAAACTGGCACTGGTAGCTCGTGTACTGAGGGTGAAGCATGCTCAAAAGAGACAGACACAAAGGTAATTTTTCATCGAAGAACTTTTTAATGCCATTATTAAAACTAGCATAAGTTTCCTGCATTGCTGGCAGCTTCAACAGGCAGGACAGGATTGACTTGGATATGGCAGCTATTTTTTTTTTTTTTTTTTCTGTTTATATGTAAGGCCAGATTCTCAGCTGGGATAAAACAGAGTTTGCTGACTTGCTTGAACCTGGCCTGAGAGATGTTGTTGAGAGGTGGCAGTGATATTCAGATGAAGCCATCTACCCTCTTTCAGCTCTGTTTGGAGGATTTGGAGGCAACGACTGAACCCCACAGCAAAAAGGCCATGTTTCTGTTTGTACCTGTCCTCATACAGCAATAACCTGGTGGGACAATTATGCAAGCGACGGGGCATTAGCAGGCAAGTACGCTGTAGGAAATGTGAAAGTGAGGCACATCTGTTGGCTGGCTGAGTCTAACACGGTCCTTCGGTAATCTCAAAATTATAGGGGAGTGGAAGAAGAAACAGAAAGAGAGAGGCAACATCATGTGATTAACGGCTACAACACTGGTAGCCTTGCAGGGTCAGAAGTTGTCCGAGGGGTGAAATTGCTGCAGCCCCTAACAGCAAACCCTCGTGAAGGATGCGATTCCCTTTGGGGAACTGCCATGCACAGAGGGCTATTGTTTCGCTGCCTCTTCGCTTCTTTGCCAGCTTGTGAGTATTGGCTCTCACAGGGTTTTTACAAGCTTTGCTCAGCTCCTGTTGCCTCAGGGATGGTACTTAAACAGCATGGCAGAGAGTTTGTCACCAGTTCCCTTGCCTGGAAGCTGGCCTGGTGGGACTTGTGGATGTTATGTAGGTATGTAAATAAAACAGTAGATAACCTGACCCCACTTTTATTTAATTTAAAGAGAAATCAATGGGGGGGTGGGGGGAGGGGGAGAGTTACAAAATGGACTGGTCAAGTGCACTTTGATCAAAAAGTAAATCTGCTCACATAAGTATTGATTAGCAACATAGCTTCTCTCTCAATTCTCTTTGTGAGTACCTGAGTACAGTGTTAAAGGTGCCTGTGGTCCTTGTGGTATTTTAGAAGTTTTTTAGTGTAATGAAATGCTGGAATCTTAATCTACCCAGTTCAATGATCAATATACATGTGAATCTGATATTAGTTTTCTACTAATTCTACAAAAAGCCTCATAAGTATTTTAATTTTTTTGGATGTGTCGCTTAAAGATCCTATAGGCTCAACTCCCAGCCTCAACCTGCACTTCCCTAAACCTGGAGAAACTGAAGAGCTGGATACCATCCCTTGCCTAGCAGTTGGTCTAGGCAGCAAATATGCATGAACTGGTAGCTGGGATACTCTGGGATAAGGGGTGCAAGGCAGAACTCGCAGCCACGTTCGAGGATGGTGATGGGGAGCTGGGAGGATGCTCAGGGAGCGTGACGAGATATAGAGCCAACCACAACACACAAACTCTGCGTCTTCCGTCCAGAGAGGGTTAACTTACACTTGCAGCAGGCAGCCTCATGCCATTAAGTCAGGGAGAGTAATGAAATTTCATTTAATTTGTCAGGAAGAAAGTGCTAATGTTAAAAGGCATTTAATAAAAAGGGGGAGATTCTTTGAAAGGAAGCCTTTAAGTAATTACTTCAAGTGTCTTAGGCCTACTCACCAGAATATTTACATTAGTGTCTCCCAGCGCCAAAGTGTAATTAAATTAGTGCAGCATTTACATTCCATCCTGTTTTTTTTTTTGAAGTGTGATTTTATTAACAATTCTCAAAAAACGAAAAGCAAGCCTTGATCTAATCAAATGAGGTGTTAGTATTTTTTTAATGTTCTCATTGAGAAACTAGTGAGTAAACTGTCTAGGAGAAGGTGAGGAGAGGGGGGAAAGAGAAAAAGAGAAAACTTTGCCTCATTTTTGAGTTCCTGCCCTGGGACTGATGTGGAAAACTCTGGCCAACACTGTACAGACTGCAGGGGTCTCCTGTTAGAGCTTGTAGGGTAAGTCTGACTGCCTTCACAAACTGTGGAGGTGCACATGGGAGAAGGAGATGGAGAGGCAGCAAAGATGGCATCAGATGGATGCAACAAGGGATAGACCGGGGGGGCTGCCCATCCCATGGAGGTGTACAGGGCTCAACATCAGGCGGCAGCAAGCTGCAAAATGTTAAAAAACTTGTTTTTCATATTTTGCTACTGGAAAGCTTTTTTTTTTTGTTGAAAATTTATGTGTAATAGTCTTCTAGAGGAAGACAACTTTTCTACCTTGACCTAAAAGGTATATATTTTATTCTCCTTAGCTTCATTGTAAGTGTTGCATTTTAAAAGCAAATTTAAGAAGATGACAGAAATCCTCTAGAGAAGAAGCACATCTGGGCAAATCATCTTTCTCTGAAAAAGATGGCTTATTTCATTATACACAGTCACAGAATTGCCAGTGCCAGTACCAGAGGACACTGGAGCTGTATACCAAGAAAGAAAAGCCCATGGAATATTTTTTCTAACAAAACAAAACTAAGCCAAGCGAAGCTAAACTAAGCTAAACTAAACTAAACCATCATTTTGCAAATGTTGAAATGTTTTGGTAAAAGATGCATAATTGCACTGCAAAAATTACCTGAGGAGTTAGTTGACCATTACATGTCACTTTGGTCAAAGTGAGAGAAAAGTGTTGCTGTCACAGCGCAACTAATATCTTCTGGATTTTAAACTCAGCTGGAACTCTAGGGGAGACAAATTGAAGTCCCTAAAAGAAGCGAAGCAAACCAGACCTTTAAATATGACTCTGTTTCTTCATTATCTAGAAAGAGATTGCTTGTTTCATGTGAAACTTTGCTAGATAAAAATGTATGTTGGGTGATGATGAAGACAAACAAACAATTTCTAGAGTTGCATCAAAACAATACCTGTAACTACATAAAACTAAAGCCACAGTAACTGCTGTGCAGCTTTCACCTGGCATATAGGAGTCCCAGATTCAGATTTCTGCTGTGTCTGTTTATCAGTAGGAACTTCAACCAGGGTCTGTAACGAAACCTATACAGAAAGTGTCTAAAAAAGTAGGATCTTGCTTCCTTTGCTTGCTTTCATGTTGTCCCGTATTTTGTAAATGCTCTGCGTGGATATGAGGAACAGGTTCTAATTTGCTAGGTGAAAGATCATTTGAAAAATAATTGAAGAGTGAATGTTGACCAACACAGAGAATTTCAGTTTCCTTCGCTAGCAATCGATATTTACCATGTCCAGCTTTCCTGTAAGTGACTCTGAGAGATGTTCTAGCAGGAACAAGTCTCACTATACTGAAAAATTAGCATGCACAGTGATTAAAAGGTTTCTCCACCCTGTATTAAAGTCTTTCCTGAAAGGAGAAAGAACAACGTTGTGGCTGATAAAAAGCCCTTGCTTTTGCTGCTACTTCCCTAAGCATCTACAGTGGCTGGGATTTGGTGCCAAATCAAAGGATTTTGCAGGATAACAATAGCTGAGCTATCGGTAAGGGAAGAGCATAGATGTGTAACTCCATCCTAGACACAATGGTTTCCTCTTCCCGTGGTACAGTGGATTCAAAGGCAATCTAAAAACTCAAAGATCCTAGAAAAATATCTGAGCTAGGGGAAACTGTCCAGCACGTCAATGAAATGGTGACGGGCTGACACTTTCAGAAGGAAAAGAGGAAAAAACTGTAAAAGCAATGCATTCTGCTTCTTCCTGCCGGGTCTGTGATGTTGTTTACAACTTTGTAAGTTCTCTTGTATGTATCTGCCTGATTCAAAGTGGGGGTTTTATTTTTTCCTGTGCTCCACAGGCTTCACACCCTTTGAAGGACGACTGACTAAGGGTTGTGTTTTGAAGTTGCTGTTTGAGTCATGACAAACACATTGCAGTCTCCCAAGGAGACCCTAGCAGGGGCAAAGCCTGTTTGGGACAGCCGCGATGGTGCTGCCATGGCCCAGGATGGACATGGATGGGTTGAACTCGCTGTTCGCTTGGGAATCAAGGTGTTTAATAGCAGCATGGTTAAGAGGAGGGAAAGGAATTGAAAAGCATTGGTGCATAAAGAAGGCCTGAGCCATGGAGATGGCTGATCTATCAGGTTGCTTCTTGTATCCCACTGGGTCTTCTTCAATTTAATCTGTGGGCCATCACAAAACTCCATTAAACCACATTGCATTGTTGTTACCTTGAAGGACATCAATCCCATCCCCACCTCTCACAACTGATTTTCAAATAATTTAAAGATTGGCAGCACATGTTTTAATTTATTTTGTTTTTGACTCTTGAGCTATTAGGTTTTTGAGCATGGAGCTTTATTTGTGGAGCACCAAGCAAAACATGCAGTGAAACATGCTGGGATTGCCACCACCGAGTCACGGTGTGTCTGCACTGCTCATCAGACCTGGTGCGATCAACAGCTGCTGTGTCAAAGAGTGCTGAATCTAGTGTCTATTTACATGGGGTTCAAATCGAGCACCTGGTGTTTTTGGAAGGTACGATGTTTCATGCTGTAGCTATTTCAATCACACATTTGTAAGGGAGATGAGGTTCAGGACAAGCAGCACTCTGTTCCTGATTAGGGCAAAAATAAATCAATCCTGCAAAAGGGCTCGATGCTCTGGAGCAAATGGAACTTGCTGAATGTTGAAAACTTGAAAAGCCGCGCTTTTCCTCTAGATGCCTGAGCAGGAGCTAGTCTCTTTCAGAGATCTGGTCCCGGCTCTTAAAAACACGGTTTTTTATGGTAGAACAGCTGTTGTTGCTTCTGTTGTGATGATCTGGGTGAAAAGTTTGGTAACAGAGAAGGAGGCTTTAAAAAAAGCAATAGGCAAAAAAACTCCCAAAAAACCCCTCCCCAAACCCATCCACTGAAAAAACCCTTCTGCTCTGGCCATCCAGAGATATAAAACTTCTAGTGCTTTTTAATGCAATTAAAAGAAATGCTAATGTTATTTATAGCTAAATTACTGGCAAGAAAAACAGCTAATGACCAAAACCCACATTTGTACCATTATTAAAAAAAAAAAAAAAAAGAAAGAAAATCCTAAAGGGAATGATTTGCAAGGATGTGGTTAAACCTATTTATACCCTGGGTTCTATTTGTTTTACAGCCAGCGGTGCACGAACAACATGAAAGGTTATCTTTGACAAGGTTTTAGCTATTATTTTCTTCCAGTGAAATGGTATTTCTTGAGAAAAAAAGGTCTTCAGAACAAAATAACAATAAATCCTGATTTAGATACATAAAGCTGCCATCGATATCACATAATATCAGTGTTCTTTCTCACTCGATACAGGCGTTTTTAAGATAAATGGTAAAACTGAACTGGAAATCCATCTGGCCAGCTGCCTGATCTAATGAATAACCCCACTTTGGCTCCTGCAATGTAAGCAGAAAGAGTTCTCTCCCGGCCGCTTTCGTCTGTCATGAATCTACAAGACAGCCGACATAATATCTGGGCGACAACAGCGTGCTAACAGTGCAGTGACTTCCATTTTCTTTGCTTTCTATTGATTTTCACTTAATAACTGGCGAAATACTAAACGTCCGCCCTGAGTACCTAATAAATCCTGCCTGAGCTTTTTATTGAGGAGAATTTAATAAAAACAACCATTGCGGCTGAGGGATTTTTCTTCTGGACAGAAGACGGTGAGGGGTGGGTCGTGTGCATGGGGATGGGGGGAGAGACATTTGAATTTTCTAATTTTTTTTTTTTTGTAAGATATCCTCCCCCTCCGCTTCTCCTCAATGCCCTCTTGAAGACCCAGCATGATTTCTTTTAAAGGGACCCAGTTACTTCGCCTTGTGTTTGTTTTCTCCTTGCCCAGAAATGGCCACTGCACGCACGTATTGCCACGAGATGGAGAAGGACATTTGCAGAAGGAAGGCACTTCCATCACGTCCGTCCTACCCACCCACACTTACTTCTTCAATCTGATTTCAATTTTGTTAATTGTTATGAAGGTTCCCTAATTGCCAAGTGCGGGGGCTGTCAGAATCCTACAGTAACACGCTTTTTATTGTCCCATTTTACAGCTATTTTATGTTTGACACTTGACACGCAGGCGCGAAGATCCCCTGTCGGATTGGTTGGCTACTGTAACAAAATAGCATTTTTAAGTTATACGAAGTGTTAAATCTGCATCCAGTTAGAAACAAAACAAAACAAAACCTGGTGGTTTATAAGTTGACAATTAATCCTAATTGTTAGCTTGGGAAAAAAAAAAAACTGCTGGAAAATCAAAAGTAAAAGGACAAACCCTTCTTTCTCTAGCTGTCTAGCAGTGTGTGTGTGTGTCTGTATGTTGGTATATATGTCATATACAGTTTTCTTTACTGAAGATGAATCAGGAGAAACCGGGACACCGTTCCCAAGCAGAACGTATTTTCCTCCGCATAGCCTCCCAGAACGGCTCTCTTTCTTTGCCAATAAACTCAACGAAGTTCCTATTATACAAAGCTGCTCTTTTAGAGCATTTGACAGTTTTTATTTTAATTGACACAGAGGCAGTTTCAAAGTCATTGGGTTTAATGAACAATCATCTTAGCATTTGCCTGCTCAAATCCTCTTATTCCCAGCAGTTCACAGTAAAGTTTATTCTAACGGTTGAAATTAAAAAAGGAGAGAGAGGCAAGTAGAAATGTTGAGGAGCTTATATAAAAATCTGCGAATCTCAAGTTTTGTGCAGTGCTGTTATGAAAACTACTCAGCCATGCAAAGCAATAAGAGCTTTAATTACTCATTGGTAGTCCCTCTGCTGCTCCTGATGTGGTGTGTGGTGTTGCGGAGGCCTGGGAGAGATAATTGAGGCATATGGGTGGAGTACAGCGCTGTTGTGGCAGCACATCTATTTTTTTCTTTTATTTTTGTGTGTGCCACTGTCTTATTTCTCCTGAGGGGCAGAAGGCTCAACAGTTCAACATGGAGAAGTATCTAGTAGGTGACCCTGATCTGAAGCATGTAAGGACCTTGCAAGGGAAGAGGACATCTGAAGGTGGTCTAGCAAAACCACGCTGACTCGATCTAGCCGCTGCAAGAGGCGACACGCGAATGAAACCTCTCAATCTCCAAAAAAAAAGATCTATTTTCAGGTTTGGTTTAATCTGCCCAATCTAGGCATTACTGGGCTCATGTGGCCAAGGATGCAATGGCATGTAATAGGCGTAACACCAGTGACAGCTATGGCCTTTCCCTGCTGCAGGGTATTATGGGGTGAAGGACAGGACTGCTGAACGTGAACCAAACCTAGACCCTTAAAACCAGGTGCAGGGAATATTCAGACCCAGGAATTCTTGAATTTCTTTATGATTTAGTGTCCTTTTTAAGGCAAACTAATTAATGAACCACCTTCATTGCATAACTTCAGTGGCAACTCCATGAGAATAGGAAAGTACTAAAAGTTTCTCTGTTGGTTTATTACTATATGTTAATGACATTCAGCAGCTGGAAGCAAAATTGATGCTCCAGCAGGGTGTGATCAAATTGCTCTCCATAGCTGACCAGCCAGTAATTCGTGTACTACCTGTCATTAGAGCTTGGAAACATCTTTCCTAAACTAAAATATTTTTACAGTTGTTACCAAATGTCTAAAACAAGCAGAAATTATGTCACTGTCTAAATGGCGTAATAGAGCGACTGGGCATATTTGCATTCTGAATAGATTAGCTGGCCTTTTAAATATTTATTTGCATCTATTTTCAAAGTCCCTGATCCTCTGAAATTTTCCAAACATTTCTGATTTCACAGACTGGGAAATCTGTCCGCAGCTCCAATTATACTTGAAAAGATACATATAAATGATTTGACAAGTTAAAAATTAGCAGCAAGTTCTACACCTAGCAAGATTTTTGTAAGCAGCGGTTCATAATTCATGACACTTCACTGTAAAGTTCATGTAAATTCTGTGTGTGTTGGATCCTTTAATTGGTAAGAGTAAAGGTGTATTGCTATTCACCTAATGTGTTCTATTGCTCAACAAAAGGTTGTTGTAGTGAGCTCTGATTGTGACAAATGATTTACTATTAGGAACATTCTGTAATTATTGTTCTGTGGTACCACAGACCGATACATCATTAACATGATAGACGACCTTTTATATCAGCAAAAATAACTAAATTAATAAAAATGGCTTCATTCCAAACCCTGTCAGAAAGCCAATACTCGAAACAATCAAGTATCAGTGATACCTGAAAAGACCAGAGTTATATTTTTGTTAGGCAAATCTTATTGTTTGTGTAATAGCATTAACATGTGCTGTAGAATAGAGGGCCGGATTTTCAGCTGCTGTGAATCAATGATCTAATTAATTCTATTTATATAGAGACACACCACTCCACATCTGTCAAGGGTACGATACGTAGGATTTTATTGTACTGCGAAAAGCAAGACTCTTAATGAAGTATCAGAAAATTTTTTTTTTTTCCTCTTCAGGAATTCTGAGACTTGATGCAAGAGTACTCTGACATGCTGGTTCTTCAAACCAATTCTGCTCCTAGTTAAATCCACGTAAATCCACTGTGACTCTCCAAAATTAAATACTTCCTCCAAATTTACACCTACATCACTTGAGTTTGGAGAGGCCAGAATCCAATCCTTTAACCATTAAAGTTAGGATTTTACAAAAACACCTGAAGAATAGATTTTTTTTTCTGCCAGTGAGTCTAAGCTCAAGATCATGATTTCTTTGTTATCCCCTAAGCTGTATTCACTTTTTAAGTTTGTTTTTTTTTTTTAGCTACTTGACAAAAGAATGCAGTTTCTGTTGTAAGATAGCAAGCTACTAGTTCGGGAGACTGGGTTGCTTTGCAGAACACAGATAATTCGGGTGTGATGCCATTTGCTGTCTCCATTTAAATTCCTATCAGTTGCAGATAATTTTCATGAGGAAGATAATTATCTTTCGGGAAGTGGCGTGAGTCCCTAGGCTATCTCCCTGAGCCCACCAAGGAACCACCACGGAGTGACAAACACAGATACTACCTCTTGGGGAAGGGTTGGAGATAGTGGCTACAAAGCACTTCTACTCATTAATTTCTTTCATGACTTCCTTTCTAACATTTCCCATTCTCTTCCTACCCTTTAGTATGGGATAACCCACCATATTAGTAAGGTAGAAGCAAAAGCCATGTTCAGGTTGATGATGAAGCAATCCCTGCAGAAAGCCACAACCATGGCTTAAGGTACTACTTCGGACTATTCCTCTATTGTTTTCTGTTTTGTTCAGACCTCTCCTATATCTGTCCTCTCATTCCACCTGTTCCTCCTCCTTTTTGTCATTCCACCAAGGTGTTCATTCCCAAGTTAACTCATAAAAAAAGTTAAAAAGGGGTACTGAACTCATTTGAACACTTGTCAAATGCTCAGTGTTATATCCCTCTCATTTTTCTCCTGTTCTTATTTAAATGGAATTCCCTTCATCAGGGACTGTTCTGTGTATAGGTGTTTCACACCTGGCTGTCTCAGCTGTCTGTGTAGACATTACAATGGTAAATATGGCAAACAAGTGTTAGGTAGCTGGATCACAAAATGTTGCATGATACCTGACTTGGTTTGCTTCACCATAACAAATTCTCAGGGTGTTTTTCCAGTGACACATGCTGAAAGAAGACAAAAAAAACAATTAAAGTACAGGAACAAGATTTTGGGACTTCACTCCTTCAGCAGCTGTGTTACTAACTCACTGTGTAACCTTCAGCAAATCCCTTTATTGCATCTCTGTAAAATATTGGTAATGAATTTACGTTTCGTAAAGTGCTGGGAGATCCACAGATGAAAAGCACTATATAAGCTAAGTGTTATTAATGTGATTCACTCAGTGAAATGAAATCTCTGTTGAGCAAAATACTGTTCAGTAAAATTTGTATTTAAAGTTACATATTTTACAGCACTGAGAGAATGAAGGTTGTGTCACTGTTTCCAACATATAAACTATATTTAGCGATTTATTCCTTGGCTTCTCTCTAAGTAAAAGAAAACAGCTTGATGTTTAAAAATAACATTTTGTAGGCTTGACGTTCATAATTTGGACTGGAATGTTTTTTAAACAATTATTTTAAAAGAATGAAAAATCTCTTTCTGCTGATTTAAAATAAATTTTAATTCTTGCACAGGCCATATGCATGAAGGTTAGCCATTTATTTTGAACAGTTATTTCAATTTTACATGAACATTGCTACAGAAAAATATTTCTCAAGTCAACCATTTTTGTATTTTGTTTTAATGCATAGCCTTTTATTGTTGCATCCCATGAAACAGTGGGGCAGTGTTTGAATATTGGACAGTTCAGTTTCGTAGCAAAACCTCTCTATTTTTACTGCTGAGATGGGCTAAGTTGCACAAGGTTATACAAACTGCATAAATGTAGGGAAGTATATTTGACTCTTCAAACCATTTTGATTTTATTAGCTGATATTACCTATGACATCTTCAAGGAAATCTGTTTAAACCCAGTATATTTTTCTTTTTTTTAAGAAAGAGTGCATTCATTGCTGGACTTCTCCCATAATTCATTTTCAAACATCTTTTTGCAAGAAAAGCTTTTGGTTCACAGTGACTTCTGCCAGGAGAAAAGCCCAGCTTTTTTGTCTTGAATTGATTAATCAATTATCAATATTACTGGAGTCTAGGGAAGGAAGAAAAAAGCTTTTACAGAACTTTACCAGAGGAGGTAACTAGTCAAGAAGACATGAATCTGTATTCCATCTTAGGTGAAATGTTGATATGATTGTGATAAAAACCAAAAAGTCTGTCTAAGGACTGTGCACAAGGCTCTATGGATTTGATTCCTTGGCTCCTAGTTGTCGTCACCATACCAAGAGACACTAGAGTTGGACTCAAAAGTATGCTCTTATGAGGAGGTCAGACTAAATGGACACCTTTTTCTAGTTCTGGCATCTGAATTGCAACTCTAAGCTCCTACCACCTGACCTTTTCTTTAAGTTCCCTCCATTAGATATGAGTTATTATCTGTAGAAAAATGTTTGACCCACTATCATATTCAAACTCCCTTTGACAAGCTTGAAGAAGCACTGAAGCACTTACCCAGCTATTTTCTTCACTTACTATACAAGACTCAGGTCCTGATGGATACAATGCCCTAACTGATTGTGAATGCCTAGCCACTAGACATTAGCTTCACAAAAAGTCTGGAGGCTATATTTAACCTGGAAAAGCATAGCTCTGAACTGGAAATGGAACCTACAGCAAAATGTAAATACAGACCTAATGGATTGAGGAGGTGAAGCAATATTTTGTAAAGAAAAGCACACAACAGCCCCTGGAGTGATGGCACTGCTTATAGCAGAGAGATGAAGGTGCTACCATGAACTTTCTTTGTAGAAAGGTCTGTAGCTGCTTTTAATTCCACTATAGTATAATATAATATCAGGAAATTAGGCAAGTGTCAGACTATCTCTCATCTCCACCAACCACAAGAAAAGGCAAACCTTGTTTCTTGTGTACTTCCTTGGAATGCTACATGGATATATTAAATAATTCTTGTGAATGATTTTCATTTTTTGAATAGGTCCTTGTTTTCCAGACTTTAGACTCAAAGAGATATTCTTTGTCCAGTTCTTCTAGATCAAGGCTAGACTCCTTCCTAGCAGTCAGCGGTGACTCTTTGAAATTGTTTTCAAAGCCTAGTGTTGGCTGGAACTATTTTAGGCCTTGCCTTTGCTACCTTGGATGTATCTGAAAGGAAGAAGTTTGCCCTTGAAAGAGAGTTAAACTGCTATGATTCACCGACTTGGAAGAATTGCAGGATGCTGACTGCCTGAAGTGGTGCCTCCCACTGGACCAGTGCAAGTTTCCTTCCTTCTTGTCTGACCAAGCCATTAAGAAGTTAGTCAATTCCCTGAAGGTTACTTCCAAGGAATCTCCAAAAAGGAAATACCTAGCCCTGCAAAGGTAATTTACCTAGACAGGATTTGAAATGCAAGGTTCTCAGCTGAGGGAGAAAGTCTTATATCCCATCTGGCTGTGGGAACACAACTTCACAGGATTTTCATCCCTTGAGCTAACAACTGCAGACGTTCCAGTAGGAGATGTCCTATAAAATCCAAAGTAGTTGGAGATCCATTTATTGTCACATCCGTCCTGTTCGAGCCAGAAATGTGGCATATTGGTGTTCTTGCAGAAATGGTGGCAGAGCAGCATCCTCAATTTGAGAATGGTTTGAATCCTCATGTGTGATGTCTCCTGAACATGAAGTATTTTTGACTTGGGGGAGGCACAAGAGGGAGGAAATGCCATCTATCTGTCTTTAGGGACTCACTGTAATTTGTTTCCTTTGTTCTTAAGGAGCAGATCCACAGCTGGAGTGAAATGGCATTTGAAAAACGCTACTCTTGTGAGAAAGCCGTCCTAATGTCTGCTACACTGGTGGAGCCTATTGCTTAGAAACTGGCCTTCAGGCCAAAGTGTATTGTACTCTACCCAAACCCATGATGCTATCTGAAATAAAAGGGGTTGCTAGGCTGAGGAAATATCACTTAATATCTACTTTTTAGGGTGAGAAATGAACCTTGCAGGATCTTCAGCTAGTTAATATCTTTATCAGAGATTTCAATTTTTATTCCTTCTGTGTTTTCAAAGTCCAGTTTATTCTTGAGGAAAATGCACTGGAAAGGAACTTGTAAGGGACTGGAGCTACTGCATGGAAATGGGTAAAAGTGACTTGGGAGCTCTGGAGCAGTTTCTTGGAAGCAGAAGCTTCCTCACCTCTGTGCTTTCTGACCTCCTGGGTGTTTTTTAAAAAAAATGACGGCTGTAGGAAGATACAGCACTGCGAGTAGCAAAGTGGTCTGAGAGCACCAACCCCTTGTGCAAATGAGAAAAGCTTTTAATAGATAACAAATGAACACAGTTTTAATCCTTAATCAAGTTGGCTTTGGCCTGTAGGAAGACTACATTATAAGATACTCCACTTCCCACCATGTCTCTCCTTCCCCACCTTCTCCGCATTCAACAACCCAGGCAAAAATGCTGAAGATGTCTTCATTAAAAAAAAAACCAACAATCACAAACAAATGAAAAACCCCCAGTGCCTCCAGAATAGCAGTATATCGAAAAAATCTGACAACTGTATGAAAGTATTTTCAACACCTGCTCAGTACTTTGCCAGATGCCTCTTTATTTCAAGGTTTGTGAATATTTACCTGCTTGTTCGATATACTGGGCTTAAAACATGCAAAAAGATGCAGCAGGAGGAATTTGTGAAAGTTGCTTATCACAGTTCCTCTTCTGAATCCCGAAAGTGAAATTTTGTGGATCACATGGACAAATTTCTTCCTTTTCTTTCTTGCTTGTGTGCCTCTCTCCAGCTCTGTGCCTCAGTTTCCCATTCTATAAAAAGTACTTCTGGCTTAGACTTTGAACTTTAGTGCGATCTAATGATGCAGACTGGTGCTTTACAGCACGCTTCAATTTCCAAGTAAAGAACTTCCCTTCTCCACGATGGCCAAGCTGGACAGTAACCGCAAAGAGGATATGACTGCTTGGGTGGGGAGAAAGGACAATTTCTTCCTTGGTCACTGAGATTTCATCCTTTACACCATTCTGATGACTCAAAGCTATTTGCCACATAAAGGTTTAAAAGGACTGTTCCTTCCTTGGGTACGACTCTGATATGGATGCATAAATGCATGAGAATTTTGTTAAGCCTGAAACACTTTTCTCAGAACTTTAATTTTTGATGTTGAAGATATAGCTGTCTCTTGCAGCACAACAGGCCTCAGACTTTCACAGCTCCAAGACATAGATGTCTGATTACTTAAGCTCTATTTGAAATTAAATTCCAGCCTCAGGGGCATTTTGATAATAAATTCATTTAGGAAAGAAGTTTCTTTTGCAGACATAAACATCCTCTACACCATTCTCTGTGCCAGTGTATCCACAGAGAAAATTTTAGGGTACTTTCCCCACATCTCTTCTTCCTGTATTCTTCTCTATGCTTTTGACTACCTGATTCACCACTTCTTTTGGCAGGTACTACCCTCCTGCACTTGACTCAGCTTTATAGCACTTCCAAGTTTTCCTCAAGCTAAGCACGTCTACATGACTACTTAAATCTGCCTTTGAGGATGCCACCAGCCCGCCAACAGATCTGAGCTTCCTCTCGCCTCTTAATCCTTGCTTGCATTCACAGCAGTCACCTTGTTGACTGTTCGTTGCTTCTCCTCAGATTCCCTCTTATTTTGGGGGAATAGAGAGAGGAATTAGCAATCAGGCTGGAAGTGGGGCTCACGGAGTGGGTGCTGGCTAAATCCATGTACTCAGAGGCCATCAGCCAAAGAAATTTTGGGCACGCTGAGCACCCAGGGATGGGGACCAGGAGGGTGAGGGCGATCTTGTGGGCAGGCGGTGGAGCTGAGCTGAGCCCTGAATCTAACCTGATACTTGGTACATGTGGGAAGAGAGGGAACTTCCAAAGCAATAGTGTTTTTTCTTCCTTACAGAGAGGAAGGTAAATAGAATTTTAAAAATGAGGCTGAGAGAAGTGAATAGCTTTCTGCTGGCTTCAGTTTCCCCCAGGAATAATTTCTGATCCTGTATTTTTGTCTCTAACAAATTTAGATCATATTTTCCTGTTGCGGTATTTCAGCCTTCAGTTGATACCAGACTACAGTGGCTTATAACAGTGATCAAAATGAATGTTGAATTCCCAAGGACTCTACTGAGGTTGCTGTATGCAACGCTTGGAAAAGCACTTTGAAAAGGGACCAAGGATTATTATTCCCATTTTATGGATATGGTGTCATATTGTCACAGACATCAAGACGAAGGATTGTCTTGCACATATTTCTTGTCCATAGGAAACCAAGGAGGGAGGTGGAAATCTCAAGATAAAGAATATTCCAGCAAATTTGCAGACTGCTTCCAGCAAGAAGATAAGCACTTCATCTTCCGTGGTTTGCTTTACCTTGATTTCTACTTTTTTTTTTCTTACACTAACCCTGGCTAGGAAGAGGGAAAAGAGAGAACATTGATGAAGGACTTATAGGAGTTTTGCTTGTAGCAAATTCTGCTATCAGCCACTTCTCGGGAAATATTGCTTACAGAGACTGGATTTTAGGACTGCATTTGCATTCAATGATAATGATTTTCTTTTAGTCCAGCTGGGATAACTGCAAAGATAGTGCCCAACTGCAACTCTGTTGAAGGGAGAGTGCAAACTAGATTACAGTTCTAAGATGAGTGGAGCAGTGGGAAGGCAAAGTGCTCAAGAAAAATCCACGCTGTTAGAGCCATAACAAGGACTCTTGATTATGCAAGTTAAAATAACAGTTTAGCTATGCCTTATATCCATTATTATTATCACTTCCAAGTGGGACACTTTTTTCTTTTTTTTTTTAAAGCGGGTAAAGCTTTAGAAAAATAGCCTGGATCTTTAGATAGAATTGAATGTTCTGTGACTTTAAATGAAAGCTCCACTGTTGTTGGGCAAATAAATTTAAACCACTTAACATGGCAGAGAAGGTCAGGCAAGCTTATTATAGTGATCATAGCGTTACAGCTATTGCGATTGACCGCTGCTCTTTGGAATCACCAATAATCAGAGGCCGCAAGCTGTGTTTGCAGAGAAAGGTCATCATTCATTTTTTTCGAAGCATTAATATCTTTTGTTTGTTTGGCTCAACATGAAACAGGAATCGATAGAGGTAATTCACAGCGCAATTAGCCCCTCATCTGTCAAACGGTGTCTGGGTGTATTTAACAAAAAGACCTTTGGAAAGGTTTAAAAAGGAGGAAAGTGCCTGTACAATCAACAATTTATATTTTCTACATGACACATTGTGTATGTATCTGTGAAGAGAAGGGACCTTGGGACTAAAAAAATATACATAAAACATGCTGTAAATCTGTACTCAGACTTTGAAAACCCACAGTGAGACAAACTGTTAACTGACTTGGAAAAGTTTTCCATGCTGTTCTTAGCAAAGATAAAGATTTTCTACCCGAGGCTCAGGGAAAAAGTTAGACAGCTGTTCAAAAACTTGTCAGATTAATTACATGAAAGGGAATGGGGCAGCATAAAACATAAGAGGGCAGAGACAGAGGCAAAAGGTCCCTTGCAGCCCTGCTCCTACAGTTTAGGGTACTGCGAGTCGCTTTCCCCCTTCCCAGAGGTTTTTCTTCATGGGGACACTTAGGAGAGCTAAGGAAAACTGAGGAAAAATGTAGAAATCACAACATAACTTATTGCTCTGTTGCACTCATGAAATCTTTTTATAAGCACTGGTGAACTATCAAATTTGAGATACTAAAATGGGAGGATAAAGCTACAGTAGATCAAGGGCACTTTATTTCTGAATAAGAGTGTCTACCAGGGGTTTTAATATATATTAAAGAGTTGGCTGTGTAGTGCCTGTGTTTCGAAGTAGAAGACTGTCAAAGAGCATATGGACTGTTAAAAAAGTGTGTGTTTTAGATGTATCATAAAAAGTTTGGAGGTGGTCCCAGAAGTTCAGATGCTTATTCCAGATAAAATTTGGCTATCATCTCAGCTGCTTAAGAATAAGACTTTGGACTTTATTAGATGAGTAATTGTAGGTTAAGTTTTCTTCATCTTTTGTCTCAATGCTGATATTCTATATCACTTTAGAAAGCTTAGAGTTGGTGAAAATTAAGACCTCTTCCAAAGTCCAGGACTTTGAGTTCCAGTTAAAGTGAATTTTAAAAGTCACACCAGAAAGTTTTCTGTACTTTCATATTCTCAGTGATTTTTATACCTTATCCTGCGGCATCAATTTCATTTATTTATTTATTTAGGTATCTTCAGGACTCCAAAGGTGCTGTGAAGGCCACCCATTCATAACACTGCGAATTTTACTTCATTAGATCCTGTAGAAGTTTGGTTCTTTGGTGTTATAGACCTAGGCAGTTGCTCATTGTAGTCACTCCATTCATTTAATAGGCTTCTAGCAGTAGATGCCACATCAAGGTCTTCAGATATGGACAAAAGGTGTGTTAAGCTCTACTTGCTGACTGTGACTTTCCCAGCATTCTTTAAAGCCCCAGC
The DNA here is from genome assembly GCF_030867145.1 of Opisthocomus hoazin. NCBI lineage: Eukaryota > Metazoa > Chordata > Aves > Opisthocomiformes > Opisthocomidae > Opisthocomus > Opisthocomus hoazin. Next base: position 26,861,199 of record NC_134423.1, on the reverse strand, counting down.
CCTATGTCACTGTCAAAGGCACCAAAGGCACCTGATGAAAAAGCAAGAGAAAATGGTTCTTGAGCACTCTTAATAGTTTAAATTTTATTCTAGATTCTAGTTGTCTTCCTAGATCTAAATCTGGCTCTTTTTCCATCAAGCTTTCCATGATTTTGTTTTGGGCCTTTTTAAACTGAAACACTTGCTGAAATTACATGAAAATTTTTAATTCATGGGTGGTCATTTTAATTTGCAGTAAAATGGAGAGATTTTATTTGAGACCTCAAAAGACCCATCAGTGGGGAGGATTAGCAGTGAGATCAGATTAGTGAAACTTTTCTCGTATATAGTGAAATTAACATTAAGCATTTAAAAGTTGATGTATTAGAAAACAAGTGAGCTATTTCAATCTGAAGAAAATTTAGAAAAATCTAGCAGTCAGCTTTTTGCTTGCAAGATCTTAATTTCTTAATCTTCAAAACGCCATATATATAGTGAATGAAATAAAATCATAAATTAATTTAATTTCCTTTCTCAATCAGTTTCCTAATAGGCTGATTTCCATGTTGCATCTTTAGTACTGCAGCATTAGTTCTCAACTGTTTTGGTAGTTTCTCTGTTTCTTTTTTTTTTCTTTTTCCGGTTAGATATCGCTATAAACTCTCAAAGCCAGTTCTGGGCTTCTGCTGAGAATAGGTATAGGAAAAACTTTTCCTTACTACATACACACTTTTAGATCTAAGGCATTGAAACACTGTAGGTTACACAGTCAATTAATTTTTTAGTGATATTTCATGAATTCTTAACATTTTTTATTTGCAGTGCTCTGCAGACAGTATGAGAAACTTCATAAAAACAGCTTTCAGATTCTGGTCTAGATATTCGGTGGTCTATGAGATTATGGCAGGTGGTCTTCAAGGTCCTACTATTTTTGTTGTCCATGTTCTATTATCTTTTTTGTGTTTTTTCAATTAAAACTTTGATTAACTTTAGTTGGTGGTTCATGACAAATTTGGAGTGCTCACAATGCTCAGTTTGCCCCCAGAGTGTGAGAACCAGTGCTTTAGAAGAGGGTTATATTCCTTTCTCTTTTGATAATGGTGAGTTTAATTCTTGCAGGCTCTTCTGTAATTTTTCTCTGATTTTATGAATCTATTCTTAGGTTTAGCTAGATGGATAGGCTGCTGGGGACTGTGCTACTCTGTTATTGTCACTGAGGTAGGATAGTCCATCAGCATAACACCTCTTAAATATCAGTCCTGGCTACCATCCAGAGAAAACCAAGACATGCTATTGAACAACACTTAGGACCAAATCTTTCTTCCTCCTCTGCCATCACTAAGCAAATTCGTTAAAGGTCTTGGCCTGTATTTAAAATAACATGAGCTTAAAGAACTTGCTAGTGTTTCATCTTAGAAGACATTAAGTGTTAGACAAAAGGCCAAAAAAAATGTTGGCAGACTCCTCATCCAAGGAGTTCAAAGATGGTGTTGATACCTAAATGTCCCATCTATCCTTACACATCTGTTTGCCAGGCAACTTGTCTGAGTTGGGCAGGGTTTTCAAAGAAGCAAATGGCAGTGAGATGCCTGACTACCATTTGTGCCTTTGAAAAATCTACCTTCTTGTCTACAATGGCGTTTCCCTGAAAATTTACCATCAGCCGTAAGAATAAATGGTTTTGACAGTCACTCAACAACTGCAAGCAATTAGAACCATCTAGATCTGCACTGACTCTACATGCCACAGCATTTAAAATACCGGCAGTCAGTTTGTTAGCACTCCCGCTGGTGAACACAATCTCTGTCTGTATCTGTGAAACATTTCCAGGTAAGTCAGTTATGAATAATTGCTGTTCCAAACAAAGGCAAAAAAAGAGATGGAGACCCTTGTGTCTTGCACAATAAAGGGAAAACATTGCATAGAAAGTTGGCAAAAGGCAAAGAACGTCAAGAGAAAAAGACAAAAGCTTATTTAGTGGATTTACAGTAGTATTTCTACACATTACAGCAAGTCAGAACTGGAAATGAATGAGTTTAAGGCATGCTGTCATTCAAATAAAGAACAAAGCACTAATTGCTGTTTGGCATCATGTTTTTGTTTATATTTGTAATTGCCTTTCTTAAAACCCTGACTTCCTATTCATGTGCAGGTTTCCTTGAACAGTTTTAAACTAAACAATTAAACTTTCATTCATGGATGTAATCTAGTAGGAAGGAATTCTTCTGTCGTGGTGTTTCATGCTCTTGATGAACAAAACATTTCAAGTTAGCTTTACAAATCTTTTAGTAAAATAAAATCCTGCAGGGAAGCAACTCTCAAGAATAACCCACACTATATCCCTTCATGGGAGAAGGTAGCAGTTCCTTTTTGTGGTGACTTTGGCAGCTGCATTTTCTTGAAAATGGAAGGGATATTTATCTCTGTTTTGCAAAGGCCCAGGGTACACCTGTTCTTTATCTCAAGGACCTATTCAAGGGTAACTTCAAGACTCACCTGGTTTTCCAGACTATTGGCAAATCTTCAAGTTTAACCTCAGGAAGAGTCAAGGGTGTCCTCCAGAGGGTATGTGCCCTGTCATACTGAACAAGCATAGCAGCTGGAAGTCAGTTTTCAGCCATGTGCTGGACCATGGAGCATCCTGCACTTACAAATGCTTTCTGCAAGGACTCATAAAATATCCAAAGCTTAAGAAATGTGAATGCTTTGTCTATGAGGACAGTAAATTCTGATGGAAAGAGCAGACAAAGTGTAGGGATAACAAAGGAGTTTGGCCCAGGTGACACAGAAGACCCATAGCAAAGGCAGAAAGTGAACCAAACTCCAACGCAGGGAAAATTACCCGGCTCCTCTTAGAAGTCCTGTAAACAAAACCTCTATTGAAGCTGAAATATTTCCACAAATCATTTCAGCTTTCAAATAGCATATTTTACTGAAAAGTTTCCAGCTAGCTGTGTGTTAACATCAGACCAAGTCTTGAAATCCTTTAGTCAGGTAAAAAGAGCAACAAAACATAGAATAACTTCTATGGTGAACTCAGTAGGTATCAGATGGAGAGATGTACCTGGAACACACCTCAGGCCTGCATCAGCAGAAAGCCACACTTGCTTTCTAATGGAGCCATATCACATGCTTCTGTCCTGACAGTACTGTGGAAATGGTTATGCAGATTGCTTTTGGAGTCTTCATAATGCTTTAGGGATTTTAGGCCTGTTATTTATCCGGATCCAAACTGGATATGGATATTGCCGAATTTCTGAGGGCCCACATATAACGAGTTCTGGGCCACAGTCAAATCTGTGCAGTAGAGAAGGCATTTTCAGAAAGAGTCCTGTAAATGCATTTGGGCTGGATTTTCAAAAGCACCTGAGTGAACTACACTTTTTCAGAGACTTGTGAGTGCCTTTAAAAATCCCAACCTTTGAGATCTGGATTTCAGAAAACATTCATGATGACATGAAGGATAAAGTGCTTGTAATAAATACTGCATCATCAAGGCCTGTCCAGTCTTCTTTTCCTTTGACTGAACTGCTAGCACACGTCCTCAAACCGGGATAGGACCCCGTGTCCCTGCGTTTCAGTTTTACCATCTCCAGCTGAATGCAAGCATAGCATGTCTTAGTTTGGTTTGGTTTTGCTTTTTTTTGAAGACCTGCTAGAAGAAAACTGTTAATTCACCTACAGTTAGCAGATTTGTGTTTGAGAATCTGTCACTCTGCTGTAGTGCCTCTCATCTATTTTATTAACTATTCGTATCTCATGGATAGTCCCTGTTCATGTTGTTTCAGTTAATGAGTCTGCTCAGGTAATCTCATATGGCTCTAGTGCTCAAATTTTACTGAAGTATGGCCTGAATGTCACATTTGTCAGCAGAACTGGATTTTCAGTTCCTATCTTCCAAAATTTTAATGAAATGTTCTTTTGGGACTATCTCAATCTCTGACTATTGGTTTTATGTGGACTTGTGTATGACTGCTGGAACCTTCACAGAGATATCTTCTGACGCTCCTCCATGCACACAGGGACTCAACACTCTCATCAAGCCTGCTCCTTCTCCTGCAGAAACATCATATCTACTATGATATTTGATCCATGTTCTCCTGGTAGGAATCTTGTGACAAGTTTTTCTTTTATGTCATTGCCAAACACCTCAAAGTTAAAACATACTTTGGGTGGGAAAGGAAACCTAGTTATAAGTTAAATGAAGGCAAGATTAGGGACCTGTTAATAAAATTAGATTTTCTTGACACTTTTAGTCAATGCAAAAATAATTGTGGGAATATAAAAGGGTTTTTATGGTCAATTATTCTTGTCTTAGTAAGTATCTATAATCATAACCACCTCTGAATAGGTAATAATCCTCAGTAGGGAGAAGAGAAACTTCCCTGCAGGACCATAAGGAAGGTAAAACGTTATCACATGCATGCATAAAATATATTAATATTGAGACGGTGCCAGTGCTAAGGTCAGATGGTTAAACATCTTTTCTTCCTCAGAAAATATACTATTCCACCTTATTGGACTGCTGACATCCAATTGATCTGCATTATTGCTCTTTGGCAAGTGTATGTGCACCTAAATGTTTCAGATAATAGGTATTACAGTATTAGGTAAAAGCTTCCTTGAAGTCTCAAGCAATATCAAAGAAGTATAAATTGTACAATAGGAAAGATTAAGATGACACTGGAAAGCTTTGGATGAGATGTCATTTTGCATTTAGAAAGACAACTAAAAAAACTAAGACAAAAAGAGGGGAAAAAAGCCATCCCCTCATTTTTTCAGCAAATGCCCTCAAAGGCTTACAAATAACCTCTTAGCAGAAATGATGTTCTCTTGCGTTTCAGACACTGTTTATTATCTGGGAAAGAGACGAGGAGGAAAAAGTGACAGAAAATTCTGACAAATTATGCTTATGTGAAGGTAAAATCCTTCCCATCGTCAGTGCAGTGAGAATGTACTGTACGTGTCAGCTGGATGTTGACATGTTCGTGTTCTTCAGAAGGTCCTTCACTGAGCGAGGAGTATGAAGAACTTTTCTGGGGAAAATCCTCCCGGTATGTGAATTGAGTGACATCACTATCCCACACATCGTGCCTGGGAAATCCAGATTACTCCTGGTAATGAAAGGGGAAAGGGAAGCATGTCCTGTAAATAGGGAGCTTGAACCCAGATTGTCTGGCTGACACCCAGATGTCTCTCAGTACAAATGGGCTCATCTGATCTCTCCAGTCAATTTTATTCTGGAAAGTAGCCAGTGGGCCTAGTTCATGACCCAGTGATGTCATTATAATTCATTTTCGCTCACCACCAAGCCTTCTGAACTTTCCATTTTACAATGGGTCTTTTTAATAAAGGCAGTCACAAATAGAATTCATAAGCACTCCTAATGATTTATAATCTTTTTTTTTTTTATCTTTAAAATGGACAATCCTGCCTTCTCTGTCAAAACTACTTAGGGAGGTTTATTTCTTCTGTCATAAAATATAGTATAGATTTTATAGGTAAAATGAATGCTATTGCCACCTATTAGAAAAGGGGAGCTCTTGTGAATGTAAGAAGTTCTCTTCCGTTTAAGCAGAATACAGTTACTGTAATAGAGAGGTAGTTACTGTATTGATGGGTCTCTAGTTATGACAAATGTGTGGAGGCTTTCGTTGGAATGGCTGGAGCACTACCCCATCACCATCGGTGAGGTATTGCAGCTCGCATGGAGTGGTATGAGCGCGCCAGAGGAGATCTGAACAGCTGCGGCATGTATGACCTGCAGCCTGTACCTGCACAAACACGACATTGCTGAACTTGGCTCCAGCGCCCTCCTGAAGCCTTGCCTCATTGAACTTGTTTAACCCCTCCCAGCTAAAATAAACTTTCCTGAGATTACTTCACTTATCCTCGGCATGGATCTTTTCACCCCTGGGTTGTAGGAGCTGAGTGGATGATCAATGCATTTGCAGCCTGCACTGTAATTTAACTTGCTGTGTCTGACAGGAGATGTGGAATTGCTAAAGAGAGGCTTTACTTGTAATCTTCTTATCATCTTATCCTGGAGTGTTTGTGAAGGGGGAGGCCTTTCCAGCAGACACTCGGAGTTGAGGGTTAATGCTGAGAAAGAGAAATTGCCCTATAGTGCGTCTGACTCGGTGACCTGATAAAACATGCTCTGGACAGCTCATGAACTCTAGCCTCTCACTACACACCACGCACCGGCTTTCCTGCACGAACATCACTTGCCTTTCTTTCATAAGCTCATTAAGAAAAGACACTGGCTGTAAATACGATGGTGAAAAAAAAAGCAGATCTTTTCTCCTGTCCTCTCTTTCCTGCTCTCTTTCATTTCTGATGCTATTTCAGATCTTCTAGGCTGAACAATAATTAGCACAAGTCTTGTGTGATTAATGGAAATGAGATGAATGGCTCAGCGGTGCTAAGAACTGGAAGAAGGCAAGAATCAGTGGCACAAGGGGAAAAGGTGCAGAAAGTCAGGAACTAAGAGATCCTGGAAGGAGGACCTGAGTTAGGAAATGGAAAGAACAGAAATAAGGACTAAAGATAATAAAAGGAGTGGAAAGAGGAGCAGGAACTGAGAGGAACCTGGAGGCAATGAAAGAAAATACCCATTGGAAACTGAAAAATGCGAGGAAATTCAGGCATCTGGGTAAGAGCTAAGAATTGCTGGCTTCTAACTGGAGTTGTGCAAGGGATTTGTCGCACAGCCTTAGTGAAATGGCTTCTTTGAGGAGTAAGCAAAAAGAAGGGAATGATCCTGCCAAGCTCCCATTAGCATTCTGTTTCCTTTACTAAGAGCTGGATCAAGCTCTAGGAGAAGGGATGTAAGAGGGGCCAATAGGAGAAACTGCAGAGACAGCTAGTTCAAGCAGAAAGGGAAGAAGAAGTGGGATTTTAGGATTAATCAAGAAGCTAATGGGGAGCAGTGACAAGCCATGAAAACGAGTTTTTGTAACATAACATACTGCAGACATAAGTGAAATGTCTTAAAGCTTTCACATGCAGTCATACTGTAAAGTTGATAATCCTACAGAAGCGCATGGAATTAATTAAAACTCCTTTAAAGGGCTATTAAGGGGAATTCCAACTTCTTTACTGTCTGAATGCTGTTTCACACAGTTGTTATTGATTAGACTTGAGTTGTAAAGTGGTTTGTAAGAATTAGAGAAGGGCAAATGGTTTAGAAATATACATGGTGGGTGTTCAGACTGTAGCAGACCAAACTCGGATAGTTATGGCTACTGTATTATTAGATACTCCTCTCATTTGAGAAGGAAAGAGGATAAAACCTCCCTTGGGTGAAACTCAGAGTTTTCCAGTAAATAGTTTCCCACATCTGAGAATTTTTTGGTAGAAGGGGATAGTCAGATCTCAAGTCTGGAGAGCTTTGCTGGCTGTGAGCTATATTCAATGTATGTGGCCTATCAAACCATAGGTGCCTGTGATAGGAAATGTACTCCTAGGTGAGTCTACTTCTGATCCTAGTCTTAGTCTAGTTTTATTAGTACCAGATTTGATGTAGACTTCAATCACAGTGCTCAATGTGATGAACTCTTCAAGGTGTTACCTGTAAGTGGAGAGGGGGGAACTGAAGTTCAAGATAAATATGTAGCTGCTTCTACTTGCATGTCTATATACAAAAAAATAAAATTAAGCATGAGACTTTTGATGTATACTGACCCCAACTTGCCTTGTACAGATCTAGCCATTCTCTTCCGTGTGATTTTGACTTCAAGTCAAGCTGCTGAAATTCCTGCTCTAAGCCTAAAGAAAGTAGAGGTGAGTAACAAGTGCCATCAGTTAAATCATCTTTCCTTTGTTAACATAAATAAATTAAACTTTTGTACTAGATACTTGTTTTCTCTCTTGTCTACACCAGGAACCTATGATTGTGCAACTTTCTTCCAATTTGCAGCCTAAGAGTACACAAGGTTAGTCTACAGGCTTTTGTTACTGGGTCAACATTGGCTCTTTTGTTATAGAACTCTTTGTGCTTGGATCAGTTTCTTCCTGGTGCATTTATAGAGTGATTATACCCCTCCTCAGGCAGCATTTTGCTAGATTAAACAAGCCATATGCCCTTTGTCCTCTTGGAAGACTGTCTCTCCAGAAGGATTTGAAGTAAATAGATGTCCCTACGCAACATCCTAAGTCCCTTACAGTGGGTGTAAGTGTGCAGTCTTGGGGAAGCAGCCAGTCTACTTTCCAGTCTCTGAAAATACAGAACAGATGCACAGGTTGTCTTATGGGGAGAGGTGTTGTATCCAAGCTTGGGTGGACCCCAGCATGGAACTTCTGTAATGCTGGTACAGTGAGTTATACACAAGTATAAAATCTAAGGCAGAGGAATGGAGAAGCTGACCTGCTTATGACTTCAAGGAAGGAGTGAATTGGGAGTAGTTGGAAACACTGCGATCTGTCAGTCTGATTGGCAGCCCACACTTCTCTATGCATTTCAGCCATCAGTATCGGCTGTAGTCCATCTTGTATCATGACCCTAACCTAGTTACCTTTCAAGGTCTTGAGTCTTGGGGTACTCAAAGAAGTTTTCTCTTTCTGGCTTCACATGATAATAACTGTTCTTTTCTTCCCCCTCATCCATCATATTTCACAGAAGGTCCTTAAATACATCTACAGTTTGTAGAGCTACCAGTTTTTTGCTTTACAAGTATTTATGTTGCAAACAAAAAAACCTGATGCTAAAATCTCACCATTCCTGTTGGCGAAAACTGAAATAATTGCTCAGTGGAAGAAACTGTGAATTTTCACAGTTTTATTCTGGGACTGAATTTTGGCCATTTTTACAGTGTATGTGTTTTTTATGTGTGCGTCTGCATTCAAAAGGCCTGAAGGAAACACACCACTTATTTAGCAGAAAGTCATGAAAAAGATTTGGGGAAACTGACCAAAGCCACTTTAATTTTCATAAATCTGATTATTTTGACCTTTGCTGCCAGCTGACGAAAAACATGAAACTTGAAGACTCAGCTTTATGGACTCTGGGTGTTGGAGTCATTAGTGTCCAATCACTGTCTTCGACATCACCACTAGCAGAACTCCCTATTTGTCAAATAAGATCAACGTTACCTACTTCCTTGTAACAGTTTTCTATTACTAACTGCACTGCTCTTGATGAGATGTTTGATAGCCTTGACAGAAAAGCATGGAGTGAACAGAACTATTGGAAGTTAATTTTCTGTCAGGCCATCTACCTACTTTAAAACAGTCTCCTGACATTCAGTTGAGAGGATTTTACCATGGACATCAACAGACAAATACAAAGGACCCTGAGTTGTCCCAGATGACCAAGCAGTTCCCACTTCCTCAAGTCCTCATGACAAATGCTTTAATCTCCTGGGGCTGGAGTTTTTTTAAACTTTTTGTTTTGTTTTGTTTTTACTTTACAGCTGGGACTAAGAAAGAGACTTATTTGAAAGAAGACCTACAGTTAAAAAGTCACCATTTTTTTTGCACAGCAATTTTGGTTACTCCTCACTTAAGAGAAAAATAGAAATTCTCCCCCTCCAGGAGAGCAGTCTGGTAGCGTTAGACCACAGTAGCATTCCAAAGACAAAAACACCCAAAGAAGGAACCACAAAATTAATCATCTAATCTGGTGCATTAGGGAGAGTTTGCTTGACATTTGCTGCTCCTGTCAGGCCTAATAGAGAGATTTTTACCTGTATTTGCCTATTCAACATATCAGCCCCTCAGCCAATTTTGGAAATTATTTCTGATTTATGGCTCTCATTCTGGTGAGTGTCGCCTCAACCTGTCAATTATCCCTCAAAGCAAATGCTAAGTGAATGCTAGCTGAGTAAAATTAATAAAGGAAACCTTTACTTCAAAAAACCGAAGACACAGGCTTATGAAAGAGATAATTCAGTCAAGCTTTAACTCAATTGCTGCTCCTGATATTTTCCAGTGACACGGAGAAGATGCTAGAAGAAAATAATAATACAAAGGACAAGGAGTATGGTGGTGGGAATATAGTTTTTTTAACTCCTCCTCTGTAGAGGTGCTAAGTTGCCTACTGCTGCCTTACCCCGAGGTTTCATTGGCTCTGTATGATACCTTTAAGTCACTTAGAAATGCATAAACCCTGTTATTTGCTGTTAGTCCCATCCACAACACCCTCCATGCAGAGTAAAGAGCTGTGATGAGTTTTTGTGATGTGCTTCGTGTTGCGATTTCACTCCACAGAAATATGTGTAAACAAGCCTTCGAGAGAAGCACTGTCAGATTCTCATTCTCACTTCTGTCTGTTTGCTTTATGAAGCTGACATTAATGATTTGTAGGCAACCATAGGGATCATCCAGTACATAACACATCAGGAGATGCTGTGGTGAATTCCCAAGATTTCATCATTAGTGCCTTGTTGCACCAGGAGCCAAGTGAGCAGGAAAGGTCCATACTGCACATGGGAGGTAGTAGGATCCTGCAGTACCTGGACTTTTCCTGCCTGTGTAGTGCATAGGTTTTGTATCTAAATGATTTTAAAGACCTTGTGCTACTGGGGAAATTCTTTATCATCGCTTGGAAAATACCAAAAAGTTTTAGTCACAGTCATTCAAATAACAAATATGCCATTTAATTGATCATTTTCCTCCTGAGTTTTTGTTTGCAGGACTGCTTTGAGAAAAGGGTAAGGCTTACAAATAGTCTGCCTGATCTCATGGAAAGTATTGAACCAGGTGCAACGGGGGTGCAAGGCCTTCTCTTGGTTGCAAAAATCTAATCAGTGAGTGATAATCGTGGAATGTAATGAAAGCCTGGCAACTGAATAGTAGATATACAGTCTAGACTTTCAGCTGGATTAAATTATAACCTCCTATGATGCTTAGAAATCTTTTGATTTAACCTCTTTTTAAGATTCTTTCATATAATTTTGCCCAATGTAAAATATTACCATAGTTAAAAATATTGCCATGTCTGCACACTGAAAGAATGTGTGGCTGATTCTTTCTTTGTCTTTCTGCAAGGATTGCATGATCCTTTAGGTTATGGATCTGATAACAAGAGTCAAAGAGCTAATATTTTTCCTAAAGCTATTTGAAACAGAAAATTGTTGTGAAGTTGTGCCTGAAAAAATTGATGTCCTGCGACATATAATTTTATAAACTTCATTGCAATTGTGAAGTCTGCAAAATTGAAATTTTCTGTCAAACAGATTACTGGTGAGGTATTAACATTTTAGGACTTTTTTATTTCTGCATTTCTCCCACCAAAATGGGTCTCTTGCTTCAGAAAAGAAAAAAAAAAAAAGATTATATATATATATACATACACACACATTTCCTACATTTGCACTCTAAAGTTTCATACAGCTCCTTGCTTAACTGCAAAGTCTGCTTATTGACTGCTATGTGAAATAGATTACAGATGGCGGCAGTCTCTGGACCTGATAGACTCCAATGGTCTTCCTGATTTTTCAGGGCTGAGTCTGACTTCATGACCTTCAGACTTGGGTTTATACTTGATTTATCCTATTAGGCTTTTTTGACCTTTGGGAAGCCTGGATCACAGTTGTGAAAGGACCCAGACAGCCTCAGTTCCAGAGCTGCTGAACACCAGCAACACAAATTGAATTTTAATAGGAATTGGAACAGTTTAGCACTTCTCATGTTCAGATTGAAGATTTCCTTGATCTATGTGAAGCTGGATTGTATTTCTTTTATATTTGACCTGTTCATCAGGTCAAATTACCTTTGCATAATTAAGGACATTTTAATTCCTTCACTTTAGAATAAGAAATACCTCACTTTCAGATACTGCTGGGTAAGAATTCACATGAACCGGGAAAAAAAAAGAAAAATGAAAAACCTGTTCTAGTTTGTTTCTTACTAGAGAAAGCACTGACTATTCAACTGGTCCATCTGTCTGGGAGAAGCCTCCATGTAACTCTCCATGCATGATAGAATCCTTATGTTACTCCGTTTAGATCAATAATTTCTCATTTGGGGGCCAGCAAGGCCCTGTGAAAAGTGTGGTTCAAATCAACCGGGTCCTGCCGCAATACTAAACCAAGTGTCTTTGCATCTGAATGTTTATACTGTGTCCATCTGTGTTAGGAATTTCTTATTTGGGGCCTGGCTATGTCACAATTGCGTCATCTCTCTTAAAGGGAGGAGGAAAAAAAAGAGAAGTCTGGTTGGGTGTCAGAAACCTATATAATTAAAAGGCAAGGGTTGAGTGTTCAATGACACAATGGTGAAATGCCCTGTTTTTCTACAGCCTCCGGCTATTGAACCACAAATAAATCCCATTTTAATGAAAGAAATCTTATTTTGTCTACAAAAATCTGAAAGTCCAGGAACATAATGAGTGCACAGAGAAACCTCACATCATCCTGGCTGTGCAGGGGTTTGCCTGCACACCCTCATATAATTATATACAGACCGCATATGTACCTTTATCACAGGCAGCTGGAGAGAAACGAGCAACAGTTCTACAGTCAAAGAGAGTCAAGAACCACAGGCTGTACATTTTTATGTGACTGTTACTCTGAACAACCTCCTTTAATTTTCCATTCTTTCATTTTAACAAAAGCTTGAACACTTCTCCATTGATTTGCCTATTCCACAGAGAGACAGAGAGAGAGGGAGGGAGTAAGTGAGGGGTGGGGGCTGATTTCCAATATTATGTAAAACATTCGGTTTCATGAAGCAAGCTGGAAAAGGGGATGAAAAAAAAACCCTTTAGGAAAATAGTTTTCCATTGAAATCAGTGTATAAAGTAGGTCCCACTGGGAATATGTTTTCTCAAAGCTAAATTTTTAAACTCTTTCTACACTTCCCATGCCACTTGTCAGCAGAGAAATGAAAGGGAAAAAAATAACCCTTGGGGTTTCACAGCTTTACACATTGAAGAAATGAGGGATCACTCAATGGTTATCAGAATTTAGCATTTCTTGTAGAGGAAGAATCTGGCATCCCTCAGACTGTTTCACACTTGTGGACATAATGACTGGAAAGATTAATTTATTGTGGCATTACTTCTGCAGTTTTGGAGGACTTCTGTGTTGCTTTGTTTTCTATGTTGTTACTAGGACCAATAAAGGATATCCTCCTACATGCCATCTTGCATGTGTGTGTTTTGCACATATCAAAGTCATACAGTTAATGACCTGCAGTGTAACAGAAGCCACCCTACTTGTGCCAACATGGAGGACTCCGGCCTCTAAGACAATTGTAACAAGATGAACCCATTAACTCAGACTACTAGATTGGCACAGGCCAGCCACTCCAAGTACTGAACTTGGGTCTGAGCCACACTAAAATAAAGAAACAGCTCTGGGGAAGATGGGAAACAATGCCGGCAATGCTGCTAGAACATCACACATCTCCTCAGAAAGAGAAGTTTACAGTTCTCATTGTTAAACTTGACAGGCCTCTTCTCTAAAGCCAAAGATTTAATGCAATGGTAATAGTCCCTAAGTAGAAGGCTCCTCCCTGGCATAGAAAAACCTCCCAGTGTTATTACTATTACCTTTGCAAACATGTAGATTGCTGTGCAAGAATGGTTGTACAAAATCAGGTAGTCATCCTGCGCAGAAGTATCTCTTTGTCCTAGCAAAGAATTTCTGAAATGTCAAAGAGAGAGCATGTGAGTGCTCACAGCACTTCTAAGACCATTTTGCTTCATACAAATCTGTAAGGCACCCTTTTGAATCGGGGTTTTTGGCTTTGATCAAATCTTCCAGCTCTCAGGCCAACCATAAGTTTTGCACAATTTCCTCTCAGCACTATAAATTAGGCAAGGCTCTCTCACAACGTTGCCCAGAATTGTGGGCAGGCTTGCACAATGTAATTTGTGAATTCTCCTCCCAAGTATGTGTGTACTTGGATAGAAGTGCATAGCTGATAAATCAATGCAACCAGATCTATCATTAACAGCTATGTCAAGAAATTTCTAAGATTCTAGTGAATATTGTGGTGAAATCAATGCTTCTTTTTCTTTTTAACTCTCAATTTATTCCTTTTCCTTGTCTTTACTTTTTCTATTTCTGAGGTGTTTGTTTCTGTATATTTGTCTGTATGGATAGAAAAATAAAAATTTAAGATTAAAATAAAATATTAGAAACAATGGAATTTACTTCAGGAATACAATTACGTCATTTTTTTTCCTATATGAACAAAAATGCAAGAACCCTAAATAACTGCTAATTACCAGCCATTATATTGGTACCTAGTTTCTGAGGTTTTTTGAGGACTTTTCCCATTTTTTGGTAATTCTGACAATGCTGCAAGACATGTGATAAACAAATAGATGTTACTGACACATCATCCTATCATAGAAATAATTTTGCCAATAGGGAAAGAAAAAATTACTGTATTATTGACTAGTCTTAATTAATGCTCCAGAAGTGTGGCAGCCATTCAGTTGAAACATGGGAAAAAAATTGATCCCTTTACCTGCAACAGCCCCCCTTGAGTAGGCAGTCAGTATTTGCAGTGTTTCATGTTGTCCTGTTTCACAGGGCGTTTTACAGATGGTGGTGGTGGAGAGGGAATCCAGTACATCTTGGGACCACTGCACGTGTGCTTGATTTACCAGTAAGTGCTAGGTCTCTCTTGAACTGCATCATGCTGTTCTAGCATCATGGAAGTGACTGGCAGTGCTTCAGTGTCTGCCTTTGGAAATGCAGCTTTATAAACAAATGGGTAGGTCAGCCTGGATACATATTTTATATGTCTAGTCATACATATTCCCTGGGACTTTCTCCTGTGCAGCCAGGGCCAATCTCAGGGCAAAACACTGCCTTGAGATTCTTGCATGCAGTTCCCATGGGGGCTAGTCAGATTTGTGTCCCTGAAAAATTTTGGCTTATAATATGCATCACTGAATTCTGTAAAGATCCACTTAGAGTGGAAGAACGCGAGCAGACCATGTTTCAACTGGAAACAGTGTGAAATCAAAAATTCCTTTTAAGTGGAATCCTACCTTGACTGACACTTGCTAGTGAGGAGAGTTATAGGCCGTGCTGTACGGAGATTTTGCTCTCCAACACCAAAGTTAGTGGAGAAACTTCTCAGTTTTCCCTCCAAAATGTGTGTGAAAGAACTGGAGGTTTCCTGCCTGGTATAAGCTAGAAGGAACCGAGAGCAGGTATTTATTCACATGTTACTCAGCTGCCTGTTTGCGAATAGGGGGGCCGTGTTTTCATAGACCATGTTTCATGGGCAGCATGTGTTCAATAAAACGTTTGTACACTTGCCAGAAATCAGACTGCCAGAGTGATTTTTGTGGATTGTGTCAGCAAATGTTATTAGCAAATTGTGTAGTTAACCTGGTGTAAGACTTTTATTACTGCTGGGTATACTTACATATCAAAAAGCTTCTGATCCCCGCCCACTCTAAGCCCTCGGCAAAGAGAATCTGTAGTTTTTTTAAGAGACCGTGTTTACAGCTAACTAGTATTGTTCCTAATCCTGTAAAGTCTATGTGGGAGAGAACGCCATCAGTTTCAGTCTTAATTAGTTTTGGCAATTAGTTCTCCTGGAAAGGACCATGAACAAGGTCCAGGAGGCTTCTCAGTGCATTATTCCTCTTCAGAAATGAGCCTTCCCCTGGCTGTGTGAACCTTTGCAGGCATGAAAACAAAAAATAAGCAGCGTAAGTCACTACAGATATTGCCAGCCTGACTGAACAAGACGTTGTGCTGCGGGAAGGCATGGTGAGAAAGCTGTTAGGGTACAAAGGAGTAATCTGTGGCTATTTTCTCTATAGGGAATTAGAACAAAAAAGCAGCGCGCTCCATCAAAGGCTTCTTGACTGGAGACTAAATCTTTTCTTACTTATGTTAGTAATTACTGATTTAGAGGAAAAGAGAGGGAAAATGTATAGAGTTCTCTCTCAGGATATGTCATTACATCATCACTGGTACTTCACGTTCTGTTAAATTCTCAGATTTTGTAGAATTTGATTAATTAAAAAAAGGTTTGTTCTCCCACTGCATTGTAAATTATTTAAACCCTAGAGTAGCTTAACTTTCCCAGTTATCAAAATTGACAGTCATCTTGGCCAGTGAAGATGAGAGGACAGATGACTTTTCTTGAATTCAAAATCTAAGTACTGAACTCAGGACCTGAACTTGTAGCATATCCCTTGCAGAAGCTGCTTGGCTTTGCTCTACCTTCTCTCCTTATCTGTTAAATGAAGCTGGTCATGAGGCTTCCTGTCTTCCCTTCTTTAACTGTCATGGTCCAGAGCTGTGTGAAGAGACATCTCCTTACACAATGGCGATCACAACATATTTCTGCATATGACTAAAACCTCTCAGAAGTACAAAAAGTAAACAGTGAAGTCTGCCTTGGGTTTGGAGCAAGTGCAAACGCATTATATGGGGTCTGATAAAAGGAGATGAAATACTTATTTCCGTTTGTCTTAGTGCTGAGCTCTGTATTCAACAGCATTAGATAATGGATGTTGCCATGAACCTGGAAATGTTCTATTCCAAAGCACTGGAGATACTTTATTCCAGTCTGTCCAATATAAATATGTCGACAAATCCACCTGGGCTTTTTTGTGTTTGTTTTAACCAGCCTGCAGACTATACTGGGGAAACAGAGCAGCGTGAATATATTCAGATATTTTGCCTCTTGAGCTTGATGCGTTTTATTTCTTGGTGTCCTGATGCTGGTATAGGTCACTGAGATGAGCAAGAAGGATTTGCTATAAAATCTGATCTGTTAGTGACATGATGGGGTATATAAACTGTTCTCCTTGTAAAAATTGTGATGTTGGGAAGTTTATATAATTTATTATTATTTAGGTAACATTGGGAAGATGTGTTGTTGGGATCTTGGCAAATTCCCTTAAAATGAAGCTGGACTGCAGTGGATCTTGGTCTGTGCAGAAGCCACTGGTTCCAATACACCAGGGACCTATGCGCATGCTTAAGCTCAAATGGAGGACCAGGCGTCTTACAAGCTGCTTGATTTGAGTAGAATTTCTTCATAATTTCTTACAGTTAAAAAAAAATTCTTAAAGGTAGCAGAAGAATCATATTTAAGTCACAAATCACGCCATGACATAGAAATCTCTCTTATTTTAGGGGTTAAATTTCATTCAGCCATTTTAGCCATGAAACAGGTCAGAAAGAAATAATTACAGAGCGTGGCCATGAGAGACACGGTAGCTTTCTGAATCTGTAAAGAATACTTCCATTTGTGTTGTGTGCATCAAGGGGAGAGAAGCCCCAGACATGTGGTGCGAGTTGGACTGAGGATTGTGCCAAGATCCTTATTTCAGTGGTTGTGTTTCAAAATAGACGTTAGGAAAATACTTTCCACTCACAGGTCAAGCAGTGACCAAGGAGATGGATGCAAGATACAAAGGAGAGATAGGAAGAGAATATTTGGAAATTATTCCCAGTTCTTCACTCCACAGCGTTGCTCCAGGCTGTCTCTCATGTCTTCCTGATGGGAAAGCACTTTGATTTTCCATCAGACTTGAATGGGAAATGGTTAATGCCATCATCACCAAGAATTACAGTGTATGTGGAATAAAAGCGAGGCACGTTGCCGATCAGCCACCAAGAACATGTTCTGTGTTAGACATTTAATCATATTACTGCTCCCAAAGCCATTGGAGCCAATTTAATAAAATTGTATCATGGACATGGTGTTATTGTTTTTAACGCCTATTAGGAAAATAAAAGTTAGCACTTATTAAATGAGGATCCTCTTGCATGTTGATTGCTTTGCTAATTTCTTGCTGATAAACCCTTGTTTTATCTTCAGAGAGAAGGGTATATTTTTGTCAAGTTTCTCAGAAAAGGCCAGCATGCTGCAGGGTCTCAAACATCAGCTGCACATAGGAAATGAAAAACAAAAATAGAACCTTGTTCTTCTCTTGCTTGTACCAATACCAAGTCAGAACAAGCACAATAAAGTCAATGGAGTTATTTCAGTGTAAAATGAATGAATGTCAGTGTGACTGAGAAAGGAAGAGGGATGTCCATCCATTTTTTTCTGGCAATAACTATATTATCACTCTGTTGCAAGAAGGTGCACAGAACATAGCAGAGAGACAGACAAACAAACAAAATGTGACAGAGTTGAATTTGAAGGTGCCGCATTTATCTGCTAAAAATCACCCAGTGGCTTTCAGCAGAGAAAATGGCTTTTGACAGGATGGTGATATGGGGGGGTGGAGGGAGGGAAAGAGGTACATATATCTCTCAAGAAATTGGGTACTGATCTGATCTGAGAAAAAAAAGTGTTGCATTTGGTTTGAGGCATAGGTGACTGGAACCAATTCTTGCTATTCCTCTGCATTGATGTGTGACGGATGTCCGAAGGGCTATTAAATATACGAGTTGAATTTATGAAGTTTATGTGTTGGGGCATCCCAAGGCACTCATAGCAGTATGACCCTACTTTTTCAGCCATGTTTAATGATAAAGGAAAGAAAGACGCTCCAAATATTAATTAATCATCACAGGAGATCAAGATAAAGTACTTTCCTTCTCCACAGCAATTGGCTAAATGAATGAGGCTGGTCCTGCACTTTTTTGGAAGCATCAATTAAAAGGTCACTACTGAGAGAGGGAAACTGTTTTGATGAGCCATTGTTTTGTTCCATTAAGGCAGATCCTCCGTTTTTATATAAAATGCTTCGGCAACAGCACGAACGAGATATACCGCACTTTCAATGTTTTCCATTACAGGAGTAGCAATTACAGTGATACTCGAAGGAACAGTATTTTTCTTCCTTTCTTCCTGAATCTGATATAAAGTTGAAAGAAGGTTTCTGGAATAGTAACAGAGCAACAGTAACCACTGGTTCTATTCAGCTTACACCCAAATAAAATGGTTCATTTCAGCTAAGTACAATATCATGCAATGCTGGTTGGTTTAAATGCTTTGTTTAGAGGGTTGTTTTTTGCTTAAAAAAATTATACAGATACTGCTGAATGAGCAGTTAGGAAACACATGTTTCCGAATTGCTGTTACAAGTATTGTAAAATATGATCGATACCATATGCTTTCATTCTTTTCTTTTCTGCTTTTAAAAATGCAAATTAAATTTTGGAAAAAGGTTTATACTATTTTTATATTTCAAAATTAATAATAATAATAATAATAATAATTTAAAAATGGTGTGAGCCATGTGGTACCAGAGGTTATTGCTCTGCTCTGCCACTAAAGAGATCCAGCTTTGATTCTGGGTGGAACATTGGACTCCCTGGGGCTCGACGCTGCTGTATCATCCAGCTGGTGGCCAAGTATTTGAGCCAACTCCACCAGTTAGTTGAGTCCTTTCATCCAGTGGCTGGACTAGTTCAGTATATGTCTTGCACATTTTCTGCAGCTGAGATGTGAATCAGGACCCTTCTAATTTACATGTGGTAGTTCTGCCAGGCTTACCAAAGGACCTATGGAAAGCATGGTTTGCTCGGAAAACAGTCTGCAAACACGCTGTGAAGGCACAAGGTACTTGTGTGGTCAGTCCCATTGATACAGTCAGGTAATGGAGATGTCACTATGGGGCAACCCGTGGAAGGAACAGTCTCTGGCTTTTTGTTCCAAGAAGACTAGTAGAGGTAGTGGGAACATTCATTCCAGGGCCAAATATGGTGATTATTTTTATTACTTTGGTATTCAAACTGCTTGGGTAGATCTTCAGAAACAACTTCATCTTGTAATGAATCCTTGCAGGAACTCCGTGAGCTCCAAACCCCAATTAAGAGCTGTGCTGACGCTGAATTGAACACAAAGAAGTAAAACTTGCAGCATGGTTGTAAACAAAGGCTACAGCTGCATTTCAGTGATACAGAAAATTCAGGATTAGGACCCCAAGAACCCAGTGAAAAGCTGTGTGGCTACATAATATGAAACACTGCTTTTATAAATTTTCCCTCACTGATTTAAATTTGTTGAAAAAAGATGTCACAGCTTAACTCTGTCCTGCCAGGCTTATTGCCAGTGCAGATATTGTCTGTTCATGCCACTCTTACTTTAAGCCAGATCAGATATTGTCTGTCTAGACACATCCAGTGTAAATCTGGCATAAGATCCATGTTGTGGGGCCTGGTTAGTTTGACAGAGATGGGGTAGTGTGTATTTGCCCAATCTGAATTAAGCTGTTACTGTCGAACGATCAGTGAGCTCAGAAACACACTACTAATGACAGCAGGATGATGGCCAGCATTTGAAACCCATAGAAACTTGGCCTCCCCCTCCGTCTGTCAAAATCTAATATTAATAGGGGAAACTCTCTTAAAAGCCATTGGTATAAGTACAAATGCAAATCTTATCTTTGTCTTGTTATTTTAATATTTCATTTCCTTCTTTCCATATGAATTCAGCAACTCTATTATTGCCAACTGTCAGAGTCATGTGGGAAAGGGGAGGTGGTGGGAATAAAGCAGTTGCATTTATTAGAACAATGGGAACCATGGAAATGGACTCTTTTCTACAGCTTTCCTGGAGCATCGCTGTATCCCACTGCATTACCTTCAGTACATTGATGTCAGCAAGGCAATCCCATGATAAAGTACTCAAAAAAAAGGGAAATATTGTAGACTGTGAATATAAAGTTTTAAGAGGGAACACTTCAAAAGCTTTTCACATCTATTTTATTTCATCTGTAATTCCCTGTCATTATTACCATTATTTTCTACTTCAAAAGGAAGTGCTGTGGAGTAAATAAACACAATCTTTTTGAAAAGTTTCTCTCGCTTAGATGCTTCTGTAGCTCAGCGTTGAACTAAGTTGCCTTATGCTAAATGTTACTTATACACTGTTTCATTCTACTATCTTGGTAGCTGGCTATGGGCTGCACCCATTGTGAGGCCGCTGTCTTTTCTCCATGTGTTGTTGAAGTGTCATCTTGCTCTAAGAGCACCTAATATTGCCAGAGCAACAAAACACAAACCAAATGTACAATGCTGGGAAAAATACGCAGGAGCATCCTGGGGACGCTGCCTTCCAGCAGCGTGTTTCTGTTACAAAGAAGTGATGTGGAAGGGGTCTACGCACCAGGCTGTGCAAGAGGAATGCTCTCATTCTAGTGGGCAGTGAAAGGAAGAGCCAGGTCTTGCTGGAAACCTCACCTCATCCTCCCTCCACCCCATTCTTCCACCCCCTCATTTCTCTCCATGGGCCCCTCGGCTTTGTTTATGTTTTAGGTGACAAGACACAAACCAGAAATGGGAACGGGAGTGAGCGAGGCTGAGATTGCGGGGCTGTGGTGGAAGCAGCGGGCTGTGATTCCAGCACATGCATTTGGCATTTTGCAATATACCGCCTCTTCATCCTATGCTCTGTGCGGATTCCAAGGGGATGATTCATCCTGACAAGGGAGCCCATGGCTTCTTTAACGCCAAGCATTTACTCTGCAAAATGTGAGAGACAAGAGGAGAGGTCTATTTCTTTCTGAGTTTCCTGAAGAATTCCCTCCTCCTCCCCACCCCATGCCCCATCCTGCATAGCTGAGACAGAGACTTTCCTATGAGAAACTTTGCATTTATGACGTAATTCCATGGTTTTCAACCCAACTTCTTCTGCATTTTTCCCCTCTCTTCTCACAATTCACAAACTGTGTGAGATTACCAGCACAATTAAAGCCACGGGAAGAGGAAAAAACTGGGTATTAGGCCTTGATAACCCTTTTGGGGTCATTTGCCAATAGGGAATGGGGGTCAGCCACAAATTCCAATTTTAGTTTCAGTGACAAGCAGTAATAATCAAAGGAACACAGGAAAGCAGATACGTGATCTGAAATAATCTATAACCAGAAGTGTTTATCTAGAATTGCTACTCTCTGGTGAGATGTCTATCTTCTACTTTTTGCATATATTTCTCTTTTGGAGAATAGTCCTTATCTAACATCTAACTTCTTTTAAAGTCCTAGTTTGGAAAGGTCTCACTGGTCACACGTACCTTTGCCTAGAAAGGAAGGCAGCTGATTACATATTTTTCTTAACTGGCGAGCGGCTTGCGGAGAACAATGCAAGATAAAATTATAGAGTTGTTTTCAAAGACGAAGATAAATGAAGCTGTTGCAGCCATGGGGGTAAATGTTGAAAGGTTCATTGCCCACTGAGTGGAGCAAGAAGCCATTTTGTGACCAAGAGGAAACCCAACAGAAATCTTCTAGGGATGGGAGTTATGCATACTTGCTCAAAACCAGAGCTGGGGTTTTGAATGGCTGGGTGAAGAACACCTCTGGTTTCCATCAAACCTAACTTTGAACATGGAGAAGAGGAGCTGAAATCAGATTCTGAGAGATCTGAGAGCTAGAATGAATATGTGACTCAGGCCTTCCTGTTCAGGGCTATGTTTTATTTTCTTTTTTTTTTTCTTTTTTTTTTTTTTTTTTTTTTAGTGCAGTTTTATTTTCAGAAGCAATGAAGATTCTTCTAAGAAATCCTTTGTATTCAAGAAATCAGGCCTGAAGTGCAAGTTGAATCAAGCTCCCTATAAGTAACAGGATTTTCTCTGCTGATGACTGCTCCCATCAAATTTCTGGATATCTTTTCTGGCCAGAAGTAACACCAGACTGAGACAGTAGCTGCGAAACACAAGCTCTGAGGCTTGGCTCTTAGGAAAACAGGGAGACTGTTAACTTTTAGTGAAAGCTTCTGTGGATTTACCCTAAGTGGGGTTGGTCCTGAGATCTGTGGCTCTGCAGTATTTCAGCTCTGAGGTTATTTTAAAATCTGGCCTCTCTGTTCTGGTGTACATATAATCTAGATACTTGACAAGGAGCTGAAAATCTGAAAACAAAGATTCTAATGAAATATAGGCATTTCTTTTGATTAATTTGTGCTGGAAATACAGTGAAATAAATTGTATTTTCTTCCCCTGCCTGCATGGAATTTCCCCCTACTGTCTGTGGCCATCATTAGGAAGTGCACATTCATGCAATAATTTACAACCAACAGAAAAACAAAAATAGGCATAGGAAAAAAAATACTTTTTTTTTTTTTCCAGGACATTTGCTCCTTGCCTCTAATCCATCCACTGTGCTTAATTCAGAACAGTTCTTAAATTAGGGCAAGCCAATTTGCTTACCTGTCCTCAGTCTCCCTATCGTTAAAATTGCAGTGATAAATACTGATGTGTGAGGTGCGTTGATACACCGAATAAAGCTCCGGTGCTGTTCATGAGCAGAATCCTGGAGATAAAAGCAGGAAGGAGATCTTGTTTTTTAAAGTCTTGTTTGCTTCTGGTCAGGATGAGTGAGAAGAAATTGGGATATACACACCCAGCTCATCACTGACTTCAAAATATGTGGCAGCACAGGGCAAAGGTACTGGGCTGTGGAGAAATAAACTATCAGAGAACCGTGAAGTCTTGGGCCTGACCAGTCCTCTTGGCTGAGTCAACTGTGTCTGTCTGTAGGTGGAGAGCAGTGCTATTATACCACTTCTACTTTTACTATATTCTGTATTTCCAGTGACAGGTAAGCTCATCCTTTCCCTACAGGTTAATGATGCTGTAATCAAGAAGAGCAGAGGAACAGTCAGCTAACCAAAGTCAAAATGCTTGTCCAAGTGAAATGCTTTAGAGAAGGCTGAGACTCTGGGTTAAATCACAGACCTTCCACAGTGCCGTGTGAAGGGGACTTGCGTACAAAAATTGTACATCTGATGTCTGTGTAGGAAGAGAGAAACCTCAGTCAGCTCAGGCCAAGAACAGAATCAAGCCATCTCCTGGCATGTGACTGCAGGCAAAATATTCAGGCACCTGAAGGAAAACTTAGAGGTATTTGAGCAACAAATAAAAAAAAAAAAAAGTGGATCAGTCAAAGTCCTTGCCATAGAACATTTGAGCCATTCTGATGCTTATGATGTCTGATTTTTGAAAACACCATGGGACTTTCCAAAGTTTTTAAGAACTTAGTGAAACCCAGATGGCAAGATGGGAGCATTTTTCTGTCTCTCTTTGTCAGCACTTTACAAACTCTAGTGTGAAAAGTTACATGACCCTTAGCTTTACTTCACGTAGTCCCACCGTCACTCATTTTTGTGTGGTTCTGATGTAAAATGGCGTGCTATGCCCAAAGCCATAGTGTGGAGAAGCATGCCTGAGCTTGGAAGACTAGCAAAGAACATCCACTCTTCCATGGTCTGAGGACAGGATTGCAGTTCTCAAAGATGGCTGTGTTTATTGCTATGCCTTTGGCACCTGGAAAACAGCACGGCAGGTAGCATCAGGGTTTGTTCATAAACTGGTTGCTCTAACATCTATTTTAAACAGCAACAATATTTTTAGTATATCTAAGGTCCATTAATAGCAACATGCTTTGTGAAACCGTTGCCATCATAATATAAGATTTGTGTTTTCTGTTTCATGGAAGGCAATATATTTGTGGTTTTTCACAGTGTTTTGGCCAGTGTTTCAGCTGGTAATGATTGGCATTGTTTCATGGACTTCAGCAGAGCTTTGATGACTTACAGAGAATCTGGTCTTTTGTATGTGGATCTAACAGTAGTGATACATGCCTAATCCCATTTATTGGGAGTTAACAAGTTAGTTTATACCCTTAACAAGAAAGACAACAGTCAGCAGATGAACAGATTTCTTTACCATTAATATTTCTCAGGATATTTCTGTATTGCTGGACAAGTTTTGTCCCACCATGGTTGAAGTTAGCTGGATGGGAGCCATTCCAGTCAGAAAACCAAACAGATCTTAAGTGAACAACTGAAAAGCCCAGGGCATTAGCTCAAGCATAGCACCACACGTGTGCCATTTTGAAAAGTCATGACAGATTCATGCTGAGGTTAATGTGCCATTCATTATAATTAAGGAATTCCTGTTTATGCTTCTTACTTGGATGCTGGCTTTCAGTCATTAACGCTGCGGGTGACAGAAGTTCACTGCAGTCTCAGTGCCTTCAGCTGCTGAATCTCTGTTGAGTGAGAAGGTGAAGAGCTGTTTGGATGGGGCCGAGTGTCATTTAGTATTGCTGAGGACAGTCTGACACTGCTTTTGTAGGACATGTTAAAACAGTGCAGAAAGGCAATGCTCAGGATCAAGTCTGGTTAGATAAATCCATATAAACTTTCACTATATTTTATGGGCTCTGGAAAGTGTCCAGCCAGCATGGACTATAAGCAAAGAACCTCATGTTTGTCTGTGTACCCTCATTTATAAATGATGAATGAAGGAAAGTCAATTACTTCTTTCCATCAAATTCTTGCCTTTCCAGAAAAAAAAATCTGTCTGCGACACTGTGAAAGATAGCCTGTAGGCTGAAACACTCTCCAAACAGCAAAGTCCTGTTTTAAGAGCTGCTGAGCACCTAGCTGTGATACCTGTAGCTGTTCAGTGACTCTGAAAATCTGTTCGTGAGATGCTTGGGTTGATCTTTAGCCAAGAAATGAGAACTGCCTTGTTATCTGTGTCTTTGGACCTTTCTGTCCATGCTTCATCTGCAACCTACTGAAGGAAGGCATGGGAGAAAAATTAATTGAAAGGCTGTTTCCTACCAAGTTGGTAGGAAATATTACCACAATAGGAAAATCACAGAATCACAGAATGGTTGAGGTGATTCTGTGATCTTCCTATTGTGGTGATGCTCACTTGTACTCTGTTTGAATATAGGATTTCAACACATAGACCAGGCCCTCACAAACCTCATATGCTTTTTTTTGGGGGTGTGCTGTCCAGCCCGATCTGTAAATGCTGTTCCTTTCATCTGCCATGCAGCAAGACTCTGCCCAGCCACTGCCTGGCTTTATTTGAGGAGTTAATGTCTGTGTTGAGAGATCTCCTCGGAAATCAGCAGGATGCTAAAGATAGCCAATATCATGTAAATCAAAACTAAAGCAAATGTACTTCTTCTCGCTAGTGAGGAGATGATCCACTGAGAAGATAGATCACCTTGCCCTGTATTTCTCTCCCTCATGAACTGTGAGATTACAGCAGCCATTTGTCCACCAGAAGGATGAAGATGGGAGGCTGCAGACCGACAGTGCTTAAAGACAGCAGTTTCGCTATTTGACATGTTTGGCCAAGGTAAGATTTATATCTCCAGTCAATGGGAAAGTGAACCAAGTGCAGCTGCATCCTTTTTGCTGGTTTTTCTTTCCAGGAAGAATCTGAGCATGAGGGCTAGGGGAAGCGAGAAGAGCAAATGGACACAGGCTTCAAGTGAAAATAGCTGATTAGGACTGTACAAGTAACAGGTTCCTCAGAGCCGAGATGTGACCAATCCAACTGAAAAACTGCTGCTGTGTTGTGGAAGGATTGTTTTCACATATGCAGCTGAGGAGCAAAAAAAGATGTAAAGTCTCAGGGGAACATGTTAAAACACAGAAGAAATTCAGGTTACCTTTTAACTTCAGGGCAGCTGCAGCCCTGACCTGACTCTTGTGCCAGGACTTGTGACTGAACTGCTTGACACAGAAGTGCATGCACCAGTAAACAGTATTTTTGTAGGTGAGATGAAGCCCCCCAGTCCATGTTTTTTTCCTTCTTTTAAGCAGCAACTTCATCAGGTCATTAAGGCATATCCCAAGTAATTAGTGAAAGGACGAGAGGAAATGGCCTCAAGTTGCATCAGGGAAGATTTAGATTGGATATCAGGAAAAATTTCTTTACTGAAAGAGCTGCGAAACATTTGAACAGGCTGCCAGGGAAGTGGTGGAGGTGCTCAAAAAAAGTGTAGATATGGCACTTCAGGACATGGTCTACCAGGCATGGTGGTGTTCAGTTGACAGCTGGACTTCATGATCTTCGCGTTTTTTTCCAACCCTTATGATTCCTACGAAAGGCAAAGATGAGAAACATAGGCCTGATCAGCTTCAGTTTGATAAGCTGTGTTCAGCTGAATTTGGTTCCTTTATCCAGAGACAAACTAAAGTAGCACAGGATACACAGGGCTTACATAGATGCCATTTTCCTGCAGCATGGCATGAAAGAGGAAGACAGCCGTTATAAAGACCTATGGACTGCTCAAAGTCTTAAGACTGACCACGAAGCGACTGACCCTTTGTGCATGGTATGGCTACATGAAGGTAGTGACAGAGAACTAATACTTGTTCTGCCTCAGCTTCTCACTAAGTAGAAGCTAGAGAATAATACTTATCTATGTTATAGAATTGCTTTGAAGCATTTAGATAAAAAAGAATAAACTACACTGAACAGTTTTTGATAATAAGCACAGAACTGAGGAACTTCTTAAAGGAGTCTTAAAGATGTTCTTAAAGATGTTGTGGATGTTTTCATAAGTCCAAGGAAGACTGATCAAATTCATGGAAGAATCTTATCAAATACTTAGAAATCATGAGGCATGGATGGCTGATGTCATATGATTGACCTGTTTTTATACTTTTGACTAAGCAACTGCTCTTGCCATAGTTTGAGACAGGAACCTGGTCTAGGTTGACTTTTGGTTTTCTTCAGTGTGGCCATCCATATATCAATGCAGTTCTTGTCGATCATAAAAAACATGCATATATGCTCTTTGCTAAGTGCTACACAGGGACAAGCAATTACTTTCTCTTCATGCAAAGCAGTGAGCTTTTTCCTCTTCCAGCTCCCAGCTCCCAGCACATAAGGAAGGGCAAGCCCTTCCTTACCCATCCCTTGCTCCCACAGCTGCTGCTGTGGGTGGGAGAGGCAAACCACAGCTCGCTCTGGAAAAAAAAGCACTGGAAACTCCCTGAATTGAAACTTTGCTCTCTTTCCCTGGCAACAAATTACTCGTGTACAGCCAAATCCCACAGTTACCATTATAGGAATTTGGTATTTCATAAGGGAAAAAAGGGAGATTTCAAATACTGCAGCAGGACGACCTCTAGGCACAAGTTTGATAGTTTTGCTTTTTTTTATAAAAACAGTAACAATAAAACAATATTTTATATACTGTTTATAAAACAGTAACAATAAAAAGGATAAGAAAATTAATATCTTCATTTTCTCTTGTTTTCATTACCAAGCTCACTTTAAAGCAATCTAGTCTGTGATGTCACTGTGGTACCCCAGCAACCAGCTGTGATGTCACACAAGATGAAGGTTTCAAGCTTCAGTTAGGGATTTCATAAGCAAAATGAGTTATGCCATCTGGACAAGGAAACCCATTTTGCCTGCAAAAATCCTTGGTGCAACACAAAAGAGAACGTAGGTGTGTAAATTAATTATTTCTCTGGGGATTTGTTTTTTTTGGTAAGGACTTTCTGTTATCAGACATCAAGAGCTCTTTTAGGGTTTTTCAGGAGAGAAAAACTGAAGGTCCAAGAGCTTCAAAGGGCTCTGAGTTATGTTTTTTGCAGAACGATTCAGTGCTATGCACAGGCATGCACAATCAGTGAAATACTGGATATTGCACCATTATTTCCTTCTTTTTTTTTCGGGTGCACAGTAGTAAGGACTTCAGACGTGAATACAGTCATTTCAATGAAAATAGAAAGAGGATGAGAAATCAAAGAATGTTTTAAAGTGTAAATATGCAGCCATGGAATCATTAAAGGGATACAAATGTTGAAAAAGAGAGACGTTTATGAACCCCATGTTCAACGGAAGCGGGCTGGAAAAGAGTTTAGCTGTCCTTCTAGAAAACAAAAATTAATTTGCTTTGGCCAAATTAAAATTAATTAAAATTATGCATTGTTGCCCTTGTGTTAATTTTAATGGTGAGGTTGTTGTGATTTAAGGCTACAATTAGTTCTAGTGTTTGAAAGAGAAGCACTGTAATCGAGACAGGACATTTTAATAATCCTGGTTATAAACATTTAATACATCATCTTTAGGGACTCACAAACACATTGTAATTAACTTTTACAACTGAAATAAATCAGATTGCATTAGCATATTGCAAAGGAAAAAATCATTTGCATGATTGAAAACAGCTTCACAAAATTATGTATAACAGGCTTCATGTAAACATCAATGCAAGCTAGTCTCAAACTTTTACCAAGATTTTTTTTAAGGTTATTTTTAGAACAGTTAAAAAACCACTCACATTTCTTTTTCCCCTGTTAAACGTCTCCCTGCCTCAGGAATGTCACTCACTCTACCTTGTACTTTTTCATA
Source organism: Opisthocomus hoazin (assembly GCF_030867145.1). NCBI lineage: Eukaryota > Metazoa > Chordata > Aves > Opisthocomiformes > Opisthocomidae > Opisthocomus > Opisthocomus hoazin. Next base: position 26,832,219 of record NC_134423.1, on the reverse strand, counting down.
TCAGTAATAAACGTGTACACGACCAAGGTCAACGAATAGCATAAAACACAAGATTAAGGTCCTGATCCTGCAAGCACTTAAGACATGTGAGTAACTTTGCTCATGTAAAAGCTCTGTTGACTACATCGAGCCCGCTGATATGAATAAAGTTATGCTTAAGTGTCCTCAGGGTTATGGTCCTAATCATTCATCTCTACTCTTCACCAGAGAAAGCACAAGCAAAATATGCTGGAAAAAACATAAACAGGATTTGAACTGCAAAATCACCAAAAGAAGAGGAGAAAATACGAAAACAGCCAAAAGCCAAATAGGAAACGGGTTTCAGTTTATTTCATTTATTGCAGATGAAAAGGAAATGACTGACCTTTTGCCCAGACATCCAGATCCACCTGCTTCCAGGGAGCTTTAATAAAGTTTTGGGCTGTGATCATGTGAAAACTTGTGCTTATAGTCATCATTCTAACCCTGAGTGTTAATCTGGAGAAAATCTGGGTTCCTCTAAGCACAGAAATTCCAACAACATTGTGGGGAAGTTCTGTATAGGATTTCCTCACTTAAGATCTTTGTTAGATAATATAAGATCAAAGTAGTTTATTAAAAAACAAACAAACAGTAACAACAAAAATGGAAAAACCTCTCTCACATAAGTCTCTAAAATTAGACCTTCACTTGATTAATTTGAATTTTCCTTCTTGAAACTGGCCTGTAATTTGACCTGAGCCTGTGATGACAGTTTAAGATACATGGATGATAGTCAGGTCTGAACTTGAGTGTGGATTTAAACGCATACTTGTTTGAAAGTGTAGCCAGCTCCACGGACAGTGGTGTTAAAGTGGGTGCTCGTCATCCTAACACTTGCCCGTAATGCAAGACTAGAGGCAGAGAAAGAAGAAAGGGACAATAGGCAACTTCAGTTGAAATAAAGATGTGAGATTGAAAAAAAGAGGTTATAGGTGAGGGAAGTTTGAGATGAGACAATAAGGGGAAGAGGTTCCTGTGGGACAAGTTTCTGATTAAGCGACTAAAAAAAAAAAAGTGAGGAGAGTTTAGATAAATGAACAAGGAAAGAAAGAGATCTCAGCTTCTCATGAACCTAGGGAAGTGTACCGACAACTTCTCCAGGTTGGTCCACTGATAATTTCTGCACCATTTGGAGTTCAGTCCTTACAAGATGAACATTACTTTTGCCTTTCATTGCGAAAAGTCTGAATTTCATTTTCATGGGCTGCATTATCTGGTGATCTCATCATACTTGTCTTGCTCTTTCTCTCTTTGCCTTTTTTTTTCACGTGGAACTGAGCAGTTGTGGACCTATTTCAGGAATAAAGAGAGGAAAGGAGATGAACAAAATTTTTCTTTTTTTTGCCCCAAAGACCAAGGGGAGAAAGCTTTCTCTCCTGAGGCCGCAGTGTATTGATTCAAAGGAGCAGTAAGTTAATTAACACGAGCAGTGAAGCCTCCTGCATAATTAACAAGACATTTACCTAAAATCAATAATCTAATTGCCACACCTACCTTACATGGGGGACAGTGTTTATCCTATTGAGAAAGACTCATTTATATCTGTGTGTTAACATGGGGATTCGTGGTTTGTTTAAGAGCCTAACCTGATCTGTAAAGTGATAATTTATTGAACGATCAATTAAACTTTTTAACCTTGCAAATATAAACAGGTAATGAATAGCCACAAACCTATTTCCATACGAAAGTTCACACATCACAGGTATTTTCATGCAGTTTATATTATTTTTCATGTAGTTTATATTATTTTTCATCAGTCCACTTTGAGACTTAGTGGAGAAGAATGAGAGAGGAATAATTTCTCTTTGAGAGATGTTCAGCAGCATTCCTGGATTTTGGTCCTGTGTTTATATTCCTTAATTTCAGGCTGTTCTGGAAGTACTCTTCCAGCTTCCTTGCTCCCTGATAGCTGCAAAGAAGGAACTGGGGAACATGGAGGGTCCTTTTCTGAGGAAAACAAATTGTGTCATCAAGGAAAGGTGACCTCCTAGCCACCAGAAGACCTAAAGCTGGGCAGAGATATGACAACTCAAAGCAGTTACAGAATTGCTCTTATTGCACTGAAAGGACAGTGCAGAAGATCAGCATGCTGTGTCTCCACCATCATGTGTTTATAGTCTCACCACCCTGTGACAAGGAGAAGGAAGGGAGGCAAGTGAGAGTAGGTGGAAGGGAGGTTTACACTACCAGAGAATCACTTTGCATTGAGGATGACAGCTGGCATCCCTATCTGAAAGGCTGGGTCCACTGAAAGCTGTTAAAATCTGGAGCCTGAAATTGTTTAGACTCCTTTAAAAAGTCTTGTCTTTCATCTCACAAGTGCAAAATTGGACTTGAAGATATCCCAAGAACTAATTTTCTTCTGCGTTTTCAAGTATATGTCCCAGCTTGTGTTAAAATGGCATGGGGCCCAGCACAGAGATGTCAGATTGTTTTAAATGATATTTTTCATTTTGGCATGTTGATGTTTTCTAGTCTTACCCAGATTTTGATAGTGTGGAGAAACAGAAGACAAAATAAAAAATGAACTTAATGGTTTTCAAACCTTATCTCCAGAAAGCTGGGATTTGCAGAGATGCTGCTTTTCCAGAGACAGGTTCTGGATAAGGTTTGAAGCAATGTTTTTTTTGATGCTATTCTGCAAGATCCAAACTAGCTCTTTGGGATAAATCAACACACCAGTAATATAAATGATCGAAAATCCATAGCACCTAATAATACTTGCTAAAGTGTGTAAGAGTATATAAATGGAACAATAAATCTAGCTTTGAATTCTTGGAGCATTTTGTTTTTTACAGGCACTGTTGTGAAAATGAGATTTGAACCTGTCAGACACCATGAGTTCTCCTATCCTTAGTAGTGTCTTAAAGCCATGGGCTGTGGCTTAGCAGAAGGCTTAGAGGTACTAGCTCTCAAAATCCAAGGTCATGTGTAAAAGAAAAAAGTGAATAAATCCAGCTAAACTAAAATGCCTTAAACTTCCCTGTCAGTAGGTAGGGTTTGGTAATGTAATTTTTTACTTCAATACATTTCCATAAAATTAGGACTAACAGAATCAGTGAAATTTGTCATAGGAGTGAAAAGAGCAACTTAACTATATGTGCAGTAGACAAGGACCACAATGCTGTGTCACTTCTCAGTCTGGCAATGCCGCACCACTGATGCCTTACCTGGACTGCAGGATTTTGTGTGCTAATGAAATCATTTGGGGATTAGGTGAGGAAAAACAGTGAGGGCTGGATGATTTAGATACACATAAAAACAGTTTTCAGTATTATTAGGCTTGCTACCTAAACGGAGAGAACAATGAAGTGTGAAATATAATGTTCTTAAAATTGATTTTTCAGTAAGATGATCTCTGTCTTAAAAGGCCCCACCTTTTTTTTGGAGTAATTGATTCGTAATTTTTACATATTTCATTCCTTCCTTTGTATCTCTCTTACATCCCTTAACTTTAGTTTTATGAATTGAGGAATTTAAAAATTTGGAACAGCTTTTTGCCCCCTTCCCCATCATGGCTAATTTAACTCTCTTACAGCTGTCAGGGACCTTGATTTTTCATCTGTTTTTCATGCTATACACTAAACAGAAAGCTCCTATGGTCTGTAGCCCATCTGCTCACTCAGTTGTCTTGCAGCTGAGTGAGTGCCTTTGATAAAAAGTATCATTTTGGAATATCAGTGGAATTAAATGATACAAATAACAGACAGCAATAGGTGAGTAGTCATGGTGAGTGGCTGAAGCATAAGACCACTGTCCAAGATATTTTTCTAATAGCTCAACCTCCGGGGTTGTGTGATTTCAGCCTTCTTTTCAGCCAGATATTTTTAATCCCTCAGTTTGATGGAGACCCGCAAAGGATTTTGATGGAAACATGGAAGTAAACAAAATAAAAATATGAATGCAGTAGAAAACTTGTTATTCTTTGCCCTTGAAGTACCTCAGTTTCCCCACCTGTATGCTGGGCGATAGCAGTGCTGTTCATCTGTTATGTACAACATGGCAGCAGTTGCTTACGGACCAAATGGTTCAGAAGTGCTGTGAACTTTCTCTTCACACCCCAGTCACTGGGATAAATGCATTTTGTTAGGTCAGGCCTTTCTTCTGAGGAGCTGGAAAGCTTTTTAGGGTTTTATTATCTGCATATCTTCAAGATGATGCAGTAATATTTTAGATTGGGCTAGCATGGCTGTGATTAACCATCTTATCCAACTGTGATTTCTGTGGATTGCACCAGGGCTGGGATCCACCTGCATTTTCAGCAGCAGGTTTACCTAAATTTGGTGAAGTCGCATCATGAGAGATGCAGCACTGCAAAACCTTGAAAAGGGCTCGAAATTGCCATAATTTCAATGTTACTGCATGGACACTGCAAGATAACAATGCAAGGAAAAGATGTGCATTTTCTTATCTGGGGGGCTGGGAGAGGCTCCTGTGTGAGTGTCATGTAATTATATGTAATTATGTCCCTCCTTGTATTATCAATGATATATGCTCTTCCTAATGATCTACACATTATCAGCATTTCCTCTTAGCCCCCTCATATGTTTATGCCGTGTTTTATGTTTAACTCCTTGTGGAGTCCTCCCCCCCTCCTACCTTACCATCTTTGCCCCACTGACCCCCGTGACAAGAGCAGTGTTGGGTTAGTTGGACTTTGTACGTACACCAAAAAAAGGAAAAGAAATCTCAACTAATGTTTTCAAATTAGCACAGCTCCAACTCTGGAGATTCTCATTAGTTGTTGGCTGAGATTTATCAGCTCTCATTTGCCTAATATGGAGCCTAACTTTAGGCGCCTGGCCCTTTCGGTGGGGGGTAAGAGAGAATAGGAAGGGGTCTTTTGTCATTGCCATGTGGGCTCACTAATTTGCTCTGCCTAATAAAATTACAAATGAACACAGCTTTGCTCATGTTGCCTTTATAGGTTATAATAACCTTGGTACCCCATAACCTCCCGCTAGCTGAATTAATCAGATCATATTAATATTTCTTCTTACTTTCTTTTAACTGGTTCTTCTCTTAATTAAAGGGGCCAAAGATGTAAACAGGGTAGGTGACTAGAAACATGGCGTCAGGTTATAAACAAGGCTCATTAAAAAGATGGATGTGCCAGCAGACTGCGAAAATTGCTTACTCCGCAAGTGTACATTTTGTAATTTCCTGACGACTAAAAGGACTAATACCAGATCCTGCTTTGCTTCCCTAGCCCCCACCCTTTTCTTCTTACAGCATGTATAAAGGATGATAATTTTTGTAAGCTGGGGGAACACAGAAGAGTTCATTCATCAGCTGGGATAAAGGCCATTTGTATTATTAGCCTTTTTGCCCCTCCGAAAGATCAGGATGCAAAATGGGATGTTATGATAACCACAATAAGTGAAAGAAATCAATCCAAAAATGGAAGATTTTGGAAGGGGTGGGAAACATTACCCAGAAAACAGGTTTATTATTAATATTACACCTATTTTTGTTGTAATTAATATTAAAACTTTATTCAGTTGTAGTGAATTTCAAGAGCTGAAACCAAAAGTGAATATTTCTGTGCACAGCTTCAAGCTGGCAGGATCTGCGCGAATAGAGACTAAGCGGTATGTGCTGTGCGTGCTTGCAACACCCTCCCCAAATACACACATGCTTCTGTTCCCTTCTAGACAGAAGGCTATCTATCATACCTCCTAGAGCTGGTAGGAGAATCCACCAACTGATATTTTTAAAGTTATATGTGAACTTCATATGAAAAGACTATCTAGTTATCTTACATAAATAATTTATGTTTTCACTCATTAGTAACTTCAGTCCCTTTAATATTGAAACTTGGCCTTGTAATATGTGATATTAAATTCAGCTCCAGTACAATAACCACTGAATAAAGTCATGCACAGTTTTCTCTCCTCCAGTGATTATTAGTAGGAAAGCCCAAACCCCTGATTTTTATATCTCCCTTTATCCCTTCTCCAGAAGAAGGAAAGTCATCCTGACAGGATGATGCACAGCATGACCAGGAAAGACCTCTCTCCTTCATGAATAAATTAGAGATGAAAGTTTCACTGATCCCCTTGCATTTTTATGGAGGGACCTCATCCTAATTTACCTAAATGCTTTGAACAAAACGAAAGAAAAATGTAAGCGGCGAAGGTGAAAAGGTTAAAATCTGTGTTTAAATGGAAGGGCATTTTAACAAGAAGGCTATGTGAGCTACCTGCATGTGATTGGTGTATCTTATCTTATTTTTAAGTTTAAGCATTTAAGTGGATAAATCACAACACAGTGGGATTTTTTTCCCCCAGTACTAATCAGTTTTTTCATTATAAATCTTCTGTGAGTGTGTTCATTCTGCACCTACGAGTGCCTAATTTGAATTAGATTGATATCAGAGAATGTTTAATAGTATTAGGTAAAATATTATTATTATTATTAATGATAATAAATAATAATAATAGACTGAGAAGTCAGTGACTCATTAACTTCATTTGAACTACAGAACAACAGATTTCAGCCTTTCGGGTGTTTTCTCTGTTATTTAAAATTCCTGCAGCTTTAGGAGGAAGAAATTACCTTTTCTGTAGGTAATTTTGAACTCTATGGAATAGTCTAGATGTTTTTAATCCAAAGTGGAGATTTCTACAAGTTTCTTAAACCAGATCTTTAGGGAAACATTCATTCCCTGAAGTTGTTCAGGTGTACTTCTAAAGGAGTGCTTTAAAATCCTATGAAAGCTAACAGTTTCATCCCTATTATATTCTCCAGCAGTTTCCTTACAAGCTAATATATTTTTATGAGTATCACTTAGGAATAATTAAAATACAAAAAAAGACACTCTCATTTTCACATCAGTTATTATAGTCTTACTCAGAAGTTTAATGGCTTTGGAAGATGCTCTTCCAAGCCCAGGTGTACTTCTTTCAGGTTAGTGTTTTCTTTTCCAGAGGAGCTTTAAGCTGGGTCCAAATTCCACAGGGCAGAGCAAGTTGGACATTTGTCTGGAAATGACAGGTTTTGTTTGGTTTTTTGTGGTTCACAGCCTGCTCGATGCTTATTAAAGAAAGAAAATAGTCACGTCGTATTTTGTAAGGGCTCCAAATCAATTTTGTCTATCCTGTGTGTAAGACCACCTGCACACAGATCCAGGGCACGAGTGAAGAATGCATTCTCCAAAATACTCCAGGATTTAAGAGACAAGACCAACATTGGACCACTAGTTGCGGACCTAAAATCTATTGATTTAAATGGACCTACTTCAGGGTTAATTTTGATGTTTTGTCTCTTTAAGAACAAAAAATCCGATCTCAGCTAAGGTTTCTAAACAGTACAGGCAAAATGCAATTTTTCAGTGACCGAAGAGAGGGCTCCTGGCATGGTGAAGAAGGGCTATGGTCACACTCAGGCTGATGTGCTGATGTGGGGACTTACGAGGTGCCTGTGATCGTTGTCTGCTTGTCCTGCTTGTCCCAAACTAAATGCCTGACATTTAGGCAGCTACATGTGGGCCACGGGAGTTCTGGTCTACAAGCCAGATGCTGTATTTTATCCTGTTCCTGAAAGCAGCCCATTCGTGAAAGCAGCCCATTCGTGAAAGCAGCCCTGGATAAAGCCTGATGTTTTCAAGGTCCACCATAGTTTCAAAAATTTGATAACCACCTTAATTTGTAGTGTAGGTTCACTACAGATTTCTAAGCTGCCCTGTGTTTTCAGAAAAGGAAGTCTGCATTTTAGATCACCTAAAAATCCAGGTTGGCTCCCTCAAAAACTGTGGAAGATTTATGCCTAACCTAAACTTCACAGTTTGAATCAAAATGATGGACATTATATTAGAAAGTAAAACAAATCACGACATATGTCCAAACATTTTGGAATGAAAAGGTACGGTTTGATGCAAAGTCATGGTTACATCCGTAGAAGTGGCATTGCACTGTGAATTAGGATGCAATTTCCCTCCCAATTTGAGCCACTGAATGTGTGTAAGACCTCAATAAAACCATTAACCCTTTGCATGCCTTAGTTTCCCTACCTGTAATCTCAGGAAAACACTGATTATGCATCTTTATGTTGCATTTGGACATTTACTTATGGCAATAAATGTTTATATATGATGAGGGATTCTTGCCTTTTCTTTGCTTCCTCAGCTTTCCTCAGAGAAATGTGACTTTGTTTTGCTGGTGCCAGCTTCAAACAAAACATTGCAAAAATATTGAGATGGGAGAGACTCAGAAAAGTTTGTTGTTCATTTTTTTAAAGAAAAGGATTGAGCAATTCCAAAAGCTTCAACCCTTCAAGTGCTTTTTCTAATTGGAATCACTATTGGTACAAGGAGGCAAAAAACGCATCCTGGTAAATACGACATAGAGGCCAGGCTATAGTAAGGCACCCGTACATGTACATCAATTAGATGTATGCATTTCTGTGAAAGACGAACGCCCTCCTCCCCAAGGACACCGGCCAGGCCACGTGTGTGCGTGTGCGTGTCTTTTTTGAAGGCTGACAAGGCACCTCCACCATTTCCTCATTCTGAGGCCTACCCACAGACCACTGCACTGACCCCCCTCTCCGAAACATTATTATTCTGTCGTGAGCCCTTCTTCGGTCAGGATGTTACTTCATTTCCACCTTTTGTCTCAGGTTGAATGTGAATGATGCTCTTTCAGCAATATACGGTCGCTCGAGCTCCCCGCTGCAGCCTTACATAAATATACAACACCCGTCTCGGCCTATAACTCACTTCAGGCCTGGAAAAATAGTGACTTCCTTTATTGGCCAGATTCTTTCGCAATTCCCAACAGCTGTATGTTTTCACCTCCGAGGATCCTTATCTTCAAGTTTCCATTTGTCTCAGCACTATTCCAGTGGATTGCCAATAAAAATGATTCCCATTTTTATAACCCCTGAGAACGCAGGGAGCAGGCTTTCCAGAAAAACCTATTTTTTAGCAGGGGTAAAAAAAAAAAAAAAAAAAGGCTCCCCACAACTTACCAGAAGGCAGGATTCAGTCTTCACAGAAATATTTGAAAGTGTGAAACTTCCCAAGCAATCATCACAACTCCGCAGAGACGGGAACGGAGACTTCCAGCAATCTCTAACGCCGTTCAATCAAGGACTCTTAATTTTCCATTTGAGCAAGAGGAACGGCTGCAAATGGAACATTTATTAACACATGCGCCTCACACACACAAAGAGAGCTATATTTACAAAGAATTAAACTTGGGAGCATGAAATAGCCTTGTAACCATATGACAAAGATACACTTAAAGAGATGTAAACACTAGGTGCAGGGAAATTTGCCAGGTTAGAGTCAGCTGTATCACTCTGTTTTATTACTATACAACTGTTTACTGAGAAAAGACAGATGATTGCTGATATACTCTGAGTGTTATCATAAGGGCTTGCTTGGGAGCTCTTTGTGACTGACAATTGCTACAGCCCTATGCAAAAACCTGGCCTGGGGAGTTGTTTTTCTTTTAATTCTTCTCTGTCCATCATTCCAAAGCATTAACAATTCTTTTAGAAAAGCAAACTGGCAAAGCATCCTGAGTGTTTTGTATCACTCCCGTGAGACAGTCACTAAAGAAGTTTAAATCATTCTTTCTTTTTCTCACAGGATTACTGGGTTTGGTTCTTCCAAGGATAATTTTTTAAAGCCTCTCCCTTGTCTGGGCAGTGTAAGCCCCAGGTTCAGGCATCCCTTCCCTGCTCAAGTCTTGGAGAAAACACTGTGAAATATCTTTATAATAGCTCTCAGCTCCAATTCGGCCTCTAACAGCTCCTAGCAGTGGCTCCTAAGGGGAAGCGGTGTTCCTGTGTCTTCCTGGAGATGTGCAAAGCTGCCGTCAGGTTGCCCTGAAATGGGTTTGAAGGAGCCCAAAAGAGAAGCCAATGCAGGATGTGTGCCTCTTTCCTCTGCTGCATCTCCATGACTAAGAAAAGCAGTTCCAGGTGTCTGAAAGAGCGCGTTTAGAGCATATTATGCATTCTTTATCCTTAGTGGGGTTACAGTGCTGGGGCTGCATTGCGAGGCAGCCTTCAGCAGCGCTCTTTGCTGCTTCCAGGAGCGGGTCCCTGAACCAGGGCTGGGCAGGTGAGGAGGGGAGAGCTATGTGGGCAGGTGGAGCCACCTTCCCCATCTCCACTGCTGCACAGCAGGGAATTCGAGCCCCGGTACATCCCACTTCAGATACCCGAAGCACTGAAGTTATGAAGCAAATCACTCTAGGCTTTCTCTGCAGTCAATGGAGAGAGTGAGAAGGACGTTCAGAAGGGCCCAATCATCCCTCAGGGTGTCTTCCATCTGGGATGAACCCAGGCCCCGCTATCTGCTGTTGCTGAACCAGAAACCCGCCATCACCTCCCTCTCTTAACCAGCTAGCTTTCCTGGCTTGTGACAAAAATTTTGGCCTGCTCTTAGGTTCAAGTATTTTGCCGTGTTTCGCCTAGGGACAGGAGGGGAAGGGTTCTTTCCTTATGGGTTCCTGATCTAAATGAATTATTGTGAGGCAGTTTTTTTTAAAGCCTCAGAAAGGGGATTTGAAGCTATTGTATTTATCTGACCGTTATGAGCACTGTAAAACATGCTGTTTCACATTGTAACATAAGCTCTTTTTTAAAGTATGCCCAGAGTATTTGTAATTGTTATCAGGCCCAGATGTATCCGAGTGTCAGCATGAAGCACTGAGAGTTGGCTCAGATGTACAGAATGTAATTAGCTCAAAGCCCTGTGCGCTTAGTTTGTAGTGGAAGCACAGACTGATAATAAAACCAAAAAAAATGAAAGTGGCAAAGGTTAAAATCTATTGTTCACAGTGCTAAAGCTGTTCTGGGGGAAGCCAGTGCCGGCTGCTGCAGTGCTGGAGTGTACAGACTCCAAACGAGATCAGAAGTGAGCCAGTGACAAAGGTTAGTTCAAAATAGGTGATGATAGACTAACATTCAATTGACATTATTCTCACAATAGTGGCCCAGACATTTGGTCTATCTAGTCTGGTATCCTGCCTCTGACTTGCGCCAATCCCTCATGTGTCCGGAGGAAGAATAGCGTGTGATCCACACACCCACTTCCCACCGAGCTTCCAGTGACTTGTGAAATCCCAGATGTGGTGGGAGTGCGGTGAGGGTACAAATGGTTCCTGAGCTGCATGGGAACCAACTATTCACTGATGCACTCATGTATATGGCTGCCAACTTGCTTAGCTTGGTTTTTTTTGTGTGTTTTGTTTTTGTCATATCCAGGAAAACCCTGACTTTCTGATAGACACTTACTGAGAACCTATGAACACCCCTCATTTCCACCTACTGCTGCCCTCTACTGAGTCGGAGCAGAAACACGTCTCCAGGTTTCCGGAGCCCAGCACTGCCTAAATTATAGTCTCCCCTTGCTTGAGTGACTTTGATCTCTATCCCTGAAGCCACTATGACATTTCCAAAGGCTGTTGTGTGCACTGTGGTGACAAGCATGACTTTCCAAGGTGGCTAGCTGCTCGTTAAAATACAGACACTTTCTGGGTTGATTGTTGTTAAGGAGACAAACCTTAGCACTTGCAAAAAGCTCTGATAGTTACAGTGCTCTGCACCAATATAATGCATGGAGATGTGGGTGTATTTAAATTTAGATGTGTGCGCTTGCATCACACTCACAAATACAATAAACAATATCTAATAACATTAATAAGGGACAGGCACATACCAGTTCACAACAGGAAATTCAAATCCAAGGGTGACATGCTGATCTCAACCCCTCTGTTTAGAAAAAATAACTCAGAGCAGCTTGAGTGAAGGACAGAGTGTCACAGCCTTAACTTGAACATTTCCTGGCTTTTGTTGGTTTGTTTCACAGCCTTCACATTCCTTAAACATAGGTTTGTTTGATTTTAATTTCCTTTTCTTGGTTAAAAGAATGAAGAAACTTGTTTGAGGGGTGCCCTGAGCATGATTTCTTTTCACAGCCACAACTGAAATTTCCTATGTTTGTTTTTTCTTTTACGATGTTTAGTGTTAAAGACGAACTTCTGGGGAGGTGATGCAGCCAGTGACAGAATGCGTGTTTCGAGACAGAAAGGACCATCTCAGACTATGCTGGTCATCCAGCTCATGGTGGGCTTTAGTTCAAGTTCTTCTGCCACAGACCTTACCAAGGGGCCTTAGTCAAACCATTGCATGTTAGGCTCTGCATGGGGCTTGTAGTGTTGCAGTGTCTAACTTTGCATTATTTGTTTTGCAGGTGGTTAAAAAACCCCAAACAAACATCCTAAATTTGCGCCACACAAAAGAAGGGTCAGCTTGACTTAGTCAGTTTGAAGGCAAGCCCAGTTACCTGCATTACTTTTATAATTTTCCCACTGAAGTGCACAAGTGCTGCTGTCTTAAATCCCATTTTCTGCAGAGCCTGACATTAGACCTTGCTTCACAGTTCAGATCCACCATCCACAGCCCTTTCCCAGTTTCATATCATATCATAATATCACATAAATAAAAAGTTCTGCTAAGTGAGATCCTTTTTTTCGCTTTCAAATTCCTGTTATCACCCCACTTTATCCCTCCTACTCACTCCTTTTCTCTAAAAGGATTCATATAGAGGTACAAGAGGCTTGGCCATTGCCCTCTTCATATTTTCCCATGTAGAGCTACCTCTTTCAACTGTATTTCAAGAATTCACCTTACCTCCACGATGTTATTTTTGTTGTGAGTCTTCTAATCCAATTACAGAGGGATCATTCATGTACTTTCTTTTTCTCTGGATTATATAAAGAGACCCAGAAAGCTATGAAAGGATTGCAGAGCCATCAAGAAATGGACATGATATACAGGTGGGAGAGAAGTGAAAGGAGTGAAATTTCCAGTGGCATTGGTTCCTTTCATTGGTGCTCATGAGGGGAAGTTTCTGAAAGACTCTTGGTCCAGAGCCTGGATGCAAAGCCCAGTGAAGGTTATAAAACCGCATTAGCGGGTGCAGTAAAATAGGTCTACAGGATGCTCCAAATGGGTTATCTGTAACAGTGAAATAGCACAAGGGCAGACATAAGGGGAAAATGGCAGCTTTGAAATGACTTCAAGAGCTTCTCAGAAAGGGAATTCTCCCCACCCACTCTGTTCCTTCTCTCCCGGGATTTTTTCAGGCTCTCACACCTCCAATTACTCATTAATTTTTTCCCCTCTAGCCTCAGTTCTGCAAAGTCAACATGGCTTATGAAAATCAAGTTGTATTCTGTATACTTAATACATCATCTCTAAGAATAATCATTTTGGAATCTGAACTTGTTTCTGTTATCTGGCTCTGCTTGACAATGATTTATGAAGCAGAAAACAAGACAGCTTCATTTTCATAAGGCAGCCTGAACCTTCTGGACAAGGAAGAGCTCTGAAAGTTGTTTTGACTAGTAAACTGAAACAAACATGACACAAAAGTCAATACAACTGCAACATCAGCCTCTCATTTTACAAAGTAACTTTCCTCGGCTAGAGCAATCTGACAGTCAAAATGTTGTGATATTCGATAACATTCTGCATCTTCACTAATTACAACTGCAGGGTACTTGCTGTGATGGACATTTTAGATGCAAACGAAATACATGGCAGCCATTCACAAAGCATGTCTGGTTAGCAGTTAAAAGGACACTGTCATCGCGTTTGGCTTGCATTTCATTTCTGTAGATAGAGATGTTACACATTATATTCGAACATAATCTGGATTTATATTAGCTCTCTGAAAATATGAAGTGAGTTATGTGAATCTGTACATGTTTATTTGGCGATGCATGTGTTGAAATACATGTGATTGATTCTTTGGAATTTCATTCATGTTCGCTGCCATTATGCAATACCAAGAAACTCGAAGATGCAATTCCCATGAAGATCTTAGAAAAAGCCTTACAATTTTAGTTCAAGTAGAGTCTCCACCCATATAAAACATATGGCACATGCCAGAGACAATGTAGATATATGTATCTACTGCTTAGCTTATTGCACCTCCTTTTAATGTGAAAGAAGTAATATAAATAGTACAAATGTTTCCATATTAGATTAATTTATTTTGAGCCTTTACTTAATGATTTATAAAACAAACTAGCAAAGGGAGCATGGTGGAAAACATTATGAAATGAGGCAAACTGAAATTTTTTGAGTTATTTAAAATGTTAATAGAAAAGATTTATTTTATACTATGTCTGAACAGATACCCAGAAAGCGAAGCTGGTCCATCCACAAACATTATGCAGGCCTAGTTAAAGTATTTTGAGGTATATTTTGGAGGATTTTTTTTAAACTAATGTTAACTGTCTAGATTTTTATTATTGCTACAGGTAACACTTCAGATAAATATATTATAGTTTTTATTTAACTGTATCCATTCAAAGTTTAGTTAAACTGGTGCTAAATTGATCCAAATTTCAGGACAGTGTGTTTATAAAACAGAACCATGATTGCTGAGGAAAGGCTATTAAAGAACGTGGTCAGTCCATTTTATGCAAAATTGTCTGCTTCAACATTTCTTAAAATCAGCTGCCAGTGGACCCCTAAACAGAGCCTAGAAGATACTGCAGCATACTGCAGCCCTTGAGAAAGAGTGCAATGGCAAGGAGTCGCTTGTTTATTCATTTACTTGCTTTGCCGTGAGAAGGGCTTCCAAGAAATCCAAGCTGGGCTGTGCAAGGCCTTTTCTCTGTTCTCACTGGAGCAATCAGGTGTAGCTCCACTTTAAATCCATATGCGTGCATGGTCAGAAACATGTCCAGAATTGCTCTTCGCCCTACCCGTCTGCCTCCCTAGAGCACTTCTTATTCGTATTCTCTAGCTGTGAGCTGGCACGTAGCTCCGCTGATATTCACAACGCAGGGTTCACAGTACAATCTCATATATGGGGGCCAGTGTACCCATGAGCACCACGATAGGTGTGTGGGCTGGCAGGGAACATGTCTGCTCTTGGGGTATGATATACCTCCACTTCCCTTCCTCCCTCCCAAATGTGATTTTTTTCCTGCCCCCTCTTTCTTCAGATCAGTAAAACCAAGGGCACGGGGCACTCGGAGAATATTTGATTTTTGAAGCTTTACAGTAAAGTCTGTCAAATTTGGAGTAAAAAGCACTGATGTTTTAGTCCCAGCATCAGTATGTAAGTAGATTGTGTACTTGACTTTAACAATCTTTCAAGATATAAAGCCATTTGACTGAGGTCATACTTAAGATAATAAAACTCTCTTTGATGAGGTTCATTTACATATTTGTTTTCCTTGCCTGAGCCCATTTTTTTGTATAGATTTAGTGCAGTTGTTTACAATGCTGGAATTTTTATGATTAAGGTCATACATGAGAATATTTACAACACCAGGAATAAACACCACTCCTATTTAAGAAGCATATCCTGTTCCCAAATGAGATCCAAGCCCTGCTTATAATGTCATGCATTTGCAGAGCACTTAATAAATGATTATTTTCAGATATAATTATAAACAATTCTTGCATTGTTGCGGTAGGACGTGGACTTTACGTCTCTTGACATTAGCACAGTAGATACCCATTAGGCAATATATGCCTGTTTTAGAGGTGGTTTGACCTCCAACCCTGTCTGCAGAGGGCAATCCCTTGCTTTGTGACACCATGGCTTGCAAATGATGCTTTAACTCATACCTTGAAGGGTCCAAGGAAACACTCTAAATAAATGAACACACGCATACATGTCTTGGATATTTAAAAGAAATTAAAGTTAGCATACCAGCTCCAGGCCACCACTACCTGCTGAGAATGATGAATTTTGGGGTGATGGGGCATGCGGTCAGTTGAAACTGCAGCGATCTCACAAATGTTTTCAGAAAAGTGACCAAGAGCTTGGCTTTGTTTTGTTTGTTTTGTTTTGCTTTCCGGCTCATGGCCCCTGCCCCTTTGTATGAAATCCATAGACATTCTGGCAACAGACCTCTCTTGTTGGAGGGGCAGAGAAAAAAAAAGAATCACCAGAAAAAACAATGGGGAGATGTAACACGTGCACTGTAATTAGATGAGGAAGCCATTAATTATGTTGTTTCCAATATCCTCTAAAAGGGTTGCCCACCCTTAACTACATATTTATACATATTTACTTGTTAATCAATAAAGGAAAATGGCTACATTATTTTGATTAAAACATCAACCAAATGTGTGGCAATAAAATCAAATTTCAGGGGGAAGGTAAAAAAAAGAAAGAGAGGGAGACTGAGAGAGATAGCTATGTATGCCTTCCTCCAGACCATGATATATGATATTTTCAGGCTGCTAGGAGAGCAGACACATTAAGAAAATAGTGCTAATGATATTAAAGTACTTTACAAGGCTTGTTACTAAGCGCTGACAAACCTGTCAAGTGTATAATGTAGGAGGCTATTGTAGCGTTCTCAGAAAACCATACCTCTGCCCCATTTCAGTGCAATCTCCTAATAATGGAGCTGCTATAAATTCTAGCCAGCAATGGGACAGACTCCTGGCTTCTCACCCCAATGTGAAGACATGATAAATATAAAAGAAAATGGCTGTCAGTTTTGGCGCCCGAACCTTATTACAAAGTCTTAATCTTACTGGCCTCAGCACCTTTTATCACCGCCTTGTTATGAGCTGATGGCTTTTTTATTTGCTGGGAGATGGAGGATGTGTCATTTGATGTCCTTTTATGTAGCCACTGCTCTGTCCTCTCATGGAAAAAAAAATCCTTTTTTATATGTTTATTACAGTAACCGATTAAATGCAAGGCTCACAGTGTGTTTGGTGCAAGCATCTTCCTGGTTGAGTTTTACAGAAGCTCAGATTAGATAGCCATACAGAGTTATTAAGAATGTGGGCACAACGGAGTGTTATTTTTATTTTCTGGCTCCTGGAGTGATGGCCTCAGTGTTGGTGTTATTATGTATTATTATTTATTGTTTTGTTTTCCATATGGATTTTTCTCTCTTACCAAGGTCAGAAAGAAACCGTAAGTCCTGGCTCATTGTCTTTCACTCTTTTCCCCCCCCACCCCCCCCCCCCCCTTCCTCTTGGTGAGTGTCAGCCACAAAGATGATGGGCCTGTAAACAAAGTTTGACTCAAAACTCAGCTCAGGTTCAATCAGTTTGAACTTTAAGATGAGATATCTCGCAATTATCTAAATATTATTCCTAAACCTCACAGCTGACTTCCTGTCTTCTTCGTTTATGGCAAACAAAAGACTGAACTCCACTTGAAACAATGACCCTGTCAGAGCCCTCATCCCCCCAAGAACTGAAGCAAAGTGCCAGCATCAGGTACTTAACTCAAGATGACATTGATGGGTTGCTTTCAAGCTGTGGCCGGAGACTCCATCACTTGTTCTCATCCTCAATTTGAAGACGGGGCGGCCTACTTTGTTGCTGCAGAGGAGTCCCCTCCCTCCGATTTTGTCTGCCAGATGGTGACCAAGCTCCGAGCAGGGCTGGACCCATTAGCCGAGCTCCCCATCTAGTGGCTGCCAGAGCGAGGGGGCTGGGGGGCGGCAGGCAGGAGCTGAAGCAGCACCTGTCGCCCTCCAAAGGCCAAAGCTAAACCGGAGAAGAGGGCAAAAAGAAAAAAAAAAAAACAACAAAACACAGAGAGAAAAAGAACAGGTCTTCCAACCAAGTGTCAGTGAGGGGAAGTTTGTCTCCTGTGAGACTCAGTCTGGGCTCCTCTGCACTGTACATCATTGACTTTCCCAAGACCCTGACTCCAGCTGCAGGTACTTACAGCTCGTGGGGATAAACAGTGCATGTGCACACAAATGCACACAAACATCCAACGCTCTGTCACACAGAAATAACCAACAGAAATACGCACATAGTCTCCTGTGCCTACTCCTGCTTCCTATAAAGGCTCCAATAGGCAATGACTGTATTTAACTGATCATCATACAGGCACATTGTCAAGGAAGCTCCTTGCACAACATAATTTACAATCTAAATGGATTTAGAAGACAATGCAGTGGGAACAAGAAATACAAAGATATCTAAAAACATCTCTAACTTGCCTCAGCAGATCAGTGGCAGAGCTAGGAATAAAACATTCTTGAGTTTGCAATTCACCTCAGCCAAACTGGCTGTTCTCCTTCTACACGTATTAGAGGATTGTCATGTAGATACTGATGTATATGAAGTGAGGTTTATTTTTACCCTACAACTCACAAGCAGTTAGGTTCCTATGAGTTGCATGAAGTTAGGCAGTTCGGTAAAGGATGGAGACCCTACAGATTCTGATTATGGGAAAAGTCTGAGCATGAGTTCACACATTAACAGACATCAGAAAATGTGCAGGTGATCAAGTGCCTCTCACCCTCCCCCTCACTCACTACTGCCCAGGCTCTGAAAGAAATTTCAATATGAGCTCTCACCATCCTGGAGCTCACGCTCAATCATCCAGAAGAGGTTTGGTCAGTTCTGCTGCATAAGGAGTTGCTGTATAGCCCAGGGATGAACACAGCTGGAAGGACGAGGGGTAGACCCTACAGTGAAAAGATCTTTCTCTCCCTCACCATCTGCTGGGCACGTGCTGCATTGGTGTTGCTAAAGGGGAAGAGCAGGAGAGCCACAGCTTCTTGAGTTTGTGTCCATGAAGGCATGTCTGGTGATAGACATATTAGAATAAGGATTGTGAAAGAGGAATGAATGGCTTGACCAGGGATATGCAGGGATATATGTGAAGTTTCCTACAACGGCATCTGTCACACATAATGCCACTCTGAATCTTTTTATATCCTAGGGAAAAGATGTCTCAATATCCCTTATTCTGGATTATCATCCTATTGTTAATATGCAGCTAAAGTAAAACAAAATGGTCTTTAATACATCCTGGGGTATTAGCTTGTTGCATATCTTTGGAAGTGTGTTTGCACTTTAAAAGCAACCTTCAGGGTGAGAGATCACAGGAACAGTGTGATAGTTACTGTAATAAGGCACTTGTGGTTTGCTACAGCACAAGGGGAAGAAAAACAATTGATGAAAAACTCAATAGGATGGGAAAGGCAAATTGCTTGGCTGGAGATTTAATTAAAAAGGAAACAGCCCTCCCCATTTAAAGGTCGGTTTGCACCCCTTAAATTACAAAAAGAACTCGGGGCTGAAATCAACACACGATGCATGTTAATAAGAAAGAGCAGCAGGCCGCGGGACTGATCCAGCTCTTCTCAGGCAGGGCTAGCAGGCTGCAAGACATGGCCAGTGCATGCCAGCTATCCCTGGGACCTGACTCCTTGTGAAAGCTATGCACTGGCTACTACAGAAGCTGCCTACAGCAGATATGATGCTAACCTGGATTACATGAAACATGCAGAATGAAATATAATTTGGCTTAAGTCTCTGTTTGCCATTTTTCTCCTCCTGTCTCCCACCCCTGTTTATTTATTACTGTTGGCTTTGTGCAGCACTTTCAGTGCCATGAATGCCTCTCTCCCATGGGAGAACTTGATGAAGGTTATCCATTGTCACCCAGTGTTATACTGGGATGTCAGGACACCTTGAATAAACGGTTTACATGAGATGTTGCCTCTAAGTGCATCCTCGGAAAAACTGCCATTGCCCTTTGCTGAGAAAGTTAACATCATAAAGTGAAGGCTGCCTCCGACCAAATGGGAATGACATTGCAGATTAAGGGCTCTTTAAATTATGCATTTAGTTCAGACTCCCGGGGAGACAGTATATGAGATAAAGCTAGCAGACTTACTCTGCAGTGTGGCTCTGGAACCAAAGACATTTTAAAAATATTTTTCCAAAGAAACTTCTGTAGAGGTAAAAAACCCTACCCAAAAACAACAAATCCAAAACAACAAAAAAACTTGGTCATATCTTTAAGGGCACATATTATTTAAATGAGGAAAAAAGAGAAAAGTGAGGAAAGGGGGGAAGAAAATTTCTCAGGGCTTTCGCATGACGGTGACTATATCCCAGTTTCAGTGATACAATTTTAATTTATGTTTGAAATTCCTGCCAGCAGAACCAGGATTACATTTCCCAAACTTTTATTGGATTGAAAATGCCCTTATTTGTTTACCAGGCTGATCACCCCATATACTCATTGTCCCTGGAAACACTGAAGTATTCAGGGCATCCTCACAGTTTGTACCTGCTGAGACAGATTTGAGCAAAAAACCTCTCGGTTCCCCTGTTTGCATGCAGCTCTGTAACCTGCAACTTCCTGCCTTCATTTAGCAGAGTTTAAATTGCAAATTCATGTTTCTTAAAAATGCTGTAACATCATAAGTGGGACAGTTTTATGACAGCTCTGAATTACCAGACAATACTGACACATGCCGCGTGCACTTACTTTGCCTACCAGTTATGGCTGTATTTATCTGCCCATATGTCACTCTGTGTCTAACGCATCTATTTACCACGTTGAGATGGATATTCCACAATTGAGGGCTCATAGTGCATCCTTTAGAATAAAAAAAAACAAACCCAAACCTCGTTCCTCAGATAATTTATTTTATAGGTGATAGTTCTGCCTTTTTGAGGGATTTTGCATACATATTTTGCAGTTCCTTTATTTCCAGATGACACTGATTTGGAACTCTTCCCTGAAAGGCAAAATGGGTCGAGTCTTCATTTTGTTGACGGTAAAACACAGAGACGACGCTCACAGGCATCTGTAGGTGAAATTGGGTTGGCTGATGCAGAAGATATACTCCCTTGGCTGGTAGATCGACATACAAATCCAAAATGAACCTTCACTGAAGATTTGCCAGTCTTCCTCATGCTTTTTCCCTCCTCCACAGACTCACACAGAGAAATTGTTGTGAGCCTCCCCGCCCTGCTTTCGTGCATCCAACGGGCACTAACTGGCCACAATTCTGGTGAAATACTCAGGGGAGAAGTTCCCAGCACAAAGTCGCTGGTGACCAGAAGGGACAGGCACCTGGGGGAGAGATGTTCAGTCTGCAGTTCCGCATGACCACTGCAGCCAAAGCCGCTTTGATAAACTCTGAGGCTCCTCCTGGATATTTTGCCCGAACTGGAAAAAATGGTAATTGGCTGGTAGCTCTCCTCTCCCTGAGGTGACAAAACCTGGATGCAATAAGGCACTTCCGTCCTTCATTATTTTGCTAGGATTTTAATGTGGTTTTGTAGATTTAGCTGTATTTCTAAAGAGCAGGCAGTAAAGTTCCAAAAAACTTAGAAGATTGTCAATTTTGCAGAAGATAATATATATATATATATGTAAGCATGCACACATACATGGAGAGAAAAAGAAAACGAGGCATAGAGAGATATAGAGAGAGGCTTATGCATATTTAGATATATGTATATTATGCATACATAAAAATGCTCATTTTTTGGGGACCTTTACCCAAATGTATGATCTGCTTTGACCAATATTCACTGGCATAATTTGCATTTTACTCTTCATTATTTTGAATCACTCTTAGGGTGATCTTTATTCATCCAAAAGAAACAAAAATGTTTTATCCAAATATACCAACAGATGCAACTCCCTATGATTCAAATACTGCACAAGTTTTTCCTGAGCTGGAGTTGCTTATACTCTAAAGGAATAATTTCTGCCATCACAGAAGCGCTGCCGTTTTGTGGTGAAACACAGCAACTGTGTAACGAAGTGCAGAAACACTTCACAGTAAGCCAGGCCCAGGTCTAAAATGCAGTATGTCCAACAGAGATCACCAGGGAGAATTTTGGTCAGTGGATTATTTAGACTTAGTCTGAAGTTTTTTCCTCTGAATCTTTATCCTGCAAAAAGATCCACAGGTCGTTAACACCTGGCAAGCTGGTTTACCTCATGGTCAAAAGTTATCTGCTGCTACCACACAAAGCCATTAAAATTGTTCTTTGGGTGCAATTCGATGATTCTGAGGACTGTCACTCTTTCAATCTGCTACCACTTTCTTGCAGCATTTGAAGCTTGAACATCTGCATCCTATTGGAGAAGGTCTGGAAGCCAGGTATTGACTAGATTTGACTGCTCACGAGAGCTCAGAGAAAGATGAGACAACCTCCTTCTTCCACAGATAAGGAGAAATCCGACTTTTTTCCTCCACTTACTAGACAGACAGGAAAATTACTCCTTCAAGGTAGAGCAAGAGCAATTGCACCATCCCCTTAATCAGTACTTGCAGCATATCAAGCTCATCATCTTGATGGTAATAGCTGTTTGACAAGCCAGGATAAAAGTGATAGTCTTCTGAAAATGAGATAACAATCCAGTTTAAAAAAGAAACCAAAAGAAAAGGAAAAAAAAAAAAAAGAAAAAAAGACATGACCCAGTGTAAGGTGTCTTTTAATTTAATATCATCCAAGGATAACAGTTTGCCCAAAAATGTCTTTCATGAGTCACGTACAGTATTTCAATCTGTCATCTCGTATTGACCTGGCTAACATGGAAATATACTGCACTGAGCTTTTGTCAAGCTTACCAGCTTGGTCTAAAATTTGATGATTTCTTTTTTAGACCATAACTGTGCTGAACTATCTGCTTCCACTTTCTTCTCTCACATGCAGAGAGCTCAAAATGGAAAATTCATCCAAATGCAAAAAGAAACAGCATGATCTGGCTCACAGCTCCTCAGAAGTAAAGGCAAAATTGAATTTTACTGTTTTTATAGAAGTGAAGGCCCTGAGTCGAGCCAATGCAATCACAGAAAAGCGAAAGGGAAGTGGCTGCAGCAGAAGAGGGATAAAAGGAGCCAGGCAGAGCAGCAACAGGGAAAAGTGCTGTTGCAACAATTCTAACATGGTTTTATTTTAACAACAATTAGCTTTAAAAAGTTATTCACAGACTTTCATAGGAGTCAACTGGAAGAAATTGTTATTTGTATGTATTGATGGATTGTGATACAACTATTTCACGTTATTCCGTAGCAGAGTGAGAAGTAGAAATGAGTTCAGTCTTGATTTGGTTAATCCTGAGGAGAGGTACCAGTTGGGCAGGTTGCTGGTCTTTAACTGCTGAAGTGTCTCTGAGAATTTAGCTTCCAATTCAAATATTTATAACACCAGAATTAGTTTTCTGGGAATCTTCTCTACTCTTTTCTTTAAGGTAACTAAAATAATAAATTAAAATACCCACGCTGCTCTATGAGTATTCCTGACAGTGAACTTGTTTCCTGGAAGCAGAAGGGGAGAAAATACAATCAAAGCAAATGTATTTAAAACTAAGTAAATCTTTATACAGCTTCGTTTGAACATTTCGTCTCCTCTGGTATTTACTCTGCTCTGGTTGTTGCTTCCCGGGCTTCAATGATCAATCTCTCTATGCTGTTAAAACTGTGCCACCAGAACACTACCCTAGAACACAGCAAATTAAGTGTTAGTGTATTCCAGCAGTGGGATCAGTGATTTCTTACTGACCCCCCCACCAATTCTCTCCGCCACCCGAAAGAAAATCAACAAAAAACAGGCAATGAAAACCAGCCTAGAACAATGGACTGTTTTTAAGCTGGAAAAGGAGTATTTCATGGAAGTCATGGTACACCATCTACGATCTTAGAAGTTGTGCCAAATGGACACGAGAACGGGAAGTGGAGAATGACCAGGCATGTGTTCTTACAGCGCGTTCAGTGGATTAAAGGCTTATCTGAGATTTATCAGAAAAGCGATACTAAAGAAATGAAGCTGAGATTTTCACATGCAAGACCTTCCTTGCAAAATTTCCTACATTTTCAAAATCTACAACGAATTCAGTCCTTTCAAGCCTGTTCTTGAAATCTGTGGTGTCATCAAGGTAGTTTATACCTTTTACTTTTCCCGCACATCATCTTGCTCTAAGAACTTTTTGCAAGGGCACGTAGTGATAGGACAAGGGGTAATGGTTTTAAACTACAAGAGGGTAGATTTAAGAATATACAGAAGAAATTCTTTACGATGAGGGTGGTGAGGCACTGGAACAGGTTGTCCAGAGAATCTGTTGCTGCCCCCTCCCTGGAAGTGTTCAAGGATGGATGGGGTTTTGAGCAACCTGATCTACCGGAACCCCCCCCTGCATGGCAGGGGAATTGGAACTAGATGATCTTCAAGGTCCCTTCCAACCCAAACCATTCTGTGATTCTATGAATGCCCTTAATCTTCAGCTGTTTGCACTAGTAGGACCTTCAGATAGATCCTAGCCAAAGTCCTACAAACACATAGGACTACATTTGCTGATGAGAATACCTTGCAATCTGAACAGATCAGATGAGGTAAGAAGAGAAATGGAATCACTTTAAGGGATAATGATTTGTCCATGCTCTTAAAGAACTTCTTGGCATCAAAGTAAGCACGGATCTCTGCCTGAGGCCTTGCTGTCAGCTAGCCAAACAGATATGGAAAGACTAATAAAAATCAGTCAATATTTAGATGGTGCCATAGTATCTTATTATCTAATGAAACTGAGTAGTAAAGTAGGAAAGCAGATGCAATGCCGTTAAAGATCTGTATTTCAGCAGAATCCTTCCTTTATAAAGATTAAGATGGAGGCAGTGGCTCAAGGAGCATTTTTTTTAGTCTGATAACACTTAAGTTAAAGTGTTTTGAACAACAATTATTGGCCCTCGGATTTCTACACTGCTTTATGGCAGAACAAAAATACTGCCACAGATATTTCATTTCTTCCTGGAAAAATGTTTTACACAGGTCACCTGTTGATTCCCGATTTCTATTTGATTTTTCCGTCCTCCGCTTCATTTCTGTTTTCAGCAGCTCGTTGCAACTTCTTTAGCCTAATCAATATCCTGATGTAGTGATGTGGGAGTTTTTACCAGCACGATAGCCTGTCTCTCTCCAATACAACAGCAGACTGTTAGCAAGATCTCCACTCAGTGTAAAGAGGTTATCTCTGAATACAGGTAACCAGCTGCTGAAAGCCATTTAGAAGATTTTTGGAGAAGAGGTGGTCACAGGCAGGCGAGGTCTCTAACCCACATCCCACCCCGCTAACACGAGAAACTCTGTGACTTCTATCATTCTGAGTAATGTTCTCCATCACACGCAATTCACCTTCCCTTCTTCTTTTTTTTTTTCCCTCCTTTTTCAGCTGGCTTTGTTGTTTGTGTGGTGTCAGTAGGAATGTGCTTGGAGCAGAGTTATATGGCATCATTTGGAGAAACATTGCGTTAATAACCAGAGTTCAAGGGCAAAGGATATAAACGGAGCAAATTACAAGTCTGAGCAGATATATGGCTTTTGCTAAAAGGGACACAGGCTGCTACTTTTATTTACTGGGTGCTGGAGCGCTTGTAAAAAGGTGCAAGAAAACATGAATATATTTTTAAATGATACCTCATAGTTTAGAAAAGCAATGCAAATTTTCAGTCTAGAGAGAAGGACTGTTTGGGGCGGGGGGGGGGGGGGGGGAGGGGGGAAACAAACACCTACCCTTGTACTGACTTTGTATTTTTTAAATCTACAATACTCAAGCGCTAGCATCATGCAGATGTTAGTGACCGAACTTTGCCCTAACTGAAATTTGGAGGTATTAAAGCAGACATTAACAATAAAACAATGGCAGGTTCAGAGCAGTCATTCATCTAACCTCAGCTGTAATTAAGTTCCTGCTAGGAATGGCTCAATCCACACCCTTGAGCCTCTGGGTTCAGCCACCACCTCCCCGTTATCTCCGGATTAGGTGGTGAACCTCCTGCCTCCGTGACTCAGCAAAAACCCCAAACCCCAGTCCCTGGAGGGTTCGAAGTCTGCTAAAAGGCTGGGGACTTTCAGGCAAATTCTGCCAGCTTGTCACAGGGTGGGATTATTTCATTTCACAGCCTGTAATACAATTTCATGTACTGCTATCGAGTGTGGCAATAACTAACTGGAACATTTTGTTTATCTGATTTTCTGAGGCTGCAGATTCATCACTAGTTTTTATTTCATTTTTCTTAAGTGTTTCGTAATTTATTTTTTCTAAAATACAAGATACTACTGAAATTCATTTTTCTACTGTTGCTAGACATACATTACTGCTGATTACCAGGCAAGATACATAATGCAGCCTATAAATAATAATCTCCTCTGGTGAAAGGATATCAGAAATAAAATCTTTCCTATTTCAGATTCTTTGACTCTCTATTTTTTTCTAAATCAGCTCATTCTTCAAGCATTGTTTTTACAGCTTGTTCTACAAGTGTGCAAAGAGAAAAAAAACACACCAAAAACCAAACAGTTTAACAAATGAATTTTCTGAAAACATCTGGTCTCCCTCCTTTGTCACAGTGCCACAGAAAATATTTCATCTAGCAAATTGCAGGTGATTTTTAAACACACAGGAGTAACGAAAATATTAAGGAAGGTTTACTCCCATCTAAGAAACGTTTTATGATGCAAAAATGAATTGAAAAATGCACATGTAGAGCATTAAAATAAGAGAGAACAATCATAATCTTTGTGGGGAAAAAGAATGCTAGAGGAATGTTTCATTTCACATTATTCATCCAAAAGACCAAACTTTTCTTCCTTTTGCTGCTCACAGTTTACAGGATGCTTCCTTGCTTGCTGGGTTCTGAGCCTACACTTTTACACAGAACAGGGTCTATTATGATTTTAATGCCATACAATATAACAACAGATGTGCACATTTGAATCAGATATAAGCAAGAAAAGCAGAAACAGGCTATTTAAGTATGCAATTGAATTCTGGAGGGTTTATTTTTTTTTATATGCTGTGCACTGCTCACAGCAGAGATCATGATTTAACTCACGGATCGGTAGAGTCATATTTTATAACCAGTGTAAGCACCTGGGCTTTTTGGGGGTCTGTGAGCTGATTCCAACAGTAGCACAAGCCGAGCCGCACTCGGGAAGCGGGCTCCCTAACTTCTCTAAAACATGAAGCCTATCCAGTTTCCCACATGACATATTCTTTTCTCCCACTGGGACATAATAGAAACTAATCTCCAACATCTAAACATTCAGAGTCGAGTCCTTTTGTTAAGTCTTTTTATTCATTTCATTCGGTGCCGGTACAGCGCTGAGCCCACGTGTATTTACATACACGAAGAACCCCGCTGCTCCGAACTCTCCGCTCAGAAGACAGGGCAATTAATCATCCCCAAATCCTCCCGCCGCGCGCACGGCGGCTCCGACAGCAAGCATAACCAATCAGCCAGGGCAGGTGGGACACGGACCGGCAGGAAAGCCTTGCACCCTGACCCGGCACCGGTGTGCTCTCTTCCTTTCCCCCTCTCGTTGCTGAGTAAGAATAACACCATTAACAGTGTCCTTGTAATCAGCTAGAGGTATTAAAGTCGGGAACGGACAGGTATTGCATTTGTGATTTTGGGAGGTCGTGGTTTCTCTCGCTCTGTCGTTGTTTCTGAGATAGGAATATGGGACACAGCTGAAATACAGCCCGTAATGTAGAAAAACTGGGTGATTTTGTGCTACAGTTTTCCATTTGTGAATTGAATTTGCCTCGGAGGTCCCACGCTGCCTTTTGTAAAGCAAAACCATCTGAGAGCCGGTGAGATGTTTTGGTGACAAAATTATTACCAGGGAATAAGCTGGTTAATTGGACCTACCAGCTAAAACTGTGAGATCCATGGGACTGTGACGGCTACGCCGAGAGCCTTTATCCAAGGACTTTTCCTCCTGCCATAGGCAGTACATATTAAAACACTCATTGCTTCTGTTCTCCTGCTTTTCTTGCCCCTGCTGAATATTTGCCTCCTTACCTATCTTCCTTGCTGTATTTTCATATTTTTATCATCCATTTTTCTCAGTCTTTGGATTTATATTCCTGTCTTACCTAAACGCTACCAGTATCTTTAAGTGTCTGTCTGTCCATTAAGCCCACATATGGCAGGACACCATCATTGACACAGCGTTTTCCCCCTGTAACAGCCACGCTTGCGGTCAGTGAGACAGCGAAGTCAATGGAAAGACACCCATTGACACAACTGAGCTCAGGAGTAAGACCATAAATTTGCTACCGAAGTTGTCTCATTCCTCTTTGTAAATTATAGGGACCATTGAAAATAGCTCAATAAAAGCAGCAAAAGTCAATTGTTAATGATATCCAGAATATTAATTCTCCAGAAGTGTAACACTTTCCTGGAGAGTCTCATCTTTCCCTTCTAAATGTGACTGGTATCCCTTTGTTTTTTTAATGAGATTTTTTTAAAGTTTCTATTTACAGCTCCTGATGAGTCTTGCCCTTCAGCTGCATAGTACTAAGAGCATCTGTGATTTTGTCATTAAAGGTCTGCAGATGATGATGTGCCAGAACAGGACATAGTTCAGTTTGGAGCTGAATTAAAGTTCTGAACAAACTTAGGTGGTTTTAATTAATACAGTGGCAAAATGAGCCATTTGGTGCATCTGTAAATTGGAAATTATTTCCTTTTAAAAAAATTAGTTATGCTACTAAAGATGTATTTGTTACATCATATATTGCAATTATTCATGACAATTTGAAGAAAAAAAGTCACTGACTGAAATATATGCTGCCAGTTGACTCATAATTACTTTCTCAATGAAACTTCAGAAATACATACCTTTAGTATTCATCTGTTGAATAACTTAATGGTTAACAAAACTTTTGAAGTCTTTTGGAGAAAGAACATACACAACCATGAGATGCAACTGAGTTTTCTACCTCCACTGCTTTTGTGTTCTTTGAGACAAAAATAGTCTCAAACCAAGAAAACATCTTGGAGATAGGAGAAAAGTTTGTCTTCAGTACAGATAAACTGCATTGTTCTGCACCTTCCTTTCCAGGAAAGACAGCTGACTGTCTTCCTTATCTCTAACCATATTCAAGATGTGGCTGTTCTCCATAGCAGAAATTAGGCAGTGTACAGAAAACGTGACAAAAAATAGGCTTTCGAAGGGGAGAAGGGGGAAAGCTTGAAGCATTCACCGTCTGCCTGAAATGATGACATTGGTATCCCTGAGGACAACCTAGTCATTTTGGTGAGCACCAGCTTACCTAAGCTATCCTATTGATTTTAAATCAATACTAGTTTCAAGGTCAAAGAAGATCTAGGAAATGCTCTCCAGGACTGGGATGTACACAGAGTCTGGGCCAAAATCATTGCTGATGTAAATCCAGAGAGCTGGGCCCATCAGCCCTTCACCACTTGCCCCCATGCAAAAGCAAAAGGGAAGCAGCACCAATAAGCGGCAGAGGTCTCGCTAATGATTATCTTCACTCCCTATAGCAATGACAGTCTGCTTCTAAAAAAAGGGGGGGGGGGAGAAAAACAAAAAAAGGCACTTTTTTGGCATGGAAATTGCTTATCTCTAGAGTGCAAATCGTAAATCATTCACAAAGATAGTGGTGACTCCAGCCTTTGAGTGTTACTTTGTTAACAGCACAAACTGGTACAAACCAAAAGGAAGAGAAATTAACATTTGAACCATATTGTTTCTGAAGGGCTGGGAGAGCCCTTGCGAGTCTTGGCTCTGCCTTCGTGATGCAAGTCCTGGCGCAGGATGAGTTACTAGTGAACTCCGGTCCCCCCAGTTCAGGCTCAGAGCCTTGCTTGGAGGATAATACTATGCAATCTGTCTGCTTTTAAACCAAAACTGGGAATGAAAATACTCCTCCGTCTCTCTCACAGCACTTCCTTCAATTAGCATTTTTTTTCTGCTTTAGTATGGATCCCTTGAATTTAGCATCCTTGCATTCTACATTTTTGATTGCATGTGCATTTCTTTATTAAAAAGGGGAATGGGCTTTTGATGCTAGCCTTCCACTAATTATTACTTACTTCCCAGTTAAACAAATATTTGATTGATTGCTTTGGTAGTCCGATTATAAACTGTCTTTTAGGCTTTACCTCAGAATACTAGAATATTATTTAACACTAATTTTTAAGGGACACTGCCAGCTTGAAACCTAGTCATTTTAATACATTACAAGTACGGTGCATACAACACCAAATCACAAATCTTCCCTCCGTTATTCAGAAATTTACATTTTCATTAACCTATTATGAAAAAAAGGGTTGTAGGTATATTTATTTATGTATGTATGTATGTATGTATGTATTTATTTATTTATTTCTCTCCCTGTGCTGTGAATTGAGACCCAGAGAAGTAAGTGAAAGCGATGAACTAAGTTACTGAAACAGACAAAGTACAATGAGCTATACAAAGCACAAGGGAACCAAACTTGAAAAACCAGAGGAAAATATAGTTTTCTTTCTGATTCCTTTGAGTTACAATAACTTTACTTACATTTTAATAAGATTTATATAAAATCAAGCTGATTTTTAAGTTGACATGCCTTAAAATCTATACATATGGCAAAAGAGAGAGAGAAAATCTAAAGTTTTCATCATGGCACAGAGACAGCATTTAGGTTTTGATCCTTCTGCCAATGAAATCAGTTGCAAAACTGCCGCCAGATTCCCACGTGGGAATCGGCTCCTTTAGAAGTAACAGCAGCAACAAGCCTCGTCGCAATCTGTACCCACCACAACACTCCTCCCTGCCAGACCCCCAAACTTTCGCAGAGGTGCGGTTCATTGTGTGGAGTTTTTGAGGCAGGGGTGGTGGGTTTCTGACTCTTCCTGTTCTTTTCCTTCGGGATAGTTCATCTGTTCTTTGCTGAGACAACTTGGCCTTTTACAGGCATTGATCACCCATCTCCAGGCCAGCCAAGGTGAACACCTTAGCTTCTGAAATGATGCCCTGCAGCAGGCACCAGAGGAAAATTCAATTTCCAACTCCAAGTGTATAAGATGGTGGAACTCCTCCACAATTAGGATGATGGTTGTCATTATTTTACTTTTATTAAGCAAGCTCCAGCCTCTGCTTTCCAGTCTTAGCTTTTACTTACAGTAATCAATTTTTCAGTATAACTGGCTGTAGTTGTTAGCCAGATATTGAGCCTTCATGGTGCTTAGACATAGCGTGTTACTGCGAAGCGTCTTCCCCATACTTCTCAGACAGATGGGTAATAATACTATACATTAATACCTCCACATTGGTTTATGTGTGTTTGACCACAGCGCTAGCATAATTATTTTTCCTCAGTAAAAGCTATTAGAGATCTATTTGGTAGGTTTTACGATCAATAGCTCCTGTGATATTTGTGTAGCAGGCCCAGAATAATCAATTGAAGGTCATATAAAGTAAATTACCATCCTCCTATAATGATTCTTTTTTCTAGATGAGAATGGGTTTTATTATTTCATCAGGAGAGCCCTCACAATGTGTGCTTCTTTTTTTTTCTTTCATGAGAGAGAGAAATAAATGTTGTGGGTGTATTTTGAAACACGGTATTAAGATCTATTATCTAAATTTATACTACCAGATTATTGAATTAGTGGATGCCGACATGTGGAATAATTTTATATGCTTGGTGACACGAGAAATAGCCAGTTGTGAGGATATCCCGGCCAGTGTGTTGTTGCAGGTGACCTAGCTAAACCCATTTCTCAGTAGATTTAACACTGGTCAAGGCACTGCTCTGAATGTGGAGGTTCATTGGTTGGTCACAGATCCATGGCACCACGCCCTGAAGAGGCAATTTCCCCCATGTTGTTCTGCTGAGGTGTTTCCTTCATCCTCTAACACAGCCACCACTGCGCATAAAAACACAGCCCAGTCTCCACACTTCTCTCAGTCCTGTGCCTCCTTATTTGAGTTGCGATGTGCTGGAAGTGGGGAGGCGAATTTAACAATGTGGGAGATCCCCGAGAGTCACCACCTCCTTCCCCATCAACCAGGAGGAGATGTCTGTGGATAGCCCTGACCTTGGCTGCCCAACAAGGCTAAGGCTGTTTTGGAGATGAAAACACAATTGCACAAACATACTTTTCCTTTCCAATAGACTATGTGT
Organism: Opisthocomus hoazin; assembly: GCF_030867145.1. Classification (NCBI taxonomy): domain Eukaryota; kingdom Metazoa; phylum Chordata; class Aves; order Opisthocomiformes; family Opisthocomidae; genus Opisthocomus; species Opisthocomus hoazin. The sequence continues at coordinate 26,800,493 of NC_134423.1, read as the reverse complement.
GTGGTCACAGTCAGTTGGATGAATTTTAATTTCCAACTGACTCCCACTGCACAAGAGATAAGCTGGAGCTCATAAATGTAGTATTCATACAATTTATTCTCCTGTGTGGCTAAAAGGTGGCTGTTGGACTCTTTGTCCTTTCTTGTCCAGAAAGCTCTACATTCTTAAATTTAGTCCCTGGAAGGCTACTGTCTCTCTCATGAACAAAATCAGTTCTACTATTTTCAGGAAGGCACCAGCTTCATTGAAAAAGAACTGCCTACCCTCGTGTGACCCCCATCACCATCATATTTGAGCAACTTATTGTGGTTAATGGAATCACTTCTCCTAAAAAAATGCATAAAATAGACAAGCATTGTACAGGTGCTGGAAAAAGGTGGGAGAAGGATATTTAAATGAGCAATTTCCACTAAGAAATGTTGATTCATCAAAACTATTTATTAAAAAAGGCAATCAAGAACAATTAGGGCTGGGGAAACTGAGGCACAAGGGAGTTAAAATAAATTTCTTGGTTTTATATGGAATGTCTGTGGTTGAAACAGTCACTGAACAAAAACTTTTACAGCCTCCAGCTGGGTATTTCATTCACGGGACCAGCCCTCCTTTCCAGGAAAAGGAAGTCACATTTCAAAGTAATTATAGTGAAAATACCCCAAGTCCCTCAGTGTTGTAAAAGGCTGCCCAGAAGCTATTTAATGTGAATCATTTTAATCTTTTTTTTAACTAGAACTGATTGGTAAATGTTATCACAGGAACAACCACAATTGTCTCCAACACAACTGGAGAGAAGATAAAGTGAAACAATTAGTAAAAGGACAGAGCTCAAGGAAGAGATGCCAGTCCTCAGGCTGAGCAGGTTTGGATATCCACTCACCTGACCTACCTGCCATCAGCTACAAGCCCATCTACTTGCAAGATTACACAGTCCTTGCAATGTAGATCCTTTGCCCTTGCACACCAGCAAGAGCTTCCCAAACCCCTGTCCTCAGGTACTGAACACGTCTACTCAGTGTGTCTCCTTCAGCAGCGCGTTGCAAGGTTATAATGATGGGAAAAAAAGGACATTTATTCTCAGGGACATCAATTTATAGTGATTATTTTTGGCTGAAGAGTACAGATCTCTCAAGAGATTGCTTTTTTTACAGGCTGAGGTGGAGTATCAGCGGGCAGATGTTGATCTGGGTGGCATCTGGACAGTGAAGTGCATTGCTTTGCAGAAGGATGGTCTTTGTGCTGAGCCACATCAGGGGCTCAGACCAGCCAAGGGAGCTTTGCAGAGAGCAGGGCTGTCCAGCTGGATGCTGCTCTAGCAAGGCAATAGGACAGAACTGTGGAAATACAGTGTCTATTCCTCAGCCAGGTGGGAACAAATGGGCCAGTCTCACACCTGTATGTAAGATTTAATGGAGCAGAGAATAAGACGGGGATAACAAACTTGTAGCTCCTTATCCTGTTGCAGATGTTTGCTCTGACCAGAACAGCTCAAGAAACCACTCTGTGCCTCAGTTTCCCTAGCTGCAGAAGGAGTATAAAAACACCCCAAAGAAAGAAACACTTTCATGACTTCAAAGAGTGCAGTGTCAGCATCCATCTGGCCTTTTGGAAGCACAGCTTCTCAGGAAGAACAATGGAAATCCCGAGCAGTTGAGCACCAGGGTCCTCCAGTTGCACAGCAAAACTCATTACATTATCGCTGTATTTATTTCCAGCTGCACAGCCAAGTGGACCCAAGGGCAACCTAACAGAGAGGAAAAAGGCCTAACATAACATCAAAGCAGCTAAAAACCTGGGTGGATTGCCATTTCATCAGTACCGTATGACATCACTTTCCACATGACATCAGTCAATGGCCCTCTTCCCCTCCACCCCCGACTCCAATTTCTTTTTTAAAAGATGATGGAGCTGCTTGAAGTTGAGCAGAAGTTGTGGGGGGGGAAACAAAAACACACTATCCCTTCAGCTGAATGCAACCCAATGTGCTACACAAACAATATTAACCAAAACAAAGCTAGCAGGAAGCGTTTGCACACAGCATCTGTTATGATCACATAACCACCAGACAGATGTTTAATCCCAACTGCTAACATAAGATCATTTGTATGTTTGAAGAGGGAGAGATCCCATTTGGGTTCTTTCCCTTTTATTTATTTCTTTCCTAAAGGGGAAAAAATAATAAAGGGAGGGTGATTTTTTCAGCTGTGGGAAGCAATTTTGTTTTGTTATTGTTCTCTTTCTCCCCACTTTCACCATCAGCTGCTGAAAGGAAAGGAGTGGTTGCAGCCTCTCGCAAAGAAGAGAGACTGAAAACTGTGTGGTCTGGTAGTTGAGGGCCGCACGGTCCTTTTCCAGCTTAAGGGACCGGAGCTCAGTTTCTCAGAAGGCTCATTAAATAATTCTGGTCCAATGAGGCAAAAGGGGAGGCCACACATGAAACAAGTTTGGTGGTCTCAGCCAAGTTCCCGGGGAGCTGCACCACGGTTTCCCAGCACCACCCCGGATTCCCTCCACCCCTGGAAATTTCATCTATAAAAGTGAAAACAAACTCATTAGCTCTACGTAGTTCTGCGAGGGTCACAAAAAGATGTCAGCGTTTTGTGTGGTCTTTTTTTTCCATTTAGCAAACAGCCAGACACCTACAAAAGGAAAAGAAGGTTTGAGCTCTTCAACAGTGCTGAGGGATTATTTTACTTTTAATGATATTGAGAGGATTCAACGGAGATTTATGCAGATAAGAGAGATTATTAATAACACATTGCACTTCTATACCACTGTCCATTCAGGGTTTCTCAAAGAACTTTCCAATCTGGAATGAATTGGTCTTTACACGCCCCTGGTGAGTGGAGTAACTGTCATTAGATTAGGAGGTAACTACTGCAGTAATGAAAAATCAACCGGGATATGAAATGTAAGCGGGATACCAGGCAGAGCTGATCTCAGGGCCTTGCTCTTCTACAGATTTCCTATATGACCATAGGGAAACCACCGAGTTTCTCACAGTTTTAGTCCCCAGAGAGTAAAATGAGACTTTTATATTCATAATCACAAATGGGGGTTGTGGTACGGGGTTTTGTTTTGAAGGAGGGTGACGTAACAGGGCCATTTTAGTACGTAGCACTTCAAGGGGTGATATAAGGAAATTGAGGCACAAATGTGAGGGATGGCATATCTCTACTTCCAATCACTACTGCAGCAGGAAAGAAATACCTCAATTCTGACTCATGGTCCTCATTTAGGCAAAAAACTCACTTTCTCCCATCTTGCAAATGTGGAAAACCCGTGAATGATAATAAGGAAAGCGAATCTCTTCCAGCACCTTAATATTCTTCTGCTGTCGTTGAGTATCGGGTATAGGATTATAAGAGAAAATAAAAGCTAAAGTCTCCCAAGGCTGGAAGATAATAGATTTACTGAGTGTTATTAAGGTAAATAGCGGTAGGCCAGAGAAGTAGTAGATTCTTGCAAGCTGAATGAAAACAGAGGGAAAGAGAAAGAGAAAGAAAAAGAGCAGCTGAAATAAGAAGGAGTTAACAATTTTCAGGCCTTTCTGCTGTGTGTATGTGTTCGTACTGTGCACAGCAGAAATGTATTCACCTATGACATCCTTTGGCAAAAAAAAAAGGAAAAAAAAGAGAGAGAAAAAAAAAGGCTACATCCCACAGTGAGGACAGTTGTCCCTACAGATTAGGAATATCCATCTTAATGTGCAACTTCCCCTGCACGGGTCAAAATTGCCAACAGCTTTAATGGGAGAAAATGCTCTGTTGACTGATTCATTTCCATGTTTTGTTCCTGCTGCTAGACGGGATATCCTGTAAGGTGGCGAAAAGGGAGGGAAAGCCGGCACTATATCAGTTTATGATTGACCATTATTATTATTATTGTTGTTGGGATTTTTTTTTCACGCTGTTTTAAAGTTTGGTGTTACATTTGTCTACCGCAATTCTCGTAATTTTTTTTTTCTTGGAGAGGTAACAAATCATATCTCCGGGCCTGAACAGAGACGCCCCAGCTTTGGCAGACAATAATAGTGATATATTAAGAAACTCTGACTTGGATCTCTCTGCAATCTTCTTCCTGCTTTTCCCATAGATATTTTACAGTCTCAACAGTGCCTTCAGATATTCAGGTAGCTGCATGCTCCATGGTAGAGCAGCTGCTGTCCAAGTGCTTTATACAGTCCTCCTGTGCTGGGTCAGAAGGGATATGTCCAGGCATCGCAATAATGAGAAGAAAAGTCCAAGCAAACTCTAGTCCACAGAGCAGCATGGCTGTGTTAGCTCACTACCCACCTTGGAGATCATAGCCCTCCCAGCATCTGCTGGGACATCGTTGTGGCAGGTGAAGGAGGGGAATTCGTCCTTCACTTATGTTTGCAGCTATTCCTGAAGGGTCGCAAGCCCCAGCCCCAGCCCCAGCCCCAGCGAGTACCAGATAAAGACATTGTGGTACATGCAGTATGATATACTGGAAAGGCTGCTTTGCCATGAAGGCTGTCTCAAAAGCACTGTTCCTCCATTACGTGCTTGTTGTTGAGTTGTCTCTGTCTTGTGGATAACACTGTTGTGCTCATATATACATAAACTCCAGCTGATCTTACCAGTTGCATATGTAGAGGTGGAAGTGACTCTTTGGGTCACATATCCAGACTGTCCCAATGTGTGATTTACACTTCTGAATGTTTTTTTTTCCTTCCAAGGCCTGAGTAGGATCATGCTGTTCCCAGCCAGATAGGACTCGTCACCACTGAATGTTGTCAACTAGTGAAAGGTCTAGAAGAGACTAATAGCTCATTTAATGCAGTAATCTGATTCTGAAAGCAAATTGTTCTACATAATGTGACCCAAGGAAAGAAAAAAATTACTTTAGTAAGTAGATAGGGCTGTGTCATGAGGAGAAATAAATGATGTTGCGTAAAAAGCAATAAAAGCTTATGAGAAATGAGAAAGCACTGGAAGAAGCCCTTGTCTAGGGAAAGCAGGTTCAAACACGTACAAGGCAACAGCAAAGAGGAAAGAACATGGAAGAATGATACCATAGTATACTGTTGTAGATGTAATTTACACCAGAAAAGCATTCTCACAGCGAGAATTGTAAAGCAACAGAATAAACATCGTGGAGAAGTTGTGAAGTCTCCGTTGCTGGAGGTCTTTGAGAATGGGTTGGACAAGACTCATAGAATCATAGAATGGTTTGGGTTGGAAGAGACCTTAAAGATCATCTAGTTCCAACCCCACTGCCATGGACAGGGACACTTTCCACTGGACCAGGGTGCTCAAACCCCATCCAGCCTGGCATTGAACACTTCCAGGGAGAAGGCATCTACAACTTCTCTGGGCAACCTGTTCCAGTGTCTCACCACCCTCATCGTAAAGAATTTCTTCTGTGTATTCTTAAATCTACCCTCTTTTAGTTTAAAACCATTACTTCTCTGGGCAACCTGTTCCAGTGTCTCACCACCCTCACAGTAAAGAAGTGCTTCCTCGTATATAATCT